>NC_023750.2:35578835-35905756 GCF_000499845.2 Phaseolus vulgaris
GATTGTAAATTTGAAAAATGTTATGATGTTAGCAACAAATCATATGACTTCTATTAATGTTGTTATGAATACAATACATAAATATTATATTTTACTTATTTAACCCGTTCCCCTTTTTATTTTGTTATACAACCTTGTTTAATAGGCTTTGCCAGTGGTGAACAAAGATTCTTTTTGTGAGAAGGGTGCATGATGGCAAGTAGCTTCTACCTTTATTTTCATCAATGCATAGAAATACTTACATTCTTATTTAGCTTTTCTCCATATGAATTTTGAAAACTTTAGAAAAGATAACTATGATGTTGTCCCATGACTTAGAGATGATGGATATTTTGATAATGACTCTAGTAGCCATAGTGGGTATATCTTTAAAATTCACACTTTGTGATAATCAATGTTTTTCTTGGTCACTTAAATTACATGTGTATTGTCATGATTTTGTCCCCTTCAGGGGCTCACATGAAGCTCATTAGTTCTCAATTGGTTGGTGTCTTTCCTCACCCCCTTGCTAGTTATATTAATTTTAGAAGGTTTGAAATTATTTTTCACCAGAAATTAAAGTTTTAGCTCATATCCTCCGTTAATTATTCAAACTTGTGCAAGTACTAGAATTAGAGGAAACAAACATTTGTTTTGGAGTCACACATAACTAAAGTCAACCAAATAGTCATTGTTTGTTGTTCATTGTTATTTGACCAGCAGATCCATGCAAATTAATGTGTGGGTATCCTAACTAATTGGATTTTGTGTAGATGCAACAGATTTGATGTACCAAAATCAGGTTCCAAGATATTCCTACATGAATCCACACCTGAACCTGCTGCACCATTGGAATAAAATCTGCAGCATATCTGTGGGATTTGATTTTTCTTCAAAATTCATTATTTCCAAAATCTGATTACATTGCCCTGAATTAAAATTTGTGCTTTTCAATTTTGGTTTAATAATTCTATATAAACCTGCTCAAATCAGTTCTTTCTCACACTTTCTCATTTGTGCTATAAGTGTCCAGATTCACACTTGCTTCACCACAGGTTTCGTTTCTGTTCTTAGTAATAACTGTGCTGTTTTTCTCTAGAATTGTATGTTAATAAACTGATGCAGGAAAACACAGATTGAGCATGGCATCCTCATCACACCAGAAGGAAGAAATCCAAGGAGCAATCCAGCAGCAACCAAGCATTCTGGAAAAATGGTTTGCTGGAGATTCTGAAGCAATGACAAGGTACATCCATGAGACAAGCAGGAAGCAAGTCAATGCACCCAAAGTGCTGGAATTTTCCTGGCTGAGAGAAGAAAATCTGACTGAAGCAAAAACCTTGCTCAAGCATCAAAAGCTGAAGAACTTTCTAGAGATGACTGGAAATGTATATCCAGATTTGGTGAAAGTTTTCTACAGCAACTTGGTCAAGATGGCAAAATCTGGTCTCCCATGTGAAAGGTGTGAAGCTGAAGATTACAAGGGAAATATGGAGCAATGTGGGAGGAATCAAATATTCTGGAATGAAGGTAAGCAAAGGGAACACTGCTGGAATCCAGGGATTCAACAAGATGCAGTTTTACAGAAGTTGTGTGAGGAATCCTGCTGAACCAGTGGCTAGATTTCATGCTGGAAATCTCACAATCATTCCAAGACTCCTTGCCTACATCATTGCTTGGAAGCTTACTCCAAGAGGAAGTAATCATGCAACTCTCCATGAAGAGGACTTGATTTTACTATACTGCATCATGAATCAACTCAAGGTAAATTGGGTAAGTACTATGGTGGAGCATATGCTCAAATCCACAAGGTTACCAGACTATCGCTTTCCATATGCAATCTTTGTGTCAAAACTAATTGATTACTTTGAAGTTGACACTACAAATGAAAGAAATGACACAATTAAGGCAGCAAGTGAGATAGACAACTCCACTCTCCTCAAGATGGGATTTCAAAAGGAAGATGATAGTTGGATATTCAGAAGGAATGCTGCAAACAGAGCTGAAAATGAAGCTGCTGATCCAGAAAATGAAGAAGAAAATGCTGATGGAGTGCAGAACATGGATGCATCACCAGTACACTCTGCTGGACATGAGGATATTGCTGCTACAAGCCAAAATGCAATGGTTGCATATGAGGCACCTGAATACAGAGGTGAACCTTTGTCTATGTTTGAAAGACAAGTGCTAAGCAGGCTGGACACACTCACATATGAGCAGAAAGCACACTATGAGATGACCTACGCCAGGTTTCAACACTTGGATGATCAACTTGAAGGAGTTCAAGTGCAGCTAGCTGAGCTTTATACAACAACAAGTGATCCTATTTCTAAGTCTTTATCTTTTATATGTTGTTGAGCAATTTGAAATTAATCTGTACTGTTTGAAGGATTTAGTTGTTTTGTGGTTTGTAATGAACCTCTATGGTTTATTGGTTTTATTTGAACTGTTATGTATGGCTATTATTGTTTCTGTGGTATTTTGTGCTCCCATTCTGTTTGATGAATCCAAAGGGGGAGAAGAATAGCCTAGAGAACAGCCTAAGAATAGCCTGGTACAGGTTCTGCAGATGATATTCACAGTGGCTGCTGCTATGATTCAGATGTTAAATCTGCAGGTATATCATTTCTAAATCTGTTGTTCTGCTTAACACCTGTTTTCTGTGTATATGGTTCTGTACAGATTTGGTCATGATCTTTTCTTCAAAGCTGTGCAAAGCAAAGGGAATTTGTCTCCATCAAACAGGGGGAGATTGTTGAAGCTGGAGGAAGCTACTTCCCTACCAAGACTTGATGTGTGTTTGATGAAGAAAATGGCTTGAGTGCTTTGAAGATTGTAATAGGTTTTTAGATTCATTTGTAATTAGGCTTGTAAGTGTGTATGATTGCTGTTTGCTGTGTAACCTATCCTAGATGCCTAACCAAGTCTAGATCAAGCACATGATGTGGTTAAATGGTTTTTGAAAAGCTTTTGAAATGTTTTTAACAGTTTTAAAACAGTACACAAATAAATCTGTTTTATGGAGAAAGAATCTGTTTATTTCTTCTCTGTTAAAAAGGCTTTCGTTAAATGGTTTTTGAAAAGCTTTTTAAAATGGTTTTAACAGTTTTAAAACAGTACACAAATAAATCTGTTTTATGGAGAAAGAATCTGTTTATTTCTTCTCTGTTAAAAGGCTTTTCTAAATTTCTATTGAGACACCAAGGGAATGCTCAGTTCGTTATTTCAGTTAAGATGAGCTGGCTTGTGTGTTATACTTTAATCTGTTTTACTGTGAAAGAACAGGTTTATTCTTTGGTGTGCTGAAAGGTTTTTCACAAGTTAGTTAGGGCTCCAAAGGTACCACTCAGACAGTTATTTCTGTTAAGCTGAGTTGGCAGTATTCACAAAATAAATCTGTTATGTTCAAAACTGAATCTGTTGTTTTCTTAACTGCTTTTCAACTGTTTTTTGAAAAGAAGTTAGAAACTGTTTTCTATATAAACAATGTCTCTCTCACATGAACGAGTGCTGAGGAATTACACTTTTGACAGAGATCAAACAATTTCCATGTGAGAAGAAGGATTGAAAGAGTTTTGAAAGGTTTCCAAAGAGATTTTCAAGTGTGCTTGTTCTAGGAAACCTTTGAATCTTGGTGAAGGTGCTGGTGCAGTTTCTGCAGCAAATTGAACTACTGGTTTTGAGTTCTTGCATCTTCTTTTCAGGTGTAATCTTTCCTTTATTCTGTTTTGTAAAGGTGTATGTGTTAGTCACTCCTTGATAGGGTTTCTTGGAGTGCAAGGTGTGCTGAAATAGGGTTTTCAGCATTGTGTGTGGTGTTCTTGTAGTGTTCAAGAACTGCTGGTTTTGTAAGTGATTGGCACTGTTTTTTAGTGAATTCCACCTTGGGGTAAGGTGAGACTGGATGTAGCTCTGTATGAGTGAACCAGTATAAAAACGTGTGTATCTGCATTCTCATCCCTGCACTCTTTTCTGTTTTTGCTTAATTCTGTCAAGAACTAAATCTGTTCTTTTTAAATTGAATCTGTTAATTCTGGTTAAGTGAAAACTGTTCTTCCTGTCTTGTTAAAGTTTTCTGATCATAAACAAGGTTGCTGCATATAATGGCTTAAGTGAATTGTGAACAAACTGACCATTCATTAAAACCTGTGAAAGGATCATCTTTCTTGAAATCTTGTGTTGTGTAATTTTGGTTGATCTCTAAGCATAGCTATATCCTTTATCCTCACAATATTAAGCTGATCTGGTTCTGTTCTGATTCTCTGGTGATCACAATTTTACAGTGAACAAAATTCAAATTGTGCCAATACTGCTCTGAAAAATCAATCTGTTTCATATAAAAACAATCTGTTCTTTTTGCCTCTGGAATACTGAAAAATTGTGTGTTCTTGCGAAAATTTTATAAGCTCAATTCACCCCTCCCCTCTTGAACTTAGACACTAATAGACCCAACAATTGGTATCAAGAGCTAGGGCTTGTATTTTGCTCAAGTGTGTGTATGATGTCTGAGTTTAAAATGCCTTTTGCTGAAGGTGCATCTATTAATAGACCTCCTATGTTTGGTGGTGTTAACTATGCTTTCTGGAAAATCAGGATGAAGATCTTTATGGAATCTATTGACATGGGAATCTGGGATGCAGTGGTCAGTGGACCTTTTATACCTATGCAGGTTGTCAAAGATGAAACAATAAAGAAGCCTTGGTCTGAATGGAGTGAAACTGAGAAGAAAAAGGCCCAGTATGATTCTTTAGCCAAGAATATCATCACATCTGCACTGAATATGGATGAGTTCTTTAGAGTCTCTCAATGTAACTCAGCAAAGGAGATGTGGGATGTACTAGAGGTGACTCATGAAGGAACTGATGATGTGAAACGGGCAAGGAAGCACTCACTCATTCAGGAGTATGAGCTATTCAGAATGCAATCTGAAGAAAGTATTGCAGATGTGCAGAAACGATTTACACACATTGTAAATCACCTCACTGGCCTTGGTAAAGTCTTTGACAAGGAAGAGCTTAACATAAAGGTACTAAAATGTCTTGATAGGAGCTGACAGCCAAAGGTAACAGCAATCTCAGAATCCAGAGATTTATCCAAGATGTCCACTGCTGCACTTTTTGGAAAGCTGATAGAACATGAAATTGAGCTGAAAAGATTGAAAGAACAAGAAACAGTGGAAAAGAAGGCCAAAGGAATTGCTCTGAAAACTACCATAGAACATGATACAAGTGAGGAAGAAGGTGATCCAGAACATGATGAGACCGTGAGTCTGCTCACCAGGAAATTCAGCAGATTTCTTAGAAAGAAAAACCGTGACAGAACTCAACAGAGAAAGAGGTATTCCAAACAACCTATTGATTCAAATTCTTCCAATTACACGTGTTTTGGATGTGGTAAACCAGGTCATATAAAAGCTGATTGTCCAAACAATCAAAGTAAAGAAAAATCAGCAAGCAAGAGAAGTGACAAAGGGAAAGGTAGAAGAGCATATATCTCATGGGAAGAAAATGATGTATCCTCATCTAGTGATTCTTCAACTGAAAGTGAAAAAGCAAATCTTTGCTTCATGGTGAATGATGAGGGATCCAACTCTGACTCAGTAAGTAATTTCTCCACTGATTCTGAAAACTATGATCAACTGCTATTAGCCTTTAAGGAAACACATGATGAAGCAAACAGGTTGGCTGTAATGTGCAACAGATTGAATAGAGTAAATAGGGTACTTGAACCAAAGGTTAAAACTCTTGAAGAAGAACTGCACAAAGCTAAAACTGAATTAATTAGTCTTGAATTGACATGTTTGCATGCATCAATTAAAACTTGTGATAATTGCAAAAGGCTGGAAAAACAGGTTGAGTATTTGTTAAAAACACTTTCAAATTTCACTAAGGGAAGAGAAAATCTTGAAACATTATTAGGTTCACAGAATGCTGTTTTCAATAAAAATGGTTTGGGATATAATCCTGGAATGAAAGGTAATGTGAAAAAGCTGTCAAGTTTCTTTGTTCCTTCCAAAACAGGTTTTTCCTCTTTTAGTAATTCAAAAACAATGCATACTGCAACATGTTTTTATTGTATGAAATCTGGTCATGTATCTAGAACATGTAAGGCTAGGAAATATTTTGTTCCTAAAGGTTTAGCCAAATGGCTTCCTAAGGAAAGGTGTTAATCATGCTGGACCCTAGACTAAAAGGGTACCATATGTGCTAAATCTGTTTTGTTGCAGAAAAACAGCAGGAGAAACCAGTGGTATCTAGACAGTGGCTGCTCAAAGCACATGACTGGTGATGTGACTCAGTTTATAAATCTGAAACTCAAAGCTGAAGGGCATGTCACATATGGAGATAACAATAGAGGAAAAATTCTTGGAAGAGGAGATGTTGGTACTAAAGACTCAACTACAATTGAGAATGTTCTATATGTTGAAGGGCTAAAACATAGTCTTCTAAGCATTAGCCAGCTGTGTGACAAGGGATACAAGGTCAATTTCGAAGCAAATACTTGTACAATTTCAAATGAAAATTCTGGTAAGGTGCTGTTCACTGGAAAAAGGGTAAACAACATTTATCTCCTAGACATTATTAAGAGCTGTTCTGAAAATGAGTGTTTGCTATCTAAAAATGATGAGTCATGGCTGTGGCATAGGAGACTAGCTCACATTCACACAAATCACTTGAATAAGCTAAAATCTAAGGAACTTGTTTCTGGCTTACCAAACATAAAGTTTCAAAATAACAGATTGTGTGATGCTTGTGTAAAGGGAAAACATATTAGAACTTCTTTTAAATCAAAAGATATGGTTTCCTCAAATAAAGCTTTGGATGTTTTGCATATGGATTTGTTTGGACCATCTAGGACTGCTAGCTTAGCTGGAAATTACTATGCTTTGGTGATTGTTGATGACTTTTCAAGATATACATGGACCTTGTTTCTTGCTTCTAAAAATGATGCATATAAAACCTTTAAGAAACTTGCTAAGGTTCTGCATAATGAGAATGAAAATAGGATAAAACAGATTCATAGTGATCATGGGGGAGAATTTCAAAATGCAAAGTTTGATAAATATTGTGAAAAACATGGGATCATACATAATTATTCTGCTCCTAGGACACCCCAACAAAATGGTGTTGTTGAAAGAAAGAATAGATCACTAGAAGAGTTAGCTAGGACTATGCTAAATGAATCTGGTTTACCTAAATATTTTTGGGCTGATGCTGTATATACTGCTTCTTATGTGCTTAACAGAACATTGATTAGACCAATCCTTAAGAAAACTCCCTATGAATTGTATAAAGGAAGGAAGCCTAGCATTAGTCATCTTAGGGTGTTTGGCTGCAAATGCTTTGTTTTAAATAATGGTAAAGATAATCTGGGGAAGTTTGATCCAAAATCAGATGAAGGAATACATATTGGTTATGCTATAAATGGTCATGCTTATAGAGTATATAATAAAAGATTGCTTGCTGTTGAAGAATCTATACATGTTGTGTTTGATGAAACAGATTTTTCTGTGCCCAAATCTGTTGTGGACGAACCTGGTATGGATGATTTAAGAACAATTATGCAACAGAATCAATCCAGTGAGCTTGATGCTACTAATCCAAATTCTGTCAAAGAATCTACTGTGAATGCAGGACTGCCTAAAGAATGGAAGACTCCAAGGGATCTCACTCTTGACAATGTGATTGGTAAAATTGAGAAAGGAGTCTCAACAAGGAATTCACTCAATAACTTCTGCAGAACAGTAGCTTTTGGGTCTCAGATTGAACCTAAAAGCCTGGAAGAAGCACTGCAAGATAGCAATTGGATAACAGCAATGCAGGAAGAGCTGAACCAGTTTGAATACAATGAAGTATGGACCTTGGTTCCAAGGAAGCATGAGATGAACATCATAGGAACCAAGTGGGTGTACAGGAACAAGATGGATGAACATGGAGCTATCACTAGAAATAAAGCAAGACTGGTTGCTAAAGGGTATAACCAAGAAGAAGGTATTGATTTTGGTGAAACCTATGCACCAGTAGCACGTCTTGAAGCTGTCAGACTTCTTCTAGCATTTTCCAGCATACAAGGTTTCAAGCTGTTTCAAATGGATGTCAAGAGTGCATTTCTAAATGGCTACATCAATGAAGAGGTGTTTGTATCTCAGCCTCCAGGGTTTGAAGATCACAAGAATCCAGAACATGTGTTCATGCTTAAGAAAGCCTTATATGGATTAAAGCAAGCACCTAGGCAATGGTATGAAAGGTTAAGTGAATTTCTGCTGTCTCAAGATTATAGCCGTGGCAATTCAGATAAAACTCTCTTTCTAAAGAAGAAAAGTGAAGATATCATACTTGTGCAAGTCTATGTAGATGATATTATCTTTGGATCCACAAATGAAGAGATGTGTGAAGACTTTGTGAAAACCATGAAAAGTGAGTTTGAAATGTCAATGCTAGGAGAAATGAATTTCTTCCTTGGTCTACAAGTTAAGCAACTCAAGGATGGGATTTTCATAAGTCAAGAAAAATACTGCAAGGAACTGCTCAAGAAGTTTGATATGGACCAATGCAAAGCAATCAGCACTCCTATTTCAACAAATTGTCAGCTGGATCAAGATTCTGCAGGAAAATCAGTGGATCAAACGAAGTATAGGGGTTTAATTGGTTCCCTATTATATCTAACTGCCAGCAGGCCTGACATTATGTTTGCTGTATGTCTATGTGTTAGATATCAATCTGATCCAAAGGAATCACACTACAATGCAGCAAAGAGAATTCTGAAATATTTGCAAGGATCTAAGGATGTTGGATTGTGGTATCCTAACAAGGTATCTTTGAATTTGATTGGTTTTTCAGATTCTGATTTTGCAGGTTGCAAAGTTGATAGGAAGAGCACAAGTGGGACTTGTCACATGCTTGGATCAAGTCTAATCTCTTGGCATTGCAAGAAGCAAGCTTGTGTTGCTCTCTCCACAGCAAAAGCAGAATACATAGCTGCTGGAAGTTGTTGTGCTCAAACCTTATGGCTAAGGCAGCAGCTAAGTGATTTTGGTATTCTGTTAAATAACATACCTATAAAGTGTGATAATACAAGTGCCATAAATTTGTCTAGGAATCCTGTCATGCATTCTAGAACTAAACATATTGAAATTAGACATCACTTTTTAAGAGAACATATAGCTAATGGAACATGTGATATACAATTCATTGGTACTGAGTTTCAATTAGCTGATCTATTCACTAAACCACTTGCTAAAGACAGGTTTCACTTTCTTTTAAATGAATTGGGTATTATTAGCTTGAATTGTCCTCTGCAGTGAAAATTTCAATCTGTTGTTTTATGTTTTAACATGTTTCATTGCCTGTTTCAGAAATCACAACTGTGACTAGGAAAGAGAAAGATTTATTTTTTTCTCTCTCTCACTTTATTGTTGACTGCTTTTATGGTTATTAACCAGTAGGCCTATGCCAATTAGCTTGTGGGTATCCCAACTGATTGGATTGTGTGTAAGTGCAACAGATTTGATTTATCAAATTAAAATCTGGTTCCAATATATTCTTGTGCAAATCAATATCTGAATCTGCTGCACCACAGGAATAAAATCTGAAGCATATCAAATTGATTTTCCTTTTAATCCATAATTGCTGAAATCTGATTTAAGTGATTTTTCTTTTACAATTGATGATTTCTAAAATCTGATTTAAGCTCTATAAAAACCTAGCTCAAATCAGTTCTTTCTCACACCTTCTCATTTGTGCTATAAGCTGTCCAGATTCACACTTGCTTCACCACAGGTTTCGTTTCTGTTCTTAGTAATAATCTGTGCTGTTTTTTCTCTAGAATTGTATGTTAATAAACTGATGCAGGAAAACACAGATTGAGCATGGCATCCTCATCACACAGAAGGAAGAAATCCAAGGAGCAATCCAGCAGCAACCAAGGCATTCTGGAAAAATGGTTTGCTGGAGATTCTGAAGCAATGACAAGGTACATCCATGAGACAAGCAGGAAGCAAGTCAATGCACCCAAAGTGCTGGAATTTTCCTGGCTGAGAGAAGAAAATCTGACTGAAGCAAAAACCTTGCTCAAGCATCAAAAGCTGAAGAACTTTCTAGAGATGACTGGAAATGTATATCCAGATTTGGTGAAAGTTTTCTACAGCAACTTGGTTCAAGATGGCAAAAATCTGGTCTCCCATGTGAAAGGTGTGAAGCTGAAGATTACAAGGGAAATATGGAGCAATGTGGGAGGAATCAAATATTCTGGAATGAAGGTAAGCAAAGGGAACACTGCTGGAATCCAGGGATTCAACAAGATGCAGTTTTACAGAAGTTGTGTGAGGAATCCTGCTGAACCAGTGGCTAGATTTCATGCTGGAAATCTCACAATCATTCCAAGACTCCTTGCCTACATCATTGCTTGGAAGCTTACTCCAAGAGGAAGTAATCATGCAACTCTCCATGAAGAGGACTTGATTTTACTATACTGCATCATGAATCAACTCAAGGTAAATTGGGTAAGTACTATGGTGGAGCATATGCTCAAATCCACAAGGTTACCAGACTATCGCTTTCCATATGCAATCTTTGTGTCAAAACTAATTGATTACTTTGAAGTTGACACTACAAATGAAAGAAATGACACAATTAAGGCAGCAAGTGAGATAGACAACTCCACTCTCCTCAAGATGGGATTTCAAAAGGAAGATGATAGTTGGATATTCAGAAGGAATGCTGCAAACAGAGCTGAAAATGAAGCTGCTGATCCAGAAAATGAAGAAGAAAATGCTGATGGAGTGCAGAACATGGATGCATCACCAGTACACTCTGCTGGACATGAGGATATTGCTGCTACAAGCCAAAATGCAATGGTTGCATATGAGGCACCTGAATACAGAGGTGAACCTTTGTCTATGTTTGAAAGACAAGTGCTAAGCAGGCTGGACACACTCACATATGAGCAGAAAGCACACTATGAGATGACCTACGCCAGGTTTCAACACTTGGATGATCAACTTGAAGGAGTTCAAGTGCAGCTAGCTGAGCTTTATTACAACAACAAGTGATCCTATTTCTAAGTCTTTATCTTTTATATGTTGTTGAGCAATTTGAAATTAATCTGTACTGTTTGAAGGATTTAGTTGTTTTGTGGTTTGTAATGAACCTCTATGGTTTATTGGTTTTATTTGAACTGTTATGTATGGCTATTATTGTTTCTGTGGTATTTTGTGCTCCCATTCTGTTTGATGAATCCAAAGGGGGAGAAGAATAGCCTAGAGAACAGCCTAAGAATAGCCTGGTACAGGTTCTGCAGATGATATTCACAGTGGCTGCTGCTATGATTCAGATGTTAAATCTGCAGGTATATCATTTCTAAATCTGTTGTTCTGCTTTAACACCTGTTTTCTGTGTATATGGTTCTGTACAGATTTGGTCATGATCTTTTCTTCAAAGCTGTGCAAAGCAAAGGGAATTTGTCTCCATCAAACAGGGGGAGATTGTTGAAGCTGGAGGAAGCTACTTCCCTACCAAGACTTGATGTGTGTTTGATGAAGAAAATGGCTTGAGTGCTTTGAAGATTGTAATAGGTTTTTAGATTCATTTGTAATTAGGCTTGTAAGTGTGTATGATTGCTGTTTGCTGTGTAACCTATCCTAGATGCCTAACCAAGTCTAGATCAAGCACATGATGTGGTTAAATGGTTTTTGAAAAGCTTTTGAAATGTTTTTAACAGTTTTAAAACAGTACACAAATAAATCTGTTTTATGGAGAAAGAATCTGTTTATTTCTTCTCTGTTAAAAAGGCTTTCGTTAAATGGTTTTTGAAAAGCTTTTTAAAATGGTTTTAACAGTTTTAAAACAGTACACAAATAAATCTGTTTTATGGAGAAAGAATCTGTTTATTTCTTCTCTGTTAAAAGGCTTTTCTAAATTTCTATTGAGACACCAAGGGAATGCTCAGTTCGTTATTTCAGTTAAGATGAGCTGGCTTGTGTGTTATACTTTAATCTGTTTTACTGTGAAAGAACAGGTTTATTCTTTGGTGTGCTGAAAGGTTTTTCACAAGTTAGTTAGGGCTCCAAAGGTACCACTCAGACAGTTATTTCTGTTAAGCTGAGTTGGCAGTATTCACAAAATAAATCTGTTATGTTCAAAACTGAATCTGTTGTTTTCTTAACTGCTTTTCAACTGTTTTTTGAAAAGAAGTTAGAAACTGTTTTCTATATAAACAATGTCTCTCTCACATGAACGAGTGCTGAGGAATTACACTTTTGACAGAGATCAAACAATTTCCATGTGAGAAGAAGGATTGAAAGAGTTTTTGAAAGGTTTCCAAAGAGATTTTCAAGTGTGCTTGTTCTAGGAAACCTTTGAATCTTGGTGAAGGTGCTGGTGCAGTTTCTGCAGCAAATTGAACTACTGGTTTTGAGTTCTTGCATCTTCTTTTCAGGTGTAATCTTTCCTTTATTCTGTTTTGTAAAGGTGTATGTGTTAGTCACTCCTTGATAGGGTTTCTTGGAGTGCAAGGTGTGCTGAAATAGGGTTTTTCAGCATTGTGTGTGGTGTTCTTGTAGTGTTCAAGAACTGCTGGTTTTGTAAGTGATTGGCACTGTTTTTTAGTGAATTCCACCTTGGGGTAAGGTGAGACTGGATGTAGCTCTGTATGAGTGAACCAGTATAAAAACGTGTGTATCTTGCATTCTCATCCCTGCACTCTTTTCTGTTTTTGCTTAATTCTGTCAAGAACTAAATCTGTTCTTTTTAAATTGAATCTGTTAATTCTGGGTTAAGTGAAAACTGTTCTTCCTGTCTTGTTAAAGTTTTCTGATCATAAACAAGGTTGCTGCATATAATGGCTTAAGTGAATTGTGAACAAACTGACCATTCATTAAAACCTGTGAAAGGATCATCTTTCTTGAAATCTTGTGTTGTGTAATTTTGGTTGATCTCTAAGCATAGCTATATCCTTTATCCTCACAATATTAAGCTGATCTGGTTCTGTTCTGATTCTCTGGTGATCACAATTTTACAGTGAACAAAATTCAAATTGTGCCAATACTGCTCTGAAAAATCAATCTGTTTCATATAAAAACAATCTGTTCTTTTTGCCTCTGGAATACTGAAAAATTGTGTGTTCTTGCGAAAATTTTATAAGCTCAATTCACCCCTCCCCTCTTGAACTTAGACACTAATAGACCCAACAATTGGTATCAAGAGCTAGGGCTTGTATTTTGCTCAAGTGTGTGTATGATGTCTGAGTTTAAAATGCCTTTTGCTGAAGGTGCATCTATTAATAGACCTCCTATGTTTGGTGGTGTTAACTATGCTTTCTGGAAAATCAGGATGAAGATCTTTATGGAATCTATTGACATGGGAATCTGGGATGCAGTGGTCAGTGGACCTTTTATACCTATGCAGGTTGTCAAAGATGAAACAATAAAGAAGCCTTGGTCTGAATGGAGTGAAACTGAGAAGAAAAAGGCCCAGTATGATTCTTTAGCCAAGAATATCATCACATCTGCACTGAATATGGATGAGTTCTTTAGAGTCTCTCAATGTAACTCAGCAAAGGAGATGTGGGATGTACTAGAGGTGACTCATGAAGGAACTGATGATGTGAAACGGGCAAGGAAGCACTCACTCATTCAGGAGTATGAGCTATTCAGAATGCAATCTGAAGAAAGTATTGCAGATGTGCAGAAACGATTTACACACATTGTAAATCACCTCACTGGCCTTGGTAAAGTCTTTGACAAGGAAGAGCTTAACATAAAGGTACTAAAATGTCTTGATAGGAGCTGACAGCCAAAGGTAACAGCAATCTCAGAATCCAGAGATTTATCCAAGATGTCCACTGCTGCACTTTTTGGAAAGCTGATAGAACATGAAATTGAGCTGAAAAGATTGAAAGAACAAGAAACAGTGGAAAAGAAGGCCAAAGGAATTGCTCTGAAAACTACCATAGAACATGATACAAGTGAGGAAGAAGGTGATCCAGAACATGATGAGACCGTGAGTCTGCTCACCAGGAAATTCAGCAGATTTCTTAGAAAGAAAAACCGTGACAGAACTCAACAGAGAAAGAGGTATTCCAAACAACCTATTGATTCAAATTCTTCCAATTACACGTGTTTTGGATGTGGTAAACCAGGTCATATAAAAGCTGATTGTCCAAACAATCAAAGTAAAGAAAAATCAGCAAGCAAGAGAAGTGACAAAGGGAAAGGTAGAAGAGCATATATCTCATGGGAAGAAAATGATGTATCCTCATCTAGTGATTCTTCAACTGAAAGTGAAAAAGCAAATCTTTGCTTCATGGTGAATGATGAGGGATCCAACTCTGACTCAGTAAGTAATTTCTCCACTGATTCTGAAAACTATGATCAACTGCTATTAGCCTTTAAGGAAACACATGATGAAGCAAACAGGTTGGCTGTAATGTGATTGATCAAAGTGTGTGGAATAGGATTTGAGTAAATTCAGAAAAACAGATTTGAGTAACAATCTTTTACAAGTTTTTGAGTAAGAGTTTTTCAAAGAGTTGAGATTGCTTAGAGTTTGTGATTGATCAAAGTGTGTGGAATAGGATTCTGCTTGTATTGATTTCAGATTATCTTCTGTTACAAGTGTAATCCTTGTACTCTACTGAACAAGTTTCGTTTCTGTGTTTGCTTAGATTGGCTGTGTTCTTGAGGGGATCAAGATCAGCAATCTTAGTGTTGGTGTGTTGGCCAAGAAGAGTGTGTGTCTTGAGGTGTTCAAGGTCAGTTACTTGGTTGTGGTGTAAGTGATCAAGGTGTGATTGCTTAGTGGATTTCCTCAGAGGTTTTCTGAGAAGACTGGATGTAGCTCTGGATTTGGAGTGAACCAGTATAAACATCTGTGTGCATTCTCTCTATCCCTAACTCTTTAAATTCAATTTTGTTTGTTGTTTGCTGGTATAAACAACCGATTGTTTATGTGAAACAACCGATTGTTTTTCTGGTACTGCTGTTTTTTATTGCTGTTTTGCCAAACTGAATTTCTTATCAATTGTTTCTTGAGATAATTTCATTATTCTTTTAAAAGTTTGCGAAAACCCTCTTTAAACAATTCACCCCCCTCTAGTTTAAAGCCATTCATTCTAACAATTGGCATCGAGAGCTTGGTTCTTGAAAGTTATTCAAGTTGATCCTAAAACTGTTTTTAAAATGGCTGATAGACTACCTTTTGGGAAAGGTGCTTCAATTAACAGACCACCTATGTTTTGTGGTTTGAACTACCAATTTTGGAAAGTGAGAATGAAAATATTTATGGAATCACTTGACAAAGGAATTTGGGATGCAATTGAAAATGGTCCTTTTGTCCCAAAGTTTGAAAAAGATGGATCTTTCATTGAGAAGCCATGGTCTCAGTGGACTGATGCAGAAAGCAAAAATGCCAAATTCGATTGCATTGCCAAAAATATAATAACCTCGGCTTTAAATTCTGATGAGTTTTTCAGGGTCTCTCAATGCAAATCATCAAAAGAAATGTGGGACCTTGGAAGTCACTCGTGAAGGAACAAATGAAGTGAAGAGAGCTAGGAAGCATGCTCTAATCCAAGAGTATGAGATGTTCAAAATGCTTAAAGGAGAAACAATTGCTGAGGTGCAGAAAAGATTCACGCACATCATCAATCATCTCATGAGTCTTGACAAGACCTTTGATAAGGAAGAGCTGAACATCAAGATCTTGAAATGTCTTTATAGAGCATGACAACCCAAGGTAACTGCTATTTCTGAATCTAAAGATCTAACATCATTAAATGTTGCTTCTTTGTTTGGAAAGCTTAGGGAACATGAGTTAGAGATGAATAGACTCAATGTTCAAGAGAGTGAAGACAAGCACACAAGGAGCATATCCTTAAAAGCTTCCAAGCACAAAGGAAAACAAGAATCCAGTGATGATAGTGATGAGGAAAACCTTAGCTTGCTGTCAAGAAAGTTTAGCAAATTCCTAAAGAGAAACTGCAACAAAGACAACAACAAAGATAGGTATGGAAACAAGAAATCCAATGATTTTAATTCCAATAACTATACTTGTTTTGGTTGTGGTGAGCAAGGTCATATAAAGGCAGATTGTCCAAACAAGAGCAAGGAGAAAAAGCCTAGCTACAAGGAAAAGAAAAGCAAGACAAAGAGAGCCTACATAGCTTGGGATGAAAATGAGGTGTCATCATCAAGTTCTTCATCAAGTGAAGATGAGAAAGCAAACATCTGCTTGGTTGCTGAAGATGATGATGAATCTTGCAGTTCAAGTGAGGTAAGTTTCATGTGCTTCCTTGAATGAACAAAATTACAGTGAATTACTTGAAGCTTTTCAAAAAACTCATGATGAAGCTAATCGATTGGTTCTTTCAAACAACCAATTGAAAAAACTTAACAACTGGCTGGAAAAGAGAGTGAAATCACTTGAAGATGAGATTGAAAAATCTAAAAATGATTTCAAAAATCTAGAAAACCATTTAAAAAATGCTTATTGCAAGTGTGACACTCTGATTTGCGAAAATTGTGAAAATCTTGAGAAAAAGGTTCACTATCTTTTTGACACTGTGGACAAGCTTTCAAAAGGGAAATCTAACTTTGAGAATGTCTTGGCATCTCAAAGCTGTGTTTTTGGAAAGGCTGGTTTGGGTTTCAATCCACAGAACCAAGAAGATAAGTTTTCAAAATTTTTTTCAAGAAAGCCAGTAAAACAACTGATTGTTAAATCGAAACAACCGGTTGTTACATGCTTTTATTGCATGAAAAAGGGTCATTCGGTTAGATTCTGCAAAATTAGAAAATTCTTTGTTCCTAGAGGCTACATGAAATGGATTCCGAAAGGATGTGAGGTTCCAAATGAGAAAAAGAAATCTATTGGACCCACATTTGTGAAAGGACCAAATCTTGTTGCTTGAACTCACGCTTGTGCAGGAATTCTAAAGAATTGTGAAGAACTAAGTCATGTGATCAAGTTTTTGGAAGAAAAAGACAATCATTGAAGCTGAATCAATGTTCTGCATCTGTCCAAAGGTCCTCAACAGTGAAAAGAGGCTTCTTGATCATAAAGCACATGGCTCATTGAAGAAATAACATAAAGGATAAGACCTTCCTTTCTCTGTTCTTATTTTCTATTTTTTAAAAGTTCTTTCACATGGTTAAACTTTTTTTATATATGCTAAATGTCATATGCTTTGAACTCTTTCTGCTTATGGTTAAAATTCAAAATCAGTTTAACTGCTGCAGAAAAACAACCGATTGTTTCTTCGAAACAACCGATTGTTTTTAGTCTGATAACACTGTGAAGAAATCAATTTAATTGCTATTTTGAATTTCTATCCGTTGCAGATCAATTCAAAGAGAGAATCTTGGTCAAAGAACCTGTGATTGAAAGCTGATCACGTTCAGAGAGAAGTTACAACTGTCATAAAGGAATATATTCCAAAATCTTGGAAATTCAAGAGCCTTAATGACTAGTCAAAGATCACATGTGAAGACCATGTGTTTTTCAGCTTTTTCTGACGTTTTTTGTGCAGGGCAGGGTCAAGTCCTCTCTCTCTGAAAATCAGGTACCCACTCATAACATTGAATGCTATTTGATTCTCTTACTGCTATAAAATCTGTTGCAGTTGATCTTTTCCACAAGAATAACCAATTGCAACATCTCTTGCAACATATCTTGCAAAAATCTGTGAAGTGAGCTCTTCTCTGTTTTCTTCTCTGCCATCATGGAATCAACTCCTCCCACCTCAAAGATAGTCAAAACCAGGGTTGTAAGGTCTGGAGGAAGGCTAGAAGGCTGGTTTTCTGGAGACAATGATCTTGTTGAGAGGTATAGGTATGAAACAAGAAACAAAAAGATAAACAACCCCAAGGTTGTGTGCTTTGATTGACTGAAAAGTCAAAAGCTTGATGATGTAAGGAGGCTGCTCAAAAATCAATCTCTCAGAAAGTTCCTGGAGATGAAGGGAAACATTTACCCATTTGGTAAGGGTGTTCTACACAAACCTAAAGTTTGAGGGAAACAATCTAGTTTCTCATGTGAAAGGTGTAGAAATGGAGATAACTCATGATGTATGGACTGCTGTTGCTGGTCTCATGTTCTCTGGGCTTAGAATCAACAAGGGAAACCTTGGTGTAGTGGAGGATTTTAACAAAATCCAATACTACAAGAGTTGCTTGAAGAATCAACATGCTCAAGTGAGAACATGCTCGGTTGGAGGTCTAAAGCTTGATGAAAGATTGCTTGCCCTCATTGTGACTTGGATTCTAACTCCAAGGGGGAGTAATCATTCTGTTCTTACTGAAGAAGATCTGGTATATATTTTCTGCATCATGAAGAAGATAAAAATCAATTGGATCCACATCATCAAAGAGCACATGCAAAAGTGATGGCATTTCATGTGTTCTTCTTGAATCAAAGTAGTAAAAATGATGCGGAAGTTGTGTTGGCTTTGAAGGTGCATGAGGAGTGTGATGTTTGAGTGGTTCGACCAGCTCAAGGGAGAAAGGTGAAAGGATTGAAGTTTATAGCCTAGATTTCTAGGAGAAGTAAAGCTAGTGCACAAAATTGGCAGCATAACAATACTCAATTAAACTTGTCAAATACAAGGAGATAGCCTTCCTATTTATAGGCTATGTGGACGTAAATGTTAAGCCACATTTCTAAAGAAAATAAAACCAAAATTAAATCTAAATTCTAAGGTGCAATGACCGGCCATACACAACCCTAGATTCTAGAAGGTTTCCATCAAAAATGCTTCCTACACTATCCTATCTACTAAGTACCCCCAATGGGCCTTTATGCAAACATATACAAAGCCTTCTCTCTTCCATCCGTGGCTTCACTTGCTTGTCTTTGAACATGTTTGGCCATTGATCTTGTAAGGGGACCTAGACGGTCTAGCTCCATGGATAGTCTCCTTCCTTCACGTTCTAGACGCTCACCTTCACGTCCTAGACGCTCTCCTTCACGTCCTAGACGCTCACCTTGGTCTTGGTCTAGACGCTCTCCTTGGCTTGGGCTTTCTTGGGTAGGTGTGCTTGGCCCTCCTCCATCATCCCCTCCCCCTTGGAAAGGATTTGTCCTCAAATCCAGCTCGTCATCGTCATTGGTACCTACAAATGGAGAAAGATCAATTACATTAAAAGTGTCATGTACTCCATATTCAAGAGGTAGGTCCAACTTATATGCATTGTTGTTGACTCGCTTGAGAACTTGGAAAGGTCCATCACCTCGGGGACTTAGTTTGGACTTCCTTTGAGTTGGAAATCTATCTTTGCGAAGGTGAAGCCAAACTAAGTCTCCTTCCTCAAAAATTATTTCTCTCTTCCCTTTGTTGTTGTGTTTGGTGTACTTCTCATTTTGTTGTTGTATTTGAATTTTAATCTTCTCATGCATTTTCTTGACAAAATCAGCTTTGAGTACTCCTTCCTTATGCACAAAATCTTGTGGATTAGGAAGGGGTATTAAATCCATGGGCGTGAGAGGATTAAAACCATATACTACTTCAAAAGGGGAAGCATGAGTAGTCTTGTGAACTACTCTATTGTAAGCAAATTCAATGTGGGGAAGGTACTCATCCCAAGATTTGTGGCTGCCCTTCATGATAGCCCTAAGCATAGTTCCAAGAGATCTATTGACTACTTCGGTTTGCCCATCCGTTTGAGGATGACAAGAAGTTGAAAATTGTAGTCTTGTTCCAAGTTTACCCCAAAGAGTTTTCCAAAAGTGGCTTATAAACTTGGGATCTCTATCGGACACTATACTTCTAGGGAGACCATGGAGTCTCACCACTTCTCTAAAGAAGAGTTTAGAAATATTTTGAGCATCATCTACTTTGTGGCATGGAATAAAGTGGGACATTTTGCTAAAACGGTCCACTACCACAAAAATAGAGTCATGGCCTCTTGCAGTCCTAGGAAGTCCTAAAATGAAATCCATGCTAATGTCTTCCCAAGGAGCATTTGCAATCGGCAAAGGGATGTAGAGTCCATGCGGCATTGTTCTAGACTTTGCTTTTAAACATGAGATACATCTAGAACAATGTCGTTGGACATCTTTCCTCATGTGTGGCCAACAAAATTTTGCTTTTAAAAGATCTAGAGTCTTATCAACTCCAAAATGGCCCATGAGTCCCCCTTCATGTGATTCTTTGACAAGGAGTTTTCTATGTGTTCCTTGGGGAATGCAAAGTTTTCCTTCTTTAAAAAGATATCCCTCGGACACATAGTAACCTCCTTGTGCTCTATGTAGACATTGAGCATAGATGGATGAAAGTTCTTGGTCTTCTTGGTAAAGCTCTCTTATGTGGTCAAATCCAAGAATTTGGGCACCTAGTTTTGAAAAGAGTGTGTGCTGTCTTGAAAGAGCATCAGCCACTATATTGGTGCTCCCTTTCTTGTATTTGATTACATAAGGAAATTGTTCAAGAAATTCCATCCATTTAGCATGTCTCTTGTTGAGCTTGTGTTGGCCCTTTAAATATTTTAAAGACTCGTGATCACTATGGATAACAAATTCTTTGGACACAAGGTAGTGTTCCCAAGTCTTTAGGGCTCGCACAAGAGCATAGAGCTCTTTGTCATAGGTAGGGTAGTTGAGGGTGGCACCATGGAGTTTTTCACTAAAATAAGCAATGGGGTGTCCACCTTGCAACAAAACCGCACCTATGCCTACCCCCGATGCATCACACTCTATCTCAAAAGTTTTGGAAAAATTTGGAAGAGATAGAATGGGTGCATTGGTGAGTTGAGCTTTGAGCCTTTGAAAGGCTTGCTCATGCTTTTCATTCCAACAAAATGCAACATCTTTTTTCACAAGTTCATTCAAAGGAGAAGCTAGACTAGAAAAATTAGGTACAAACCTTCTATAGAAGCTAGCTAACCCATGAAAACTTCTTACATCACTTACATTTTGTGGAGTTGGCCACTCGCGGATGGCTTTGATTTTCTCGGGATCTACATGCACCCCCTTTTTGTTAACTATGAAACCTAAGAAAACTACACTATCTACACAAAAGGTACACTTATCCCTATTGGCAAAAAGACTATTTTTCCTAAGAACTAGAAGAACTTCCCTAAGGTGACTTAGATGGTCTTCTAGGCTTTTACTATAGACTAAGATATCATCAAAGTAAACTACTACATATTTACCTATACAATCCCTCAAGGTGTGATTCATAAGCCTCATGAATGTGCTTGGAGCATTAGTAAGCCCAAAGGGCATCACCAACCACTCGTATAATCCAAATTTGGTCTTAAAAGCGGTTTTCCACTCATCACCCTCCTTGATTCGAATTTGGTGATATCCACTTTTAAGGTCAATCTTGGAGAATAGAGTTGACCCATGCAATTCATCAAGCATATCATCAAGCCTCGGGATTGGATGCCTATACTTGATGGTGATGTTGTTGATTGCTCTACAATCACAACACATACGCCATTTTCCATCTTTTTTTGGCACCAACAAGACAGGTACAGCACAAGGGCTTAGGCTCTTTTGAACCCAACCCTTCTCCAACAAGTCTTGAACTTGTGATTCTATCTCCTTTGTTTCCTCGGGGTTGGTTCTATAAGCAGGCCTATTTGGTAGGCTTGCCCCCGGTATAAAGTCAATTTGATGTTCTATCCCCCTAAGAGGAGGAAGCCCAATGGGTCCTTCTTGGGAGAATAGATCTTCAAATTCACTCAAAAGGTTTTCTACTTGAGGAGGTAAAACCATGAGTTCACTACTTGTGGCAGTACATGTAAGTGCTCCTTTACAAAAGATAAGGCTTGGTTGTTCAACAAGAAGCAAGTTTTCAAAAACATTTTCAAGAGGTTTTTCTTGTTGACCAACCTTGTGGGAAGGAACACTCTTCTCCCACGCCTTTCTATCCCTAAGGATTTTCTCTTTTTCTAGCTCTCTTTTTTTTTGTTTTCCTCATCCCTCTTTTGTTTCATTTGTATTTGGTCTTTCACCACTTGAGAATGTGGTAAAGGACTAAGTACAAACTTCTTATATTTATGGGTGAAGGAAATCTCGTTAGTGAGACCATCATGCAAGGTTTTCTTATCAAATTGCCATGGCCTCCCTAATAAGATATGGCAAGCTTCCATAGGCACTACATCACATAAAACTTTGTCTTTGTAGTTCCCTATGGAAAACTTGATTTCCACTTGCTTGTCTACATGTAGTTCCCCATTTTCATTAAGCCATTGAAGTTTGTAAGGTTTTGGGTGAGGAACTACTTGTAGCTTAAGCTTTTCAACCATCCTAGCACTACAACAATTACAACTAGATCCACTATCCACAATGAGGGAACATATATTTTCTAAAACATTGCATCTTGTATGAAAGATGTTCTCCCTTTGTGTTTCCATGGATGTGCTAGGGTGATTGTTGAGGGTTCTCCTAATCATAAGCAATTCTCCCTCTAGTGGAGCTACCCTCTCATCCTCTCCCCCTTCCTCTTTCTCACTAGGCTCATCCTCGCCACTAGTGTACTCGTCTACACCTTTTAAAAACAAAGTCCTTTGGTTTGGACATTGTGCTTGCACATGCCCCCTACCATAGCACTTAAAACACTTGACATCTCTAGCTCGGATGGGTGGGGTTGAGGTTTCTTTGGTGAAGGGCTTGGTAGGCTCTTTTGGTTTTTCCTTGGATGTACTACCCTCCCTTCTAAACTCTTTCTTGGGATAAAAGCTAGAATAGGGGCTCACCTTTTGACTTGAGGTTTTGCGCAAGTTTTGTTGCTCAACTTTAATGCAAAGTTGAACCAAATCATTCAAGTCTTGATAAGGTAAGAGCTCTACTCTATCTCTTATCTCAAGTGATAGGCCACTAAGGAACCTAGCTATGGTGGTTTCCTCTTCCTCTCTAATAGAGGCTCTCATCATATAGAGCTCCATCTTTTGTCTATACTCCTCTACGCTCATATTTCTTTGTTGGAGTCTTTGGAGCTTGTCCATCAACTCCCTATGGTAGTAAGAGGGTATATGTCGACGTCTTAGGGCTCCCCTAAGGTCATTCCAATATGTAATGGAAGGTTCCCTATGAAGACGTCTATCTCTTTCGAGAGAGGTCCACCAATACATGGCATTTCCTTGGAAACTAAGGGTGGCTAAGGGTACTTTTCGTTCCTCACTTACCCTATGGCAAGCAAAAAGTTGCTCTACCTTCATCTCCCAATCTAGATATACTTCTACATTTTCCTTTCCATGAAAATGAGGTAGGTCTACTCTTGTTTCCCTTGGCACCTCTTGTTCCCTTTGCCTAGTTCTTCTAGGGGGTGGTTGGTAATAATCATTGATTCTACGGCTTCCCTCCCCCCTAGAGACTCAATACTTTGAGAATGGGATGCATGAGTTTTTTTTTATTTTTGTGATTTTTGTGACTTCTCTTCTTGAGCTTTAGCCAACTCATTGATTTTGTTCTCATTCTCCAATTGTCTAAAAGATATCAATTGTACCGCTTGGGATACTTCTTTTAAAAGAGTTTTCAAAGATTTTACTTCACTTTCTATAGACTTTGGAGAGTGAGAAGAAGAAGACATGGCTAAAACTTTGTGTATATAGGTGTTTTACTTGGAGAAAGTTTAGGAAAGTTAGAGAAGGGAGTTTTCCAGGTAAGGGAGGTGAGTCACAATGGACTACTTAAGTACCAAGCCTTTTCCTTGCCAAAAACTTTCCTCCAATGACTTCACACAAAATTTTCTCTTAGTAGAACACTTAGAACACAAGAAGTTGAGAAATCAAAAAGCAAGAAAACTATATAAGCTAGATATGCAGCAAAGCTAGTCGGTATAGCACAAAATTAAACAATACTAAGCATGCAAAACGTTTCTATGAAAGCAAAAGAAAAGCAATTACAAACAAGCAACAAATTACTAAGCAAAATTACTATGCTATTCGGCCCTAGGTGAGGCTTCTTGGACACTTTGAGCCCTTGAAGACACACTCACCGTCTAAAACGTAATTTAAAAGAGGTAATTAACAGTAAACCAAGTTGTAAAGGAGATAAGAAAACCCCCTTTGTTGTTCCTCTTTTTGGTTAGTGCACTTTCTTTGTTGTCTTGATTGTTGATCTTCTAGGTGTTTGTAGTGTTTGTTTCAAGAAAACTTGTTTCGGCCTTAGCTTTGACTCCTCCTTAGAAAGTTGGCTTTAATTCTCCAATTTCCAGCACCTATTCACAAGGGCTTAACCTTAAACCAAGTCAATTTCCATGCACATAAGCACCAAGAGAGAATTAAATTCCAGCACCCAAAATGAGAGGTCAAGAAACAAAAGCAAGAAACAAATTTAATTTGAAAGAAAACAGTACCACCAAAAGGATTTATAATATGACAACTTAGAAAGAGATTGAAGAAATTAAAGCAAACAATTAAAGGTACTCAATAAAAGTTGGCACACAAAAGGAATTCCTAAAGAAAAGCACTAGATTAGATGACCAAATAAAAAAACAGCACCACTGGAAAATGTTGTGGGCCAGAAAACGTGTTTGTTCCCCGATTTATGCTGAGCTGTAATTGTAAAATTTGTTTCTGAAATTTGGATGAAAGAAAATTCAGGATCTTATCTAAATTTTGGCTTTGGAATCACCTAAAACGCATGCACCATTTTTTTTTTAATAATTTTTGCAAATTTGGTGTGCAGTTAGGCCAGCTGGAGCGCTCAAGATTTGCACTCTGATTTTGTAAGATTTATCATTTTTTTTCTGTTGCTTCTTTTGACCTCATTCTTTTTTTTGTCTTTTCTATAACACTTTAAACTTGCATTTTCCAGAAAATCAGAATTTTCCTATGGGTGGAAATTTTTTTTTAAACAAAACAGCCCAGAACAGAGAGATGATACAGGGGAAATCTGGAAAACTGGAAGAAAACAGCAAGATAACCAAAATTAACACAATGGAAATGTAAGAATGGAGATTGTGTAAGAACTAAGACACAATTATGAACTCAAACTAAAAATAAAAAGCACCAAAGGATCAAAATAACAGCAGATTAAAGCAATATAAAGAGACCCAAAAGCAAGAAACAATCAAGCCAATAATAGGACTACTAAGAATTGTTGACAAATATGGATTCACATGACTTGACACAACATTTATAGATTCAGAAAATAAAGACTCAAAGCATAAAATGAAGCAATTATAAGAAAGCAATAAGGACTCAATTTCCTAAAAGAAAAACAGCCACACAATGGTGTAAGGAATCCTATCACAAGCTGCACAGAATTTGTTCAAGATCAATTGAACAATTGTGCTTTGGTTGGATCTTCCATAAGCACACCAAGAACAATTTAAAATATAAAAACAGCAAGACAAGTAAGGAATTGAAATGACAAAGATGAAATAAAGAAGAACTGAAATTAAAAGACCAAGCTACTCATCTTGAAGAACCAAAAGCTCATGATACCAAATGATGGCATTTCATGTGTTCTTCTTGAATCAAAGTAGTAAAAATGATGCGAAAGCAATGGGTGAGTGAAACAAAGCCCTCTTAGGAGTTGTGTTGGCTTTGAAGGTGCATGAGGAGTGTGATGTTTGAGTGGTTCGACCAGCTCAAGGGAGAAAGGTGAAAGGATTGAAGTTTATAGCCTAGATTTCTAGGAGAAGTAAAGCTAGTGCACAAAATTGGCAGCATAACAATACTCAATTAAACTTGTCAAATACAAGGAGATAGCCTTCCTATTTATAGGCTATGTGGACGTAAATGTTAAGCCACATTTCTAAAGAAAATAAAACCAAAATTAAATCTAAATTCTAAGGTGCAATGACCGGCCATACACAACCCTAGATTCTAGAAGGTTTCCATCAAAAATGCTTCCTACACTATCCTATCTACTAAGTACCCCCAATGGGCCTTTATGCAAACATATACAAAGCCTTCTCTCTTCCATCCGTGGCTTCACTTGCTTGTCTTTGAACATGTTTGGCCATTGATCTTGTAAGGGGACCTAGACGGTCTAGCTCCATGGATAGTCTCCTTCCTTCACGTTCTAGACGCTCACCTTCACGTCCTAGACGCTCTCCTTCACGTCCTAGACGCTCACCTTGGTCTTGGTCTAGACGCTCTCCTTGGCTTGGGCTTTCTTGGGTAGGTGTGCTTGGCCCTCCTCCATCAAAAAGGCTATGAGGTTAAGTGACTATCACTATCCATATGTTGTTTTGGTATCTAAATTTCTACTCTATTTTGAAGTGAACCTTGAAGATGAAACATCTGAGTTGGTCAAGTCAACTCAAGAGTTGAACAATGGATCACTCAACAAAATGGGTTTTACCAAAGTAGGTGGCAAATGGATTAGCAAGGATGGTACCTTGGTGCCCATCTAGTGGTGTTGCTGATCTTGAACAAGATGAGCCTGCTGATATGGATGTTCAACATGAAGATCCACCTGAAGATTATCAAGATGTTGGACCAAGTGCTGGTGCTGGAAATCAAGAAGAAAGGATGCAAACCATGTCTCCTTTCGAAAGACTCATGGTAAATAGGCTTGATAACTTTGCGGAGAATCAAAGAAATCTTCATGATCTCTGTGTAAGCAATTTCCAGAGGATTGACAACAGGTTTGACAACAGGTTTGACAACATGGATGCACGCTTCATGACTCTAGATGAACAAATCAAAGTTGTCCAGAACCAAATCTTTGATCTTCAGTTTGTTGATGATGATGAATGAAGAAAAACAACCGGTTGATGTACCGGAACAACCGATTTTTTTTAGTGGTTATATCTGGTTTTTAAAATTCTCTTTCTTAATGTTGTTGCTGCTTTAATTTTGTTGTAATCAAAACAATATCTTGTTTTATCTCTTCTCTTTGTCTATTTGTGAAGAAAAATTGGGGGAGATATATATGCTGTGTTTAAATTTCTGTTTTTTAGTTGTTAAAACAATTTGGATGAGTAAAACCTTATAGGTTTTTGCTCTTATATTTGTTTATGATATTTTGCTCTGAACTTTAATTCTTATATTTGTGCTAACCAAATATCAGAAGTTCTATGCTTTGTTCAAATATGTATCTTGCAGAAACTGCTTCAGATTCAATCAGGTACAACACAAGCATCAGGGATTTGTCTTCATCAAATAGGGGGAGATTGTTGAACCAAGTGGTGTTCAAGCTTTGAAGAATCCAAACCCTTTGAAGGATGTTGAAGCCTTGGTTGTGCTTGTTGTTGCTGTGCTGTTTTAGTTTAGTTCTGGGGTAGTTTGAGTGTTGTAATCCACCCCTTGATTAAATCTAAAGCATAGGCATTCTCAATCTTTGTGAAAGTAAAATGTTTTTCAAACTAAGTTAAAACAACCGATTGTTTTGCCGAAACAACCGATTGTTTATACTTAGATGTTTTGAGAAAAGATTGAAAACTGTTTTTCAAATGGTTAAGCTGTTAAAACCAAAACAACCGATTGATTCGAGGAAACAACCGATTGTTTGTTTTGGGACCATAACAGAAAAACTGTTTTATCTTTGACTGAGCTTTAAATGTTTTAACTGCTTACACTCCAGTCTTTAAATGCTTTGACCAATCATTAAATGCAATAAAAGAGTTTGTTAAGATTTGATAACAAACAACATCTTTGAATAAATTCAGAAAAACAGATTCGAGTAACAATCTTTTACAAGTTTTTGAGTAAGAGTTTTTCAAAGAGTTGATATTGCTTAGAGTTTGTGATTGATCAAAGTGTGTGGAATAGGATTCTGCTTGTATTGATTTCAGATTATCTTCTGTAACAAGTATAATCGTTGTACTCTGCTGAACAAGTTTCATTTCTATGTTTGCTGAGATTGGTTGTGTGTTCTTGAGGGGATCAAGATCAGCAATCTTAGTGTCGGTGTGTTGGCCAAGAAGAGTGTGTGTCTTGAGGTGTTCAAGGTCAGTTTCTTGGTTGTGGTGTAAGTGATCAAGGTGTGATTGCTTAGTGGATTTCCTCAGAGGTTTTCTGAGAAGACTGGATGTAGCTCTGGATTTGGAGTGAACCAGTATAAACATCTGTGTGCATTCTCTCTATCCCTAACTCTTTAAATTCAATTTTGTTTGTTGTTTGCTGGTATAAACAACCGATTGTTTCTGTGAAACAACTGATTGTTTTTCTGGTACTATTGTTTTTTATTGCTGTTTTGGCAAACTAAATTTCTTATCAATTGTTTCTTGAGATAATTTCATTCTTCTTTTAAAAGTTTGTGAAAACCCTCTTTAAACAATTCACCCCCCCTCTAGTTTCAAGCCATCCATTCTAACATATTTTGCAATGCAGTTATTCACGGAAGAAACACCAATGAATTCGGAAGGCATTTCATATGTCAGAGATTTTTGGTCCACATATTTCATAAATTTTTATAACTCTAGCATAGTTAATCAATAGTGTAGGTTTTATTATGTAGTTTGATTACTTGTAAATGTACATTTTGATTCTCTCAATTTATCTCTATATTTTCTGTATTTGTCTGGCCGGGTTTGATCATTATGCAGGTTAATTTATAAGGTTTAGGGACAATACAAAATGCACTTTAAAAAAAAACACTATTTACAAATGCGGTTATTTACCAAAGCCGCATTTGTAAATCAAAAAATAAGATTTACAAATGCGGCTTTGGTAAAAGCCGCATTTGTAAATGTGATTTACGAATGCGACTACCAAAGCCGCATTTGTAAATGTGATTTACGAATGCGGCTATTACCAGAGCTGCATTCGTAAATCTTAAACCCCTAAAACCCTCAGCTCATTCAGAAGAATATACAAATGCGGCTATTTGAAATAACCGCATTCGTAAATAGCATTTACAAATGCGGCTCTATAGCCGCATTTGTATCTCTCTGATTTACGAATGCGTGCTGATCAAATGTGGTTCTATAGCCGCATTTGTAAATGTAAAATAGCCGCATTTGATTAACATTTCTGCGCTAGTGGATCCTATAGATTCTTTAGTTTCATTGATGATCTAAGTCATATAGACTAAAATATCAGGTGGTGAGAAGGTGAGAGGGAGTTCATACACACCGGGTCCCGCTACAGACACTCGGTATTGAATGTTTGAACTTATCCTGATTTTTTTCTCTTGGATTCGCTGGTAATCTTTGGATAAGGTGTTAGTCTCTGGTAGGGGCATACTTAATGAGTCTTCCGGAAGACGATGAATTCACGTGTAGTCAGTGGGATTGAAATGAAATCCAATGAGTGATTGAAAATAAATCCATGTGTGGTCTATATGAATGATGAAATTGGTATTGAAATTTTATATTGACAACATTTAAAGAAATGTTTATAAATGATTAGTTTTGATTGGTTCTTTTTGCATGAATTAAATATGTTATGTAATTCTTTTCATTAGCTTATCCTTGCTTTTTTTGTTGTGTTGTGAACTGCGATGATTGTACTACGTACACGAGCAAATGATCATACAGGTGTTAAAAGGTCTAGAGGACTTTAGGATATAGTTTTAAAGCTTATGTTGTTAATATTAATATTTCTATAAGTCATAATGTTGTAATAGAAATATTTTGAAAAACACCAAATGTATATAAAAATCGGTAGAAATTATATTGTAATAGTTAGATATTTTTATGGGATGTTACAAAGATGATTGTAACAAAATGAAGTGTAGGTTTTATTATGTAATTTGATTACTTGTAAATGTACATTTTGATTCTCTCAATTTATCTCTATATTTCTGTATTTGTCTGGCTGGGTTTGATCATTATGCAGGTTAATTTATATGGTTTAGGGACAATACAAATTGCACTTTAAAAAAAAACTATTTACAAATGCGATTATTTATCAAAGCCAAATGCGGCTTTGGTAAAAGCCGCATTTGTAAATGTGATTTACGAATACGGCTATTACCAGTGCCGCATTCATAAATCTTAAACCCCTAAAACCCTCAGCTCATTCAGAAGAATATACAAATGCGGCTATTTGAAATAATCGCATTTGTAAATAGCATTTACAAATGTGGCTAGCCGCATTTGTATCTCTCTGAATTACGAATGCGTGCTGATCAAATGCGGCTCTATAGTCGCATTTGTAAATGTAAAATAGCCACATTTTATTAGCATTTCTGCGCTAGTGGATCCTAGAGATCCTTTAGCTTTATTGATGATCTAAGTTATATAGGCTAAAATATCAGGTGGTGAGAAGGTGAGAGGGAGTTCATACACACCGGGTCCCGCTACAGACACTCGGTATTGAATGTTTGAACTTACCCTGATTTTTTTCTCTTGGATTCGCTGGTAATCTTTGGATCAGGTGTTAGTCTCTGGTAGGGGCATACTTAAAGAGTCTTCCGGAAGACGATGAATTCACGTGTAGGCAGTGGGATTGAAATGAAATTCAATGAGTGATTGAAAATAAATGCATGTGTGGTCTATATGAATGATGAAATTGGTATTGAAATTTTATATTGACAACATTTAAAGAAATGTTTATAAATGATTAGTTTTGATTGGTTCTTTTTGCATGAATTAAATATGTTATGTAATTCTTTTCATTAGCTTATCCTTACTTTTCTTGTTGTGTTATGAACTGCGATGATTGTACTACGTACACGAGCAAATGGTCATACAGGTGTTAAAAGGTCTAGAGGACTTTAGGATATAGTTTTAAAACTTATGTTATTAATATTAATATTTCTATAAGTCATAATGTTGTAATAGAAATTTTTTGAAAAACACCAAATGTATATAAAAATCGGTAGAACTTATATTGTAATAGTTAGATTTTTTATGGGATGTTACAAAGATGATTGTAACAAAATGAAGTGTAGGTTTTATTATGTAATTTGATTACTTGTAAATGTACATTTTGATTCTCTCAATTTATCTCTATATTTCTGTACTTGTCTGGCTGGGTTTAATCATTATGCAGGTTAATTTATATGGTTTAGGGACAATACAAATTGCACTTTAAAAAAACCACTATTTACAAATGCGGTTATTTACCAAAGCCGCATTTGTAAATCAAAAAACAAGATTTACTAATGCGGCTTTGGATTTACGAATGCGGCTATTACCAAAGCCGCATTTGTAAATGTGATTTACGAATGCGGCTATTACTAGAGCCGCATTTGTAAATCTTAAACCCCTAAAACCCTCAGCTCATTCAGAAGAATATACAAATGCGGCTATTAAAAATAATCGCATTCGTAAATAGCATTTACAAATGCGACTCTATAGCCGCATTTGTATCTCTCTGATTTATGAATGCGTGCTGATCAAATGTGGTTCTATAGCCGCATTTGTAAATGTAAAATAGCCGCATTTGATTAACATTTCTGCGCTAGTGGATCCTAGAGATTCTTTAGCTTCATTGATGATCTAAGTCATATAGACTAAAATATCAGGTGGTGAGAAGGTGAGAGGAAGTTCATATACACCGGGTCCCACTACAGACACTCGGTATTGAATGTTTGAACTTACCCTGATTTTTTTCTCTTGGATTCGCTGGTAATCTTTGGATCAGGTGTTAGTCTCTGGTAGGGGCATGCTTAATGAGTCTTCCGAAAAACGATGAATTCACGCGTAGTCAGTGGGATTGAAATGAAATCCAATGAGTGATTGAAAATAAATCCATGTGTGGTCTATATGAATGATGGAATTGGTATTGAAATTTTATATTGACAACATTTAAAGAAATGTTTATAAATGATTAGTTTTGATTGGTTCTTTTTGCATGAATTAAATATGTTATGTAATTCTTTTCATTAGCTTATCCTTACTTTTCTTGTTGTGTTGTGAACTGCGATGATTGTACTACGTACACGAGCAAATGATCATACAGGTGTTAGAAGGTCTAGAGGACTTTAGAATATAGTTTTAAACCTTATGTTGTTAATATTAATATTTGTATAAGTCCTAATAGAAATATTTTGAAAAATTCCAAATGTATATAAAATATGATTGTTATATATTTTTATGGGATGTTACAAATATGATTGTAACAAAATGAAACTTTCTTTCTCAAATAGTACGATTTTGGAAATTAATTTCTGGATAAAAACATTTGATATTTAATTTTTGGGATAAGACCATTTTTTTCTCGGTAAGAATTTGGTATTGAATTCTCATTGTTTCTTATTTCTGCAAAAAGAGGTTTTCAAAATTTTGGTTTCGGAAACCGAATTGTACGGGTATTTTTTTCCGATAATAAACTGGAGTGAAATAGTTTGTTTAGTGAGTCATTGAAATTTGATTTCTGAACAATATAATTTCAACTTTCATGTGGTAATCGAATTTTGGAGTATGTTTTGGAAATTTTTTTTCTTTATCGGGAATGAATAGAAAAGAAGAAATGAATTATAATCTAAAATAAAATAATTTTTAATTTTGTTTTGTCAGTAAGAAATGTTTTAAAATTTTAATTACAAATGGAGAGAATAAATTTTAAATGAGATGAGAAAATTATAAAATTATGTAAGGTTAAATTATTAAATTTTGTTTTGTAGTGAATTTAAATATTTATAAAATTGAAATAGAAGGAAAAATAAATTTTGAAAATTAAAAACTAAAAATATTAAAATTTATAAAGATAATATTAATACAAAGAGAATGAAATAAAATATTTTATAGGTATTATGGGGAAAATAAATGGAAAATTTTTTTGTTTTGTTTTTTAATTGTGTGAAATTAAATTCTAATAAATTTGTAAATATATTTTATAATAAAATTCAAATTGGTTGAAAAAATTATAATATTGATAGCAGGATTAAATGTTGGTATTTTTTTGTAGATTAAAAACATATCACAATAATTAATAACAAAAATTAAATAAAATTGTTGGAGTATTTTTTTAAAAAATTAGTTGAATGGTTTAAAAAATTATAAATGAAAGTTAAGTTATTTATTACTAATATGTATGTAATGATTAAAAAAATTAAGTGAATAAGTGTATTATTAGGTTTAAAATAAATAAGTGTATGAATTATAATTTTAAAATTCTAAGATTTTTTTTTTCAGAAATAAGTAACAAAGGTAAGAATTCGCCGAATTTTCACCATAAATAAAAATGATGCTATCCAGAAAATTAAATCTCAAATGCTACTATCCAGATAATTAAATCTTAAATGGTATTATGCATATAACTAATTCCCAAAACCGTGTCATTTGTGAAAAAAAGGAAAAAAACCACAAAATAATGTATTGTTTAAATTTTTATAACTGATGTTACACATAAATATTTTATCCGTATATAATGGATGTATTATCTACTTCCTAAATCAGTTAAAAAATAAACAATTAATGTAAAAATTGATTTCAATATTTATACAATTGCTTTACATATATTTTACATTAATTTTCGTAAATCAATATTGTTCTCGCCGGCTTATCTCGGTCGAACTTGAAAGTGAGTTTCAGGTTGAAGCGACTTTGTTTGGGGTGTTGAACCAAGTTGAAGACGATTTATAATGAGGGAGACTCTATTTGTTGTTCACACTCCGACAATCAAGTCCGTGAGAACATTCAAACTATTAATCTCTATCAATGTAGGGTTCAGAAAATCTCACCTTTACTCAGGTTCTTAAACTCCTTTTATAGACATTCTTTCAACTATTTTTATCAACTAGAATATTATTTCAACAACAAGAAGATAATAACAATATAATTTCAACAGTAAGTAAATTCTGTTAAAGTGTACATTTTATTTTTGGGTATAATGCCACATCATCCCTAACAATTTTTATTTGCATTTAAAAAATATATCCACTTAAACTAATTCAATTATTCCTTATGTTATTTTTACTTTAATTTTCTTTTTCATATAGACTACCAAACCAAACATCTGGGTCGACCTCGTAACCTGTCATTGGGCCTATACCTGTCCCAGACTGAGCTGGGTATTTCTCACATAACCTGTCTAACCGAGCTTACTACACTTTTGTCCGACCAGTACAGATATTATATCAGCTACATAAATTCATGTGTTTTATATTGATATATGTTCTTTGGTCAATTAACTTGATTGTTTAAACTCCACCTACATTTGAACCATCAAACAATATTTTTTCCTACATTAAGTGACGTGATATTCTGTATTAATTTTTCCTTTTAGTGTTCATGTTTGTATTTTAAACATTTGCTGAAAAATTAACCTTTGTCAAAAAACAAATTTTTAGATGACATATTTATATCAAATTATCTATAAAAAACAAATTTTTAGATGACATATTTATATCAGATTATCCATAAATATCTAGTTTTATGTATAAGTTATCAGTCTCAATGTTATGTGTAGAAGATCCCACATTGACTAGATATAAAGAAGAAGTTTCACTTTTAAGGTTGAGTTAGATTTAAAGTCCACTTCTTAAGAATTCGTCATCTTAAAAATTAGAATTATAAATGAAGTATTACCTTCTTCAACCTCCTATATTGTGATTATAATTTTATTTCATGGCAAATTCTCCTTCCACCTCTATACCTCCCGTGTATCTCCATATTAAATATGAAAATTCAGTTTTAACATTTTTTAAAATGTTAAATAACTCTAGATGAATCATGACCTTACTTTTTTTAAATAACATCAGTTGCACCCGGTATCCCCATTCCCCCATACTTCCCTTCTAGTTGTATACCTCTATTCCAGCTGCAACACTTCTATTCTTCTCCAACTACAATGTTTGAGAGAGCAGTTCATCATTTGGCATGTTTTAGTTTACTCCATAAGATAAATTCACACTTAACCTGAGGGTTTGAGTCTTTTGTAGTTAGAAGTTTTTCCTCAGGCAACATTACATAAATTCTATCAAAAAAATAACTTTTGTATTGCATTTGTAATGGTTTCATGAAGTGGGCTATTATTGCAACCTGAAGAAAATTGTGAACCCTCGGAACCAAAAGTTTCTTCTACTACAATGTTTCTAGATTGTACGCGAACAAAAACACAGTCATTACTAGTAAAAACACCACAAAACTTATCTCAAAACCACCAAAGTTCACCATCACCCATCACAAGTAATCACCAACACTTAAATGAGGTAGAAGATAACATATACATTCCAATAGTTTCCTTAATATATTAATAAGTATCCAATATGTTTAAAATTTGAACTAAGAACAAAAATATTTTCACATAACATATTTATCTCTCAAGAAATTTGTATGCTTGAAGAAATAATCAAGAAGAAAATTATGAAAAATTATTCAGTACTTACTTTTGAAAATAATTAAATGTATTTAAAATATATGCATTAACTTAATGTTTATAATTTATAAAGTTTCCAAACATCAAAGTTGTCTTTCCATACAATCGTAAGACTACCCACTCAACTGTCAACCAATTTCTGTATCATTTTTATAATTAAATTGAGGTTTAAATTGAAAAGCTGCTTTAAAAGATAGGCTTTGAAAGCTTGGGATTCTCAAATAAATGCAAAAAAACTATTTGATGATAATTTTTTACTAAAAAAAATTCTACAAGGATAATATAAATTTTACAGATTCAATTCCAAATAATCATGGATTACTTGTTTGTTAACTTACTTTTGAAATTATCTCTAAGCTAATATATGATATTGATAATATATTTTTAAATGTACTAATCATTGTGTGTTGGATGCAAATATCTGCTAACAATGAGTAATTAAAGAAGATTTTTGTTATCATTTTCTCATGATATAAATAAATTAAAATTAGAAAACTACAAATAATACTTTTAAACATTTAAATTATTAAAATTTAAATAAATGAAAGTTTAAATAATCAGCATAAACATTATGCAAAATTCCAAATTATATTATGAAAACAAATGTTTATCCAAAATTTATTTTTTCAAATAGAACTTGATATTATAATTTACAAATTTCAAATATATTAATGTGAACAAAATTTAAAATCATATACTTTTCAACATACGCATTAAAACCAACATCAACATGACAATATGTGAACACCAAATTGTTTTTAACGAATAAAAAAAACAAAAGATACAATAAAGAATATCGTGTCTAGTTGCAAAAGTAAAAAAAAATCAAACATTTGTATCGCTAATGGTCAAAAGTTGTTCCACCGGCAGAGGGGAACGTCACACAAGTATTTGTCATTTACATTTATATATGAAAGGGAGGAAAATTATGAAATTCAATTCATAATTATTTAATTTAAATTATTTTTAATTTATTTAAATGGATTTATCCTAAATTTAAATTCAAATTTTTGGATTTTAAATTCAATCAATTTAATTAGATATGTATTAGATATAAATTTGATATATTTTTGAATTATTCAAAATAGATTTTGGGTTGGATTTTGACTTGATCCAGATCCACGTTAAGTTGAGTCAATTTGGGTCCAGGTCGAGCAAAGTCGACCCAAGTCCGTATCGAGCCGAGTTGGTTAGGACCCAAGTCCATGTCGAGTCAAGTTAGTCAAGACCTAAGTCGAGTTGCGTCGGTCCAGACCAAAGTCAAGCCGAGTTGGTCCGGGCCCAATTTGAGCCTAGTCAGCCCAAGTGAAAGTCGAGCCGAGCCGGACCAGGCCAAAGTCGAGTCGAGTCGATCCCAGTCCAAGTCGAGTCGGCCCGGGCCCTTGTCAAACCGAGTCGACTAGGTTCCATCTCGAGCCGAGTGGACTCAAGTTGAGTCGGCTTATTGAAATGGATTTAATCTAATGGACAAAATGAATTTAATCTAATTAACAAAGTAGACTTAATCTATTTTAAATAGATTTTAAAAATTCAAATAAAATTTATCTATTTAAAATGATATAGATTTTAAATCCAATCTATTTTATTGGATCTACATTAAATATAGATTGGATTTTCATAACCACTCATACTATGCATCATTTTCTTTCAACATTAAAAGTTGTCTCCACATGCATTGTTTTATTTTCAATAATATATAATATTGGAAATCAAACATCAATTAAATATAAGATTTTTCATAATAATATATAAATAAATGTAAATTATATATTATAAGTAAGTTTTATAATATTAAATTGAACTTAATTTTTTTAAATATTAATATTGTTTACATATATATATATATATATATATATATATATATATATATTACTTCACTCTCCCCTTCCCTTCTCTTTTGAATTTACATGGATTCCTAAAATAGCTCTTGGTAACTAAGCACTAATACCCTAACTTTAGGTGACACCATGCCCACAATTTAGCACAATTTCACTTCATGTTCTTTATGGTTTGCACAAAGTAAACAACAAAATAACTGTTCTTTTTTCCAATAAAGAGAATTTTAATATCTTTTCTTTCAATATTGTAATTACTTGTAATTAATTATAATTAATTTTATTTTAACGGTTATCTAACTTTAGGTTTATTTCGATTACCAATTAGTTTTCGTTTCTTGTCTTGTATTTAAGTTTTTCACGGCTGTTGTAAAAATAAACTTGAAGGAAATAAATGTTCTAAGATATGAATATTATTCATCATCTGCTAGATGAAGATTTCATTTTTCCAGCAAGCTGAAGCACTATAGTATTTTATCTTTTATTCATTTGATTTTTTCAATATTGATTCGATTCATTATGAATACAAACTCTTGCTTGTATAATTTTGGAAGGGAATATTGTTTTCGTTATGGTATCAAGTTGAAAAACCTGCTTTACTTCCATTATGCTCCTTTCGTTAATCCTATTGTTTTTGTTTTCTGTGTTCTCGTTCATTCTTGCTTTTCCATGGCTGTCTCAATTGTCAAGACTGATGTTTCCAAGCCTAAGGTTTATGAGATTAATGTTTTCAAGGATCCTTCTAGAGATCCTTTTAGTGTTTGTTACCTTCATTTCGGTGAGAATACTACTTTCAAGACGATTGGTCAAGCTGATTGCATGGAGGATTATATTGTTTTCATGATTTTGTTAACATACATGAAGAAAAATATTTGATGAATTGTAATGTTCTTAATTCTAAAGAATATGATATTGACATATGACATTTTAGATTAGGTCACCCTTCCAAACATGTTATTGAGTAAGTTTCTAAAAATTTGCCTTATGTTAATTCTAATTCTGATAAACTGTGTGATATATGTCACATTGCTAAACAACATAAATTGTCTTTTCAAATAAGTGATATTGTTTTTTTAAATACCTTTGATCTCATACATATAGCTATATGGGGACCTATAGCTATTAGTTATATTCAAGGTCATAGATAATTTCTTACTATTATTGATGATTTTTCTAGACACTCTTGGATTTTTCTTATGAAAACTAAAGGAGAAACTAGAAACTTGTTACACAATTTTATTATTCTTGTTAAAAATCAATTTAATCAAAACATCAAAACTATTAGAACTGATAATGGAAAGAAATTTGATTGTAATGAATTGTATGAGAAATATGATATTTTGCATCAAAGAACTTGTGTAAAAACTCCTTAACAAAATGTTGTAGTTAAAAGAAAACACCAGCATATCATGAATGTCAGACGCAATCTTCTTTTTCAATAAGGTTTGTCAAATTGGTCTTATGCTGCTAGTCTTGCTATTCATTTAATAAATAAACTTCCTTATAATATTTTTGTTCCTACCAGGGAGATGGGACCTAGAGAACTATTGAAGTCTTCTTCTCTTTCCTTCGGTCAGGTGACTGGGTGGTGAGTTGAGATTCTTCTCTTCCTCCTGCTTCTCCTTTGGCACTCGGGTCGGGTGGTCAGCTCTCAGGTAGGTGAACAGTAATAAATGACATACCTTACTCCTTGAAATACGTGCTATTTATATTATTCTAATGGGCCTACCTTGTTGGGCCCATTTATCGAGACGGATACCGCTTAAGGTTGTATTACCTAATTCTTGATGATGGATTAACTTCACTGATCTTGGTTTGGTTTGAGTGTTAACTGTAGTCGGGGTCGGCCGTCGGCCAAGTTTCCATGGTATGGGTTGGCCATCAGCCAAGTCTTCTAAGGTCTCGGCCAAGTCTTTTGAGGTCTCGGTCAAGTGGGCTCGGCCTCGGTCAGCCAGGTGGACCTCAGCCTCGTCCATACCAGTACAATTTTGAAAGGTAAGTCTCCTTATGAGATGTTGTACAACCAACCACCTACATATTTAAATCTTAAAACTTTTGGTTGCTTATATTTTGCTTCTACTTTGGAAAACAATAGTAGTAAGCTTGAACCAAAATCTAGAAAAAGTGTTTTCGTTTGATATAAAGTTGGCATTAAAGGGGTTTGTGCTGCTTGATGTTAAAAGGAGAGAGATTTTTATCAGTAAAAATATTATCTTTTATGAAAGCATTTTACCTTACAATCTTTCAACTCATCACATTAAAAATAATGATAGTTTGATTCATATGTTAATTTCTTACTTGAATTATTAGCTGTTATGGAAGTACAAAAGCTCATGAACCAGGTAATATTGCTCAGGTTAAAGATTCTGATAGTACACTAGAAATTACTTATAGTGTTGATTTTGTTTCAAAGATTTCATACTGTGTGTTGACAATGTGACAGGAAATAATAGTTCCAATAATGTAGATAGTAATATCTCTGCTGAAGATTCTGATATTGTTATTCAAAATGGTATTGGGAGTGATATGAGACGAGACGCTTGAGAAGAATAAAGAAAACATCATAACTTGTTGATTATCATCATGTTGTCAATATGCACAAAGGTTCTAATTCTAATTTCAAAATCAAATATCCTATATCATTTGTTTTGAAATATGATTTTCTATCTGACAAACATTGGAACTTTACTTTGGCTATTCTTTCACATGTTGAATCCCACACTTATGAGGAAGCCATAAGAAGTTTCTAGTTGAATTGAAGCTATGAACAAAGAAGTTTGTGCTCTTTAAGCTAATAAAATATGGTATATCACTGAATTACCTCCTAATAAGACTTTTATTAGATGGAAATGGATTTACAATATAAAGTTCAAATGAGATGGTTCCACAGAAAGGTATAAAGTACAGTTAGTTGCTAAAGGGTATAATCAATTAGAAGGTATAAATTTTTATATACTTTTTCTCCAATAGCTAAGCTAACCAGTATCTGTTTATTGCTTGCTCTTGCTTCTGCTTATAAATGGAACCTACATTAATTGGATGTGAACAATACTTTTCTTTATGGAGATCTTGATGAAAAATTCTATATGACTCCACCTCTAAGACTTATCACCTCTAAACCTAACCAAGTTTGTAGATTAACAAAGTCTTTGTATGGGTTGAAACTGGCAAGTAATAAATGGTTTGCCAAATTATCTTCATTTCTTATTTCTGTTGGATTTATAGAATCTAGTTGAGATTATTTCTTATTCATTAAAAAGACTGCATGTACTTTCACTGCTTTACTTGTTTATGTAGATAACATCATCCTTGCTTAAAATTCCATGGATGAGATCAATAGTATAAAGAACTCTCTACATTCTAGCTTCAAGATTAAAGATATGGGTGCCTTTAGTGATTCTGATCGGGCTTCATGTCCAAAGATAAGGCAATCCACGACTGGCCTTTTCGTATTTCTTGGCACTTCTCTTATTTTTTGGAAGTCAAAAAGCAAAGCACTGTCTCATTATTCCAAACTGAATAGCGTGCTCTCGCCACTACTACTTGTGAGGTTCAATGACTCACTCATCTTCTTAATGATTTTCATATTAAGCCTAATGCTACTACATTTTTATATTGTGACAATCAAGTTGTCTGCCACATAGCTTTCAATCCTACTTTTCATGAAAGAACCAAGCATATTGACATTGATTGTCATGTTGTCTGAGAGAAGCCAAATGCTGAACTTTTCCATCTTCTTCCCACGCGGTCTTGTGATCAACCAGCAGATATCTTCACCAAACCTTTGCATCGTGATAATTTTAAAACCATAATTTTTTAGCTTGGAATAATGAGTATCCATTATCCAGCAAGGGTATTGTAATTATTTGTAATTAATTGTAATTAATTCTATTTTAATGGTTATCTAATTTTGGGTATATTTCGGTTACTATGGTTAGTTTGTATTCCTTGTCTTGTATTTAAGTTTTTCACTGTTGTTTGTAAAAATACACTTGAAGGAAATAAAAGTTTTGGAATATGAATAAAAGTTGTTCACTTGTCGTTTGTCCATCAAGCTGAACCTCTATAATATTTGATCTTTTATTCATTTGAGTTTTTTATTACTAATTTATTATGAATACAAATTGTTTCTTCAATAATCTTGGAAGAATTTTTTATTTTTTTTTTACTTAAAGAGAGGATAAAAATGTCAAATAATATAATCTCATTGTTTTAAAACAGTTTTAACTTAAGGAAATACAATTTTTAGTTTTCTATGAAATATTAATTTTTATTCCAAAATTATATTTATATAAGTTACACTAATATTATGTATTTGCAGAAGATAGAAGTGATATATTTATTTAGAGATGGAATCCTTTTAATGTAAAATTGTTTTCAAAGGTGACATATTTATTATCGTTCTTGAGTAAAAATAAAAGATAAACTCTAATCACCTTGGATGATTAAAGTAGAAGAAAAGATGAGTTGTAAAAATAAGATGTATTATGAAAACACGATGCGTAAGGTATTCTTTTATGCAACAATTAATAACATCCTTTTCCTATAAGAAGATGGAAGAAGTGTCTAAGAAAAATTAAAATAAATATAAAAACAACGTTACTACTAAAAAATATAACAAAGCAATTCTATGTTCTTTTATGTATTTATTTTTGTTTTAATTTAAAGGACGGTACAATAATTGAAAATTTTGATTAAATCTTATAAACTATCCTGGACGATGATTGAGTTCCTCTAATTCTAAAATAGACATTAACTTTTATTATGATGTTAATAAAATAATGCACACTCTTTAAAATTTTTGAATAGACATACATCTTTATTATATTTAATAAATAATTTTACATCTTCATATTTTTAATTTCTAACTCGTGTCAAAGCAAAGTCCTAATAAAAATAAAGGTAAAATATGTTTCTGTGCTTGTACTTTAATGTAAAATTTGTTTTGTTTTTAATTCAAATTTTAAACATCCTAAATAACTGTAATAAAAAATTATTGAAGTGAATTATTGTCAGATTTTTTTTTAAAATAACAAATAATTTTTTTAATATAAACTAAAGTGTTAAAATATTACATATTAACCACGGAAATAAATATTATAATATAATTTACACTCAAAATTTATTTATTACATAAACTAAAAAACTTATTATTGTTACAAGTACTCACAATCTAAAATTTAGATTAGATACAGAAACAAATTTTATATTATAGTAAAAGAAGGAAAATGATATTTAATACTAAAAATAATAACTATACTAGTAGAATATATATATAACTAAACTACTTGAAAAATAAAATATTGTTTTAACTTTGTCGATCTCGTATGTTATCACTTTGCATTATTGATTAGTTAGTAAGAAAAAGGCTAATAATAAGCCTTTAGTCGACAACCGAGAGATACTCGAGATCGCGCCGCAATCACACATCACTATATTGCATATAACTAATTACAACTTCCTACGTCTATAACATCATATTATTGCTCAACCATACGATATTTAATCACTTTTCTATTTAATATTATAATAATAAGTCATTATACAATCTTAATTAATTCTTTTTATGCACTCCTTAGCAAAAACTACTATACGAACTAAAAGAAATTCATATCCTACAAATATTAAATATAATATATTACACAATATATCTAATAAAATATGTTTCTTTCATTAATATTATTATTAATAATATAATCTTGTCACATTGTTCATACATCTCATCAAAACGTCGTGTATAAACCAACACATAAACATCGGCATATCACTTAAGTTTGAGCACCCTCACTTCCTTACATAAAGGAAGATTTTTTACTTGAATTATTTCATATGCTTGAGTTCAAATATTATATTTTTTTGTGGTTCTATGATAACATTTGGAGTAGAATGAAGTTCTTGTTGTTGATCAACAAAGTCAGGAACAACAACTGTCTTTAAGGTTATGTCATTGATACTTTTTCTCTCCTAATTTTTTGTTTGATCCTTTTGATGAAGTTTATACTTTTGAGCATGACTAGCTATTTGAATTGAAGATTTTGATAGAATATACAATCTTGAGATGTCTTCCAAATCTTCCCAACCACACTTGTCATAAAATAGCTCATAAATATTTTAATTATATTTCTACAAAATGCATCCTTATACTACGTGTAATATTATCACAATATACAAATCAAAAAATAAAAATAGGAAAAATTAAATATTAGAATTTTATTCAAATGTACCTATATGTTCATCTTCTGTCTATCGTTTGTATCGTTTGCAGTGTGACTTTGATACAAGAGGTGTTGGGTGATTTGAACTGTTAGACTTTTGAACCCAACCAGAGTGAACATGTTCAGAAGTTGTTGGGTGATTTGAGAAATTAGGTTGAACATGTTCATAAGGTGTTGGGTGATTTGAGAAATTAGACGTTTGAACCTAACCAGATTGAACATGTTCGGATAGGGTGGTGTTTTGTGACATGGCAGAAACATGAGTGTTAGGAAGAACAGTGGGAGCAAAAACTAGAGGGGAAAAAAGTTGAGAGCAAAAACCATAGTTATAGAAGGATCCTAATTTTAATTGTGTCTTTTATAATTCTTAGTTGTTTCTCTTTATAGAGGTGAATAACCTTTATTTTATCTTTGCCTGTTATGATTCTAGTATTTATTGATTGATTCTTTCTCTCTTTAGGTAGACCTAGAATGAGTGTACTGCTTGTATATATTCAGACTATTTGTTTTGATCTCAATGGAATAATATTAGAAATATTCATTCTCATATCTTTTGCCTTCCTTTTTAATCTTATGTTCATCTCTGTTCTATTTATAATATGGTATCAGAGCCATTTTCGAGTCTATCCTAGCGAATGTTTGTTGGGCTTATCAGGCCACACGCTATCAGACTGTTATCGGACCATCAATAATATGTTATCCCAAGCACGAGGTGTCACTATCGGCATGAGGGGGGGGGGGTGTTGGAGATCCCATATCGACTAGAGATTAGAGTATTTCATAATATATAAGTGGGTGCAAATCTCACCTAATAAGTAGGTTTTATGAAGTTGAGTTAGGCTTAAGTCCACTTCTTAATATGGTATCAGAGCTCACCTAATAAGCCAGTTTTATGAGGTTGAGTTAGGCTTAAGTTCACTTCTTAATATGGTATCAGAGCTCTGGTTGCTACATTTATTCATGGGTGAAGTTGTTGATCTCTTACAAGATCTTTGTTCACCTTACCATGTTAGTTCATCGGATAATTCATCATTGAATAGAGTTTGCTCTCTCGTTACACAACAAGAGAGGCAATTTTTTGGTGATCATGCTACCATCTATGGCGGAGGTGGTGGATACGGAAGAGGAAGCTATGGAAGATAATATACTTCCAAAATTTGCAATCATTGTGGAAAGACAGGGCATACCATTGATACATGCTATAAAAAACATGGTTTTCCACCTCATTTCAAGTTTAAAAATTAGAACCATGATCAGAGTCATACTAATGCAGTTTTTCATAATACAAATTTTAATAATAATGAGCATAATCATGAAGGTTTGAAGTCAGAAGTGGAGTCTCAACAAATTGGTTTTACTCCTTAGCAGTATCAAACATTGTTAGCTCTTTTACAACAAGCCCAATCCAGTGGCAATATTTCTAGTCAAGTTTATGTTATTCCTTCCATCATGACAACACAAACTGGTAATGACTTTATTTCTTCCTTCAATCCTTGGATTATTGATAGTGGTGCTACTGATCACATTTGTTCATCCTTAACTTGTTTCACTTCATATCATCAAATTAATCCTATTTCCTTCAAATTACCAATTGGAAATCAAATCATTGCCAATTATTCTGAAAGTGTTTTTCTCAATCAAAATCATGTCATAAACGATGTATTGTATATTCCTTACTTCACTTTTAATCTTCTTTCAGTAACAAAATTGACTGATAAACTATCTTGTGTTCTTACCTTTTACTATAATGGATGTCAAATTCAAGACAAAAACTCCTTGAAAATGATTAGCTCTGCTAAGATGCAAGATAGACTTTATATGCTCAGGATCCCATGTTACCAGAAACTTCAAATCAAACCCATCAAATCTACACACACCATCAATATTGTTAATGTCAGTCCTAGTGATCTAGAAACCCTTTGGCATTTTCGGTTAGGTCATATTTCAAAAATAAATGTATTGAAGTTATCAAAAATAAATTTCCTTTCGTTAATATAACAAATCTTTTGTTTTTTATATTTGTCATTTTGCAAAGCAAAAAAGGCTTTCATTTCCTATTAGTACATCTAAATAAAAAAAATGTTTTGATTTGATTCATGTAGATATTTGGGGACCATCCTCAATACCATCAATTCATGGTCATAAATATTTCTTGATCATAGTTAATGACTATTCGAGGTACACATGAATTTTTCCTTTAAAACAAAAATCTGAAGTTGTCAAGGTTTTGGAAAATTTTGTTGTTTTTGTTCAAACATAATTTGAGATAGTAATTATAAAGATAATAAGAAGTGATAATGGGACTAAATTTTTCATGACTAATTTCTTTGTCAATAAAGGAACAACATCAAATATCATGTGTCAATACTCCACAGCAAAATAATATAGTTGAAAGGAAACATAGTCATTTATTAAATGTAGCAAGAGCTCTCATGACACAATCTCATTTACCCAAAATTTATTTGTCATATTATGTGATACATGTTGTGCATATTATAAACATGCTTCCCACACTTGTTTCAAACTATTCTTCTCCTCATGAAATGTTTTACAAAACTGAAGTAGATTTTAATGGATTAAAGGTGTTTGGTTCTTTATGTTATGTTAGCACTTTGTAATCAAATAGAATAAAATTTGATCCAAGGACATCAAAATGTATTTTTATTGGTTTTAAAAGGGAGACAAAAGGATATATTTTGTTGAATATTCAATCAAGACAAATTGTGTCAAGGGATGTTGTTTTTATGAACATGTTTTTCCATATCAAAGGGTTCGAGATACTAGCAATGAAACTAACAGTCCTGACATTTATGATCAACTTTTGTTTAATGAAGATCAACCTATCTTGAGTTAGTCATCACAAACCATTTTTGCACCTTCTGATAATACTGAAAATAATAGTAATAATAATTGTGAATCACACATTGAGGTTCCAGAAGAAGTTTATTCTCATATAGACCAAAACCTTAATGAAGATCCTGACATAAAAAAAAAATATGTGTTTGCTTTTCGTAAAATATTATTTTTATACTTTTATACTTTATACTTTATACTTATTTTTAAAGATAACCGACCTTTCATTATTTAGATGAATTAATTAATTTTTTTAAATGTGTGTTAATTTATATTAATTTTGATTTGTGTAATTCGTCAACTCGACATATCAGAAATCTTATATACTCTTATCATATATTTATTATAGTCATTACAAATTAAATCATAACCGTTGTTCATAGTGGAAACATTTGTTTTCTTTTTCGAGTACAAATAAGACTATGGTAAACTCCTAGGAATTTTGGCCTCGCATTAATAACGGTTCCTTGAACAAGTTGAGCCCTTTATTATGGAAATTTCAATGATGTGGGTTTTTTTCCAGTGGGATTCACAGCATACAAGTTTTCTCATTTTTCAATAATCTCTATAATAATATTGTATGAGAAAATTTAATGCAATTAGAACATTTTGTTATTATGAGTGTTCTTTACAAAAGTTGTTTAAAAATAAAAGTATTATTTTAATATATAGATTCTATAATAAGATTTTTTTTTTCTTCAAATTGGAAATGACTGTTAATATATTTAATTTTCTATTTTAAATTATTGGGCTTTGTTTGTTTGACCCAACTTTCCTTTTCTGTTTCAGCTAGGTCTTAATCTTTTTCTTATATATACACCATGTATTTTACTCTCTAATATACAAGTGAATAAAAGTTTCTTTTATATTTATTTTTCTCTACAATTAGGGTTCATCAAAACCTCTCTTTCTTCGTTACGATTACATGCGATTACGTACGCTACATTAAAGCATCACATCAGACAAGGAATATTCATCTTCATTTACTGTAATATGGTATCAGAGCTCTTCGAATGAAGAGTTATGCTGCTGCGCTTCTCTCTGATTTTTATTTCCCTCTTTGTTGTTCTTTTTTTTCTGTTCTCTTTCAAAATCTTGATTGGTTTTAAAAATCTTTTAGGCAATGTTCAATGAAAACCCTAGTCTTAATAGTAGTCACACTATTACATGCAATTTTTGTGGTAAATATGATCATACTGAGGTTGTTTGTTTTTGCAAAGTGGGTTTTCCTTCTGGTAATGTTAAAACCTCAAAGTTTTCTTTTACTAGAAAAGTCTGCACTTTTTGTAATCGTCTTGGTCACACTGTCGACACCTTTTATAAAAAGCATGGGTTCCCTCCTGGCTACAAATTCACCAATTGGACATCCCAAGCCAATAATATGATTACTACTTACACTTTTTTCTGAGCTTTTTCCTAAAGAACAGGATGTAAAAGGGATTCAACTTACATCACAACCGTGTCAATTCCTTACCAACATTTTGCGTCAGCAAAACCTTGAGGATATTGCCCCTCACACTCAAATTAATCAAGTCGGCACCATCTCTACGGATGAAATCTCCAATACTGAGCATTCTTCAACAGGTAAGTTTCTCTCTTCACTATCTTCCATAAAAGAATCTTGGATTATTGATTTTGGTGCCACTGATCATGTTTGTCACAATTTGAACGTTTTTACTACTTATACTAAAATTAAACCTGTCTTAATTAGTCTTCTAAATGGCCAAACTGTTTATGCCACATATTCTGGTTTAGTACGTTTTTCTGATAAGTTTTATTTGTCTGATGTGTTATACGTGCCTCATTTTCAATTAAACTTAATATTTGTTTCTAAACTCACACACCAACTTAAATGCACTTTAACTTTCACTTCAACCCATTACATTATACAAGACAATCTCACCCAAGGGAGGATTGGTACAGTTAAAGCCACCGTTGGCTTGTACCTTGTCACTACCTTGCTTGCTTATAGTCGTTCTAAACCGCATTGTTTTGCTCCTTTTATTAATTGTAATATCACAGACAAAACACTATGACATTATAGACTAGGACACCCTTCACATGAAAGATTACATGTCTTAAGCAAACAATACTCTTTTATTACTGTTGATACTCATCATGTATGTGACACTTGTAGTCGTGCAAAACAGAGAAAACTTCCTTTCACTTTAAGTAATATTGTTACCTCTGCTATTTTTTATCTTGTATACTTTGATATTTGGGGACCATATTCCATAATTTCTATGCAAGGTTTTCGTTATTTCTTGACTATTGTTGATTACTCACGTTATACTTGGGTTATTCTGCTGCATAACAAATCTGAAGTGCGTCAGCACATCATTAACTTCACTGTTTTCGTTCAAAATCATTTCAAAACTAATATCAAAACGATTCGTACTGACAATGGTGTTGAGTTTGCTATGTCAAATTTTTATGCTTCAAAGGGAATTATACATCAAAAATCTTGTGTTGAAACACCACAACAAAATGGCATTGTAGAACGTAAACATCAAAACATACTAAATGTAACCCGGGCTTTACTTTTTCAAGCAAATCTTCCTCCTATTTTTTGGGAATTTGCTGTAAATCATGTTGTTTTTCTTAATAAATGCTATTCCTACTCCATTACTTAATAACATCACTCCTCAGGAAAAGTTGTTTGGAAAACCATATGGCATTTCCTTTCTAAAAGTGTTTGGTTGTCTCTGTTATGCTAGTACCATTACTGCACATAGGAAAAAATTAGATGATAGATCTATCAAAGGTATTTTTCTTGGCTTCCCACAAAATACAAAAGGTTATATTATCTTAAATTTAAAGTTTCATAGCATAGAGATATCAAGACATGTAATCTTTCATGAAAACCACTTTCCATATAAATTGGATAGTGGCTTGCCTAAGGACCCTAACACTTTATCTCTCCCTATTTCTAATGCATATAATTCTGCTTTTGATTTTTTTTCTGATACTGCACCTCCTATCGAGCCATGTGCCTCTACTCCTGCACCCAATATTGTCCTTCCACCAGCCTCATTATCCTATGATCTTCCAACAAATAGTGCCTCTGCTCCTGCATCCAACATTGCACCTCCATCAGAATTATCACCGCCTGCATCTCCAGGAAGCATCTCACCCAAATTTCCAAGAAGATCAGCTTGTCCTCACCGACAACCTGCCTATCTTGCAGATTTCCTATTCATAATTACTTGTCTTACAATTCCTTATCTTCCAATTTTAGAAATGTTATTTCCTCTATCAATTCTCATCCTGAACCTCGGACATATAACGAAGCCTCCAAACATGCTTCTTGACAATCTGTCATGCAAGATGAGCTTCAAGCTCTTGCTGCTAACAATACTTGGCAACTTACCCCTCTCCCTCCAGGAAAGAAAACTATTGGTTGTAAATGGGTATATAAAATCAAATACCATTCTGATGGCACTGTTGAACGCCACAAAGCTAGAGTTGTTGTCAAATGGTTCACCCAACTTGAAGGACTTGATTTCTTAGACACTTTTGCACTTATTGCTAAACTCACTACCCTCCGCCTTCTGCTTGCTATTGTCACTACCAAAAATTGGATTTTAAAACAACTTGATGTCAATAATGCATTTCTTCATGGTGATCTCCATGAAGAGGTATACATGACCCCCCCACCTGGCCTCTCTCTTCCTTCTCCCCGCCATGTTTGCAAGCTTCAACAGTCTTTGTATGGCCTTCGTCAAACTGGTCGCCAATGGTACGCCAAACTTTCTACTTTTCTTTTATCAAATAATTACTCTATTTCTGTTGTTGATCACTCTCTTTTTCTTAAATATAATAATGATAAACTCACTGTTATTCTTGTTTATGTTGATGACTTGGTCTTAACTGGTGATGACATGGAGGAAATCAATACAATTACTGCATCCCTTCACCATCACTTCAAGATAAAAAAATTTAGGTAATCTCACTTACTTTTTGGGACTGGAAATTGCTCGCAACAGTACTGGTCTTCATTTAAGTCAACGCAAGTATACTCTTGATCTCCTTCAAGAAACTGGCATGCTTGACTCTACACCTGTGGCCACTCCTATGACTCACACCTCCCATCTCTCTCCCGACCAAGGCTCACCTCTCGATGCTGATGTCACTTCTCAATACAGAAGACTCCTTGGACGTCTAATTTACTTAACCAACACGCGACCAGACATCGCCTTCATTGTCCACAATTTAAGCCAATTCATATCTGCACCCACAACTCATCATCAGCAAGTTGTCTCACGTCTTTTGTGTTACCTCAAGGGCACCCTGGTGAAGGACTATATTTTCTCACACTAGTTCACTTCACCTCTGTGGTTTTAGTGACTCTGACTGGGCAACATGTCCTACCACACGCAAATCTGTCACTGGATATTCCATCTACTTAGGAGACTCCCTAATATCATGGAAATCAAAGAAGCAGCCAACTATCTCCCACAGCTCCTCTGAAGCCGAGTATACAGCCCTTGCCACCACCACATGTGAGTTACAATGGTTGTCTTACCTCCTTCAGTATTTACATCTTCCTCTCTCCCAGCCTGCAATACTGTGACAACAAATCTGCCCTCCAAATAGCTTCCAATCAATTTTATCATGAACGAACCAAGCACATCGAATTTGATTGCCACCTAGTTCGTGGAAAACTTAACTTTGGTCTCCTCAAACTACTGTCCATTACTTCTGCGATGCAAGTTGCTGACATATTCACCAAGCCCCTTGCTTCCGCACAATTCTCTACTCTCAAATTCAAGCTGGGCCTGACAAATATCTACTCCCTTGAGGGGTTGTTAATATATTTAATTTTCTATTTTAAATTATTGGGCTTTGTTTGTTTGGCCCAACTTTCATTTTCTGTTTCAGCTAGGTCTTAATCTTTTTCTTATATATACACCATGTATTTTACTCTCTAATATACAAGTGAATAAAAGTTTCTTTTATATTTATTTTTCTCTACAATTAGGGTTCATCAAAACCTCTCTTTCTTCATTACGATTACGTGCGCTACATTAAAGCATCACATCAAACAAGGAATATTCATCTTCATTTACTGTAATATGACTGTTTATAAATTAAAAGAAAGTTATTTATAAAATTAAGGAAAACTATTCCTAAATTGAAGATGGTTGTGCAACACAATGAATTTTTTTCTCCAAATGGCATGCTTTTTAGAATTATATCTTTGGATACCATTTGATATTTAATTATCAGCACAATTTTTGTTCATTGTAACCGAATTCTCACAGTTGTTTCTTATTTTCGCAAAAAGAGTTTTTAAAATTTCTTTTTTTCGGAATTGAATTTTATGGGTATTTTTTTCAATAATGAGAAAAAAAAAAGTCGTAAGTCATCGAAATCTGGTCTTTAACAATATAATTTTGAGTTGCAGTTTTCGACTTTAGTGTATACAGTGTCAAATTTCTGGATGGTGTTTTAGATTGTTTTTTTTTTATCGGGAATGAATAGGAAAGAAGAAAGAAAAAATAAAATAAATAATATTTAGAAATTTTTTTGTAAGTAAGAAATGTTTTGAAAAATTTAATTGAAAATGAGGAGAATATATTTTAAATGAGAGGAGAAAATTTCTAAATTATGTAAGATTAAATTATTAAATTTTGTTGTGTAGTGAATTTAAATATTTAAAAAATTGAAATAGAGAGAAATATCAAATTTGAAAATTAAAAATATTAAAATTTAGAAAGGATAATAATAATACAAAGAGATTGAAATAAAATATTTTATAGGTATTATGGGAAAATAAATGAAATTTTGTTTTTTTTTTATTTTTATAATAAATTTGAATTGTGGTTTAATAAATTTGTAAATGTAGTTTTATAATAAAATTCAAATTGACTGAAAAAATTATAATAAATTATAATATTGGTACGAAAATTAAATGTTTGTATTTTTTGTTTGTTAATGTAACAAGGTGAAAAATAGAAAAGAAACATAGAAGAAATGTTCATTCCTTCCTTCTCTCCCTTCTCTCTCCGTTTTCTCCCTCATACCTTGTCTATTCCAAAATCTGATCTGATCACGCCAGGTTGTAGTTTGGAAGTCAGGTTTTCAAACAAGTTCATATTTACTCTAAAGATCCCTTATTTTTTTGTTTTCTCTATGATTTAGTCATCAATCTTAGTAGTGTTTCTCTTAACTTGATTAAGCTCATACTAAAATTTGGTAACGTTTGGATAACTTGCTCTAGGTTCCTAAATTTTGGAGTGATTCTCTTGAGGTAGAATTTCTTTCAGAATAAGAGATTTCAAGTAAGGAAAACTAACTTTAATTTTTAGAAGATTTGGACGTGGATGGGACATGGTCTCAATATTCAATTTATCTTGGAGGGAGTTTGTTTATATATTGTGTTGTTTGTTAATATATATTGTTTAAATTTTTAAAAATATTAGATTTTGATGTTTATTATTTAAGTGTTTTTTTAATGTTAAATAAGTTTTGGAATGTTGTTTTGTATGATGAAAATTGTATGGAATTGAATTCATACATTTGGGATAATGTATAAACTGATTTTGTTTGTGTATTATGTATTGATGCCTATGTGGTAACCAAGATCTCCTAGTTTCACTGGTGATCTAAGTCACATAGACTAAGATATCATGTGAGTATGTGGGAGTTCATGCACAACTGACATATGAGATACACGGCTTGGATTGTATTAAATTTAAATTTATCCTGATCCTTTTTCTTGGATTCGCTCGTGTGATGTGATATTCTTTTCACATTAAGTGGCGTGATATTTTGTATTAATTTTTTCTTTTAATGTTCATGTATGTATTTTAAACATTTACGGAAAATATAACTTTTGTAAAAAAAAAACTCTATAACATATTTATATCATATCATGTATCAATATTTAATTTCATATGTAAATTAATACTTTTGGTGTTAGAAAAGTTAAAGATTCAACATTAAATTAAAGTTAAAGACATTTTATAATACAGTATTATAAAATTGAATTGAATTAAATTTAAAGTTTTTTTTTTAAATATTAAATTTGTATAACTTCAAGTACGAAGAAGAAAAAATTATGAAAAAATATTCAAATACTTACTTTTTTAAAATAATTAAATATATTTAAAATATATGCATTAACTTAATGTTTATAATTTATAAAGTTTCCAAACAACAAAGTAAATGTGTTTCCATACCATCATAAGGGTACCCACTTAACTGTACCAATCTCTGTATCACTTTTATTTTTAAATTGAAAAACTGCTTTAAAAGATTGGCTTTTGGAAGCTTGGGATTCTCAAATTAATGAAAAAAACTATTTAATGATACTTTTTGATAAAAAAAAATAGATTATACACGGATAATATAAATTTTACACATTCAATTCCAAATAATCATGGAATACTTTAACTTTTGAAATTATCTCTAAACTAATATATGATATTGATAATATATTTTTAAATGTACTAATAATTGCGTGTTGGCTGCAAATATCTGCATAACAAGGAGTAATTAAAGAAGATTTTTGTTCTCATTTACTCATTATATAAATAAATTAAAATCAGAAAACTACAAAATAATACTTTTAAACAAATTACTAAAATTTAAATAAATGGAAGTTTAAATAATCAACATAAACATTAGGTAAAATTCCAAATTATATTATGAAAATAAATGTTTATCCAAAGTTTATTCTTTCAAATAGAACTTTGATGTTATAATTTACAAATTTCAAATATATTAATGTGAACAAAATTTAAAATCATATACTTTTGTACATAGGCATTAAAACCAACATCAACATGACATGTGTGAACACCAAATTGTTTTCAATGAATGAAAAAGAGAAAACAAAAGATACAATAAAGAATATGGTGTCTAGTTGCAAAGCATATACAGATTCAAAATCAAACATTGCTATTGCTAGTTGTCAAGTTGTTCCACCACCAAAGGGCAATGTCACACAAAGATGAATCATTTACATTTGTATGACACTATGCATCATACTCTTTCCAGCATTAAAAGTTGTGTCCACATGCCAACCATACCACTCCCATATCTGGTATAATTGATCACACATATTAAAAAATTTATAATATATAAATAAATAAGTATAAATCTCATTTTTATAACTCATTATTTATTAAAATAATGATGTTGTTTACTTTTATATATATATATATAATATATATATATTTATAAGATTTTAAAAAATTATATATAATATAATATAAAATATTTATAAGAAATAAAAAAAATATTTATATATAATATAATGTAAAATACTGGTAAGACTGGAAAATTATATTTATAAGTAATAGAAAAATATAAAAATATTTATATATAATATAATTTAAAAATACTGGTAAGACGAAAAAGAATTAATATGGATATGTAGTAATATAATATAAAAAGATTCATATATAATATCATACCAAAGTATTATAAGAGAAAAATATATCTTAAAAAAAAATCATATATAATATAATATAAAATACTTATAAGTAATAAAAAAATAAAAAAAAATATTTATATATAATATAATGTAAAATGCTGGTAAGACCGAAAAAAAATATTGGTATGTATTAATATAATATAAAAATATTTATATATAATATTATACCAAAATATTCATAAGACTAAAAAATATTCATTAAGATCTTAAAAAATATTTATATATAATATAATATAAAATTAAATGACAATATCATAAAAAAAATATGTATAGAGAAAAATGACATTGGAAGGTAAATTGGTATAGTTAAGAAGTTGAAAAAAAATTGACAGAGCTAAAGAAACATTTAAGCGTCATTTAATGTGAGGGGGAGTAGGAATCTATTTAAATAGGAATTGTGAATATATTGTGAATGATAAAGCTACAACCTCCACCTACACCTATTAAGTTTGAATTTGAATTTAAACTTAGTGTGACTTAGAATCTCTAAGTATTCTTACTCAATTGTTATACCCATATCACCAAAGTAAGAATTGTTGTAGCCATATGAGAAAGAAATATGAGCAAAGTAAGAATTGTTGTAGGCATGTGATGTGAGAAAGAAAGGACGTCATGTGAGGAAGTAAAGGGGGTGCACGCTATCTGAATAGAAGTTGACAACGGTGCGTGAAACTTCTTCATTTGGTGCCCATGCAAAGTTGTCATCATTTGGTGTCCATGCAAAGTTGTCAACCGTGAAGACAACTTCTTTGTTATGAAACTGAGAAAAAAAAACAATGAAACAAAGTGTATCGTGCATGATAGTTTTCAATACACTGAAAAAAAAAATATGAACATTCATAGATTAGCCGAGGGATTTGACTTCTCATAATGAATAAAAATTGAAATAATTATGTTAAATTATATTCAATTCAGACACAAATTTTGTTATATAATAATAAGAGAGCAATGGAGCCTTGTACCCATCATTTGTTTTACTTCAACATCTCTCAAATGGTTGTATCCCCTTAAAAAAAATTAGGAGAACACACACATATATAAATGTTATTTTATAAAAATGTGAATGGACACGTGGTATGTTGGTGGAACATCACTAAACCAATATGAAGAAATAATAATTAGAGACATCCCTCTTGTTTTGTAAGAGAAAGATGGAAGAACTGTTTAAGAAAAATTAAAATAATATCAAAACAAAGTTACTAGTAAAAATTCTAACAAAGCATTTCTATGTTCTTTCTATGGGTCCAGGAAAATACAGTTCTTAGTCAAAACCTTAAATCTCTTGAATACTTGTAATAAAAAAATTATTGGAGTGAGTCATTGTCAAATATTTTTTTGTGACAAACAAATTTCTAGTATGACCTATGATGTTAAAATATTTCACATTGACTCACCACTAAAGTGAATATTATAATATTATAACATAGTCCAAACTAAATATTTGTTTGTTACGTCAAAAAAAAAAAAACTAGTAAGAACCCATTCAAATAATTACTTACTACAAGTACTCAAATTATCTAAAGTTTGGACTGGATAAAAAATAAATTCATGTTATAATACAGAAAAATATATATTTAATCCTTAAAAAAATAAACTATATAGTAGAATATATATGTGATCCTGCCGACAACTCGAGCGTGGAGGAATCGCTTCGTAGCACTCTCTGCCCCGTCTACACGACTGTGTTATCTGCAAAATCACCCTCAGAACCTTCTCTAGGATCTCCAAACGCGACCTGCAAAACACACAGACGGCGCCTCTAGCGGCCGTTTGCACTCTGACGATCAAGTTAGATCACAGAACCACCAATGAGAAAAACTAGTCGTGTGTGTGAAAACTCTTGCTCTTTTTTTTTTTCTATTCCTCCCCTGACTCTCACCCTGATTCTGTTTTATGCCTCTGCCTGTATCTGGGCCTAACAGAATTCTGTTATCCTTTCTGGCATGTGTCAAAACCCTGTTATGCTTTTCTGCGACAACGTACCTCCAGAATCAGTAGAGTGTGAGTGTCTGTGCGTGTCTGCTCGTCTCTGCGCTTGGCTGCGCTTGTTTGTACCTTTAGCGGTACGGAGTGCACCTTTATCTGGACCGCGCCCTTCTCAGATGATGACACGTGGAGGTATGCAACTAACATCTAACCATACACGTGTCACTACTTGAAGGGCTCTAGCGCTTCTCTTTGTGCGCCTAAGCTATTCCATTGCGGAGCAACTTAGGATATTTCTTCCACCTGGGTAAATCGCATACTCTCAGGAGAACGCCAGGTGTGGCTGGTCTAGGCACACTCACCAAGCGTTGCTCTCTGCGTAAACGGCTTACCCTTCACGGTGTCGCGCACGTAATGGGTTGAGGGAATCACCAATCACTGACCGGTTTACTAGCTCCCTCAGGCCACTCTCGTGCACGATTCCCTGAGATGTGCTCATGCGAGGTCCATGCGTAACGCTCTCGCTGGGAACCTCAGTCCCAGTTTAACTGCGTGTAACGCGAGACCCCGATGACCATGCACCCGATGACTGATCGGTGCCCTATTGCTTCTCGCGTTCTGCCCCCAGGCGTTCATCTGGGAACTGGTCTGTTGGTGGCCACGTGGTTACTGACCACCGATCACCGTTATGGGTGATCTATCCCCTGACTTCGCTGCCGCCTGATCTGTCGGTGGTCACTTGGTTACTGACAACCGATCACGTTCACCCCGATCTATCTGTTACCTGGTCCACATGTCACCCTGCGAGTGGTCCACGTGGTCATCTTCTGCTAACGTCATCGACTACCGATGACCGACCGGATCAATATGTATATATATATATATATGTTCCTGCCGGTTGACCAAATACGTCTTCGTGCGTCTACGTCACTCTCACGTCCATAATCTCTGCGCTCGCGCGTGCTTTCCCTTTGATTGAATGCCTGAAAACACAAAGACAAAGGGCGCTCTAGAGGTTGTTTGCACTCCGACGCTCAAGTCAATCTTAGGGCTAGGAAACACCAAAACTCTTTACATAAAACTGTAATTGTGTGTGTTAAGCGGCGCAAATGAATAGCGTACCTTGCTAAGTTTGTTACTTCCCTTTATATAGATTGAAACTAGGGTTTCCACTGTTTCCATTATCCAAAATGGGCTTCCTGAGGGGGTGGGGCCCAACACCACAAGTACCCACTCTTAGGATAACCTAGCGCGTGGGGTTCCCTAACTGGAGTGCAACCTCTGACAGGATGACCACCTGGATGCCTCCTTGTGTTCCTGATCTCTCCTAATTGTTCATGTGCCATGCATGCAGCTCACCGCTGGAATGTGACCCTCACAGGTCGTATCCTTTCCAATGGCTCTATACTTGTGTTATGCCTAAACGTGTCATCCACTCCACACGCATGGACTCCCGTAACCTAGGCTTCTCCCTTAATGATAACTGGTGTGTGATCTAGGATCCACCTCTCGTGGCCCAGCTCAGCTGTTCGAGACCCGATGTCCAATCTCTCCATACTGCCTAGTGGCACATCGATACATCCTGGTGACCGATGTCTGACTTCCTTGGTGCTCGTGCCTCGTGAGATACTGACCCACGCCGCTCATGGGACCCTGCTTATATGGCCCCAACATCACTAGTGGTCAACGACGCCCGAGGACTGGTTAGTACAATATATATATATATATATATATATATATATATATATATATAAAAGGATTCTCCTCTTTAACTGCTCTCGATTCTTCATTATCATGAACATTGCGTCATTTCCTATTTTTTCTAAAACATTTGGTATATATGGAGGGACAGTTTTGAATTGAAAGAGAGGTGAAGGGGGCGATTTATTTGAATATTTCAGTCATTTTCTAATTTTTAAATATTTACTAAATAACTAATTATTCTTATAATTAATTGAAAATTGTTTTTTTTTAAACTAATATACTGTCATTTCGTAAAAGCAATTATTAATTTTAAATTTTAAATGTGGAGTAGTTTGTCAAATATGAAACGAAGCAGCTTATTAAATGTGCAACAGATTATTAGACGAGGAAACATTCTTACAACAAGAAATTTTTTTATTTCATATCTTCATCTCTCTTAAAAAAATATAATTTGTATCTCTTCTATTGTTATTTGATTTAATTGACATCTTTTATTTAATTTTTAATATTAAACATAATTATATATAAATGATAAAAATAAAAAATACAAATACAAATATGCTATTTTGATTTAATTAACATCTTAAATTTAATTTTTAATATTAAACATAATTATACATAAATAATAATAAAAATTTGAATGTTTCCGCTAGTATATATAACTAAAATACTATATAAAATATTTTTTTATTAAAAAAAATAAACTATACTAATAATATATATATATAATTATAAAATTTGGATCCATTGTATATGTATATATAACTAAAATACTAGAAAAGTAAAGTATTTTTTTTAACTTTGTCGGTCTCTTATGTCTGCATTATTCATTAGTTAGTGAGAAAAAGGCCTTCTGTCGACCACCGGTGCTCCCTTGCATGCCGCCTTCATTCACGAGATCGCGCCGCTTTCACAGACCACATCGCGCCGCAATCACAGTTCACACTCACTATATTACATATAACAAATTACAACTTCCTACGTCTATTATAACATCATATTATTACTCAACCATAACATATTTAATCACTTTCCTATTTAATATTGTAATAATAAGTCATTGTACCATCTTAGTGAATTCTTTTTATCAACTACTCAGCAAAAACTACTATACCAACAAAAAAATTCACATCATACAAATATCAAATATAATATATCTAATAAAATATGTTTCTTTCATTAATATTATTACTAATAATAAATTTTGTCAGACTCAAAATGTCAAATATAAAAGAAGATTTCTTGTTTAAACGATTTCATGTTGTTCGAGCAACATTCATCCCAAAAGAGAGAATTATTATAATCTTTTTTCGCTTGAGTCTGGTTGTGTTTTGATGAGTTCATGTTATCTTTTTATTGTATGTTTAAATAGAGTTATCGACGCATATTGTATTGAAAAACTTGCTTTTATTAAAGTTTCCTAGAAAAATATATAACTTCTGTTTTTCAATTTGTGATATTCAACTAGGTCTGAAATATCTTTTTTAAATAAAATTTTCTTGTGTGATGAGTAATATGTTAAAATGATGTGAAGAGGAAGCTAACTATTTCAAATTTCAAAGTCTAAGTGATTGAATATTGTCTCTTTTATCTACCAAGGTTAACATAGATTATACAAGTGATTTAGAGAGAGTAAAACACAAAAAAAGAATACAAGATGAAGCAGAAGTTTAAATTAAAACTTAAAAATATAAATTCAGATTAAAATTAGTTAAAAGAACATTCAAGTACCTAGAAACTTCATAGTGATTCAAAGTCAAATCAACATAACCAATGAAAACACCATATTGTTTTCCATTAACTCAAAACCTAGAAAATAACAAACAATTGTTCGTCCTATCAAACATAGCTCGTGCTACTTGTCGATGACTTGTTCCACCAAACGGGAATGCCGGCAACAACTCAACCCAACGATGACTCACAATCATTCTCATCGGAGGCGGCGTGAGGCGGAGACGGCGTCGGCGACACCACTCTGACGGAGAAGTTAACCATCCCGTTTTCTCTCCCATCCCAGTCCCTCAACCTGTAGCACATAGCCTGCAAATCGGGCCCCGACCCTCCAAGAAAGTCCGAAAGCGCGATTCTTGCCACCCCAACGTCTCTCTCTCCGGCTCCCGTCCTGCACTTCACTTCAATCGTCACGCATCTCGCGTGCGGCCCCACCTCCACCAAGAACGCCTCACTCCACGACAGCGACCCGTTGGTCTCCGTCGCCGTGGCCGTGGTGTGGCTCGCAATGGAGTCGGCGCGAACCACCAAGAAGACATCTTTGTTGGCGGGTTTTCCCCTCAGGTGGAGACCTTCCGCTGAGAGAAGCGTGAACTCGAGATTTGGCATGAGAACAAAGTGGATTTTCACATACACTCTAATTTCAAACTCAGGACCGTTGCGCGCCGCCACATTTCTCCTAGTTTTAGAGATATATATAAAGGAAAAGGAAAAGACTCTTTTGTCACCCTCACCATAAAAATAATATAATAATATTTTATAGGAAAAAAACTCTTTGACACTCTGAAAAGTAAAACACTTTTTTTTTTACACCCAAAACTAATATAATAAAGTTTTATATTCAAAATTAAATAAATATAATTAAAATATTAATTTATGATTGAAAAGAACTTATAAAAAATTGAGTGAATTTCGATGAATATCCAACGAGTTAAATTAAAAAAGTATAATGTAATAAATTAAGAATTTACGCAATTTAATATTTAAAATTGATATTTAGATATTTTACATGTAAAAATTAAAGGGTTAAATATGTTTTTGTGTTCTAGTACTTTTAAGTGAAATTGATTTTTGTCCCTAGTTGAAACTTTAGATCTCATAATAAAAAAATTATTGAAATAAGTCATTTACTAGTATCTTTTTTATGTGGATAATCCGATAACGGGTGACCTGATAAGTTCAATAAATACTTGTTAGAGTAAACTTGAAATGAATTTAGAATAATATTAAGAAGTAAGTGAACTTTAAATTTAACTCAACCTTATAAAATCAACTTATAAGTTAAGGTTTGTATCCACGTATATAGTATGAAGAAATGTCTCAATATATGGATTCTCTCTAACAAATAACAAAATATTAAATTAAGAACATAGTAAAACAATTTTTTTTTAAATTGTCATAATATTATTTTTCACATCGGCTTTTGATTCATGATCCACTAATTTATTTGAACTTTTAAGTTTTCTTAGCTTTTGAGTAGGATGTGACTCATTCAGCTCAACATTCTTTTACGTCTTCGCTTTAAATTGCTTACATATTCCCATTGTGTTTATCATGAATCACAATTAAAATATGGTTTTGCATCTTCAGTGTGAATTGTGTACGAGGCTTCATAAGAAACTAATAAGTATCAATTTATATTCTAAAAGTGTGATATACATTGTTTGAAATATATTTTCAAATAACTTAGTAGTTGAATAAATTTTATCTTATTATGTGATATAAAGGTCAAAGTTTGACATTTAATAATAATTATTTATGTCCTTATAAAATAATACTCACTTGTAGATCAATATTATTATTTACGTACGTTAAAAATGCTCTCTTCTTTAAAAAAAAATGATATCTTTTATGGAGTGTTTATCTCAAAACTAATAAAGCATGAAAGCTATTAAAATATCAATATTAGCTATGTAAATTAATAAAAATGTTTATTAAAATTAAAATATATTATGATAATTTATTTCGTAAATATAATAATTATTTTCATAAATTTTCAGTGTTTAATTATTTACGTACGTATTTTATTGAAGATAAAAAGATTTGGGAGGATGTGAGTGGAGTGTTTGGTACAATATAAGAAACTTTTAGTTTCCTTCAAATTTGAAATAGGAATATTTTTTTATTTATTTTAAATTTAACATCCAAAAATAAATAAATAAATAACGTGTACAAGTTACGAACATTTTCATGAGCAAAGGGTAAATGTTTATGTTCTTTCTTATTTTAGACATAGTAAACAATTGAAATGAATCTTAGTCTCAATATAAAAAGTTATAAATAACTACATTATCTTTCGAATAAGATAAAAATCAACCTAATAGGATTAATATAATTTTAGACATTGTGTTTATACTAAAAATATCATAGAAGCATAATAAAAAATAAATGGATAATCTCAAGAACTTAATAGATGTTGTGGTGGTGATTTTTGTGTGTAAATCTTATATGTATAAATGTATGAAAATGGAATACACAACTAAAAAAAATATTTTCACATATTTAATATAACATTTTTTTTTTCAACTCTTTCACACATAAAATAGAAATATTGAGACAGATAGGAAAATATGAAGTACGAGAGTGCTAAAATTATTAAAGATATAAAAATATGTTTTTTATTTAAAAATTTAAAAATATTAAAAATAACTTTTCACCATGGAGATGAGAAGAAAGATACAAAGTAATAATTTGACTAAATGTAATATCACATCTCGAAACATAAATAAGTAGTAAACTAAAAATGAATAAAAAAATATATTCTTTCTTTTTGAAATGTATTATTACAATACCTTTGTTTGTTGGCAAGTACATTGAAATGATGAGGGAACTTACTTAAGTGGCGAAAAATCTCCTTGCCATTGATGCATGATAGAACTTTTTTCATGGAAAAAATGAAGCAACAACTAAACAAGTGAAAGTAAAGCACCCAGTTTTTGATTCATAGTGTGAGACGGTTTCATTCTTCAAAATTGCCAAAAAGATGTCAAACTATTAAAGGGTAAAAATGTTACTTAATTTATGATTTACGCAGTCATCCACATTCAACATTAGTAACTTGTTTTGAACGCAAATTTGATTTTGATGGTGCAAACTAATTAATAATTTAATACGAAAGGAATTCAACTTCGAAAAGTTGTAAGATAATATTTCACTAAAATGTTACCAAAGATTATCTTTTTAGAGAAACTAAAAAATGTAATATTTTTGTTTTTAGCTTTAATAAAATGTTTGCAAGATTTTTTTATTTTTTTACGTTACAATATTTATATATGTAAACTAATTCATTGTATTATAAGATAAAAAAATAAAAAATAATACTATATTGAATTTTAAAAGTGATAATTTTTTTCAAAAAAATACGATACCTAACTATCGTAATCGAATGCTCTACGTAACTTCTCGTGGAGATATTTTCGCGAGAAAAGCATGGAATATTAATTTATTCTGTAAGGTCTTTGAGGAATTCAAATTATAGAGGTCTTAAATTGTGTACTCGTTCCGCGTGTTATTAATTAAAAAATTATGTAATTTAAAATGTTTATTTATATTATCTTTGAAGGGAGGCATAGTTAAGGGACAGGTAATTTGGATAATGCTATCAAAGTTTAATTATTTTTTTTATATAAAAGTTTTCATGTTATACGTCACTGTACAATACAACTTGATATTTTAGCTAGAGTTATACCTCAAGTAACAATCATCATATGTTATCACATGAAAAAAAGTATTTCACATGAAAAAAGTATTATTAAAAAAAGAAAAAAAATATATGGAAAATTAAACCAAAATTCATATGTTAACAAAAATGATACATAAGTAGACTATACCTATACCTATTTATAAAGAATTATAAAAACAGACTAGATGAAAGCCTATTATACCAATGAAATAATTCTTTATGAATAAATTTTATATTAGTCAACTTATCAACACACGTGTAACATCCCTAATTTTACTCATATTTACTAATATATTATGCATGCAATATCTAATTAACAGATAAACATATATTATTTTCTCATATTTGTATCTCAAAACAAAAGGTATCCCTCTTCATAGGGATTTAATATATACATCAAAAAAAATTTATAAAAAACACAGCAAAGCAAAACATTCAATTTACATCTATCTAATCCTTATGCTGCTCACTGAGGAGTTCTATTACCTACAATCTCATCTGCTCTCATGTAAATACACGATCATCACAGTTAGAGAAACAACACAACCAAATAACAGGGTAAGCTAGCCATATAAAACAAAATTCTATAAAATTTCACTTTGAAATTAATAAAACATAAATCATAAGTCTCATACAAATTCTCAAATCATCCAGTGTCATACAAATTCTCAAATCATCAGATGTCATACAAATTCTATATTCATCTTTCACATGTCAGACTTTCACTGACTCATATAACGTAGACACTTGACTCTACTTCCAGAAGACTCGTGCGTTGACTTAGACTCAGAGATCGGCACCTGTCATACTAAATCACTGTGAAATCCACACAACTATGCGCATAAATAATCTCAATATCATCTCTCTCCTAGTATGACAGGGTTAACTCATATAACAGGTCAAGTTAGTTATCTTTCAAACAACTTATCCATCCATATGAACCTCATTCGACTCTCACCACCTGAATAACTTCATCTATATGATTCCATTATCTCAGTAGAGTCAGGATATCTCCTTCTAGACGAATCCCTAGTCAATGCACATCATAAACAATCTTAACACGGTATTTTCTTTCCTGAAAATACTATGTATTGATCTTACTTTCACATCATTGCACACTTCATTTAACACATCAATACACCATTCAATCATAACATATAATTTAAACTTTCTAACAATCCAAATATATCCAAAAAGTTATTTAGCAATAATAATCTAAAATAAACTATGCTAAAATAATAAAAATAGCAATATTAATATATGTATACAAAATTATGGATTGATCGAAATTTCACCAGAGAGCACCCATGAATTTTGGGTTGAACGAAAATATTTTAGGTTGATCGAAATCACACCAGGGAGCACCCAGGAATTTTGGGTCAAACGAAAATATTTTAGGTTGATCGAAATCACACCAGGGAGCACCCAGGAATTTTGGGTCAAACGAAAATATTTTAGGTTGATCGAAATCACACCAGGGAGCACCCAAGAATTTTGGGTCAAACAAAAATATTTTAGGTTGATCGAAATCACACCAAGGAGCACCCAAAAATAACAAAGTCCCTGCTATAGCTAAAATTTCTCTAAATTAATGTCAAACAACATTATAATTGTATAACAGCAACCATATATCAAATTTCACCTTCAAATCTTCTAGCCTAGTGTTCTATTGGAAATTAAGGCTAACTTCCCTTACCTGAAAATTAGTAGATATTCACTAAGAGCTCCAAAACCACCAAGAACCCAAAGGTAACTTAACCTGTAACACAAAGTCCTAATAAAAAATCTAACTATATCACTAGGACCCTGAGCTAACAGAGATTAACCCTGAAGCTAAAAGGGTCACATGCAAGCAAGGACAAAAACAACCTAACCAATTCCAAATTTGACTCAAAGAGAAGAGCAAAAATGAACTTACTCTATCAGATATTCTGATCGGGCAATCTTGTAGTACTCACTGCCAGGAGTCTGATGGTGGACTCTGATCGTCGAACTGATGAACGAGGAAGTCAGAATTGTAGAGAGAAGGGAGAGGAAAGGAAAAGAACTTTCTAGAGAGATGGTGGTTCTTTTTAAAATGAAACCTGAATAAATGAATTTCTATTTATATGCCCTTTTCATTTAAAATTATTCAGGAGTCATTTAAAATATACCACTTCTAATCTAAAGTAATTTTTTAGATCCTTACAACACGCATTTCTTTCACGAATTCTCTTCACGAGAAATATGACGCATCAAAGTTTAATAATTAACTAATGGTAACTTTATGAAGTTAATGGCCTACTAAATTATTAGTTATAAGGTTTAAATAAGTTTTGTGTTCAAATATATTGATCTTTAACCTTTATAAAAAAATTTAAATAACACTAAATTAAGTATAATCTCATATATTTTTAAATAATCTTAGTTGTATTCTAATACCTCTCTTTCAAGTACATCATTTTCATTCTTCTCCGGTCACAACATTCGAGAGAGCAGTTTCATCATTCATTTGAGTATGTGTGAGAGAGTTGACAAAAAGATTCGTTGTATTTTATGTTTCTCGTGAGAATATCATTTTTTTTAGTTTTGTACTCCATTTTCGTACTTTGTTGATTTATTTTTTCTGAGTTTTGTAATTTCTAGAAGAATGACTAAATTTTTTTTAGTATTTAAAAGTAAAAAATATTGACTAAATTTTTTTAAATAAAAAGGAATAAATTTAAATCTAACATTTTACTAAACTTTTTTTATAAGAATTTTTATTTGATAATCTTGAGTTTTAGTCTCTTTTTATTTATGTATAAGTTATGTATATTAGACATTCTGTTAATTTTAGACAATTGTGATTCAATTGAAGGGTATAATTGAAATAAAAAAAATATGGAGGTGCAAGAGAAGGTATGTATGTGGAGAGAGAATTTGCCTTCTATCTATCATGTTTCATTATCCGTTATGAATACTTAAGACGTCTTAGTTTGCACATTCTTCCTGCACGCACCTGATTCACTTTCAAAATTTACAAAATTAACCTTCATTCCTTATTTGAAAATTTGGAATTCATTAAAAACCTTCCAGAAAAATAATTCATAGATGATTGTGTCATGAAAATAAAATTTTGGAATAGAATTCCACAATCAAAATCTCATTCCAAAAAAACAAATATGGAATGCAAAAAATACGTTATGAAAAGAAAAAAAAATCAGGAAACAAAATCTAAAAATACATTTTGGAAAAGAATTTTTAAATTTCAGAAAAGTGTTTTGGAAATCCAAAAACATGTTTCATAAAACAGATTTCAAAAGATACTTTTGATGTTTAACTCCTCTTTTACTTTAATTTTAAAATAATTTTATACTTTCAATGCATTTTTAAATAAATATTATAACTCGATTATTCAATAACTGAGTGTAGTAGTTAGATAACTTAAAAAATTGTTATTGTTCCAATATCCAACCAAAAAAAAAAACAGCGCATGAGAGAGCTCAGAAACAGTTTCTTCATCGAAGCGATGTCGTACAATTGACCCATCAATTGAAGAGTTAATTATCATCACAGCTCAAACAGTATGCACCAGCCGGGAATCGAACCCGGGTCTGTACCGTGGCAGGGTACTATTCTACCACTAGACCACTGGTGCTTCTTGTGTTCAATAAAACATTCAATCTTAGTAAATAAGTATTTATTTTGTTTACCACAAAGGCAAATTAGAGAAATCAGTTTTTGTTTAGGTTGTAATATCCTTACAATTTAAATCGTTTCTCAATTAATGAAGAAAATAATGGAAGAGATAAATAAAAAATACCAGCTTATATCCTCCTTCACCTTATAATAAAAAAATGTGTTTGAGTTTCACTATATAATAATTATGTAAATCAATAATAATTTAGTTTTCACAACCCAATTCAATTCAAAATATATTATTTATATTAGGTTTAGTTTTTTTTCTGACCGAAATAACATAATTAAATGGTTGATCACTAATTCGATATATGATTTGTTTTAGAGTTCAAAATCATATTATAGTTTTGTCCTTAAAAATATTTGAAAATGTTAAAAGAAAAATATATATTTAAATAACATTTAACTTCATCTTCTAGTCATATTTGATGTGACTATTAGAAGAGTTTTAATTTTTTTATAATTAGAATTCATTTACTTGAAATTGATTATTTACTTAATGTATATCGTACCTGTATGGATGTTGGAGGCCAAGTAATCTTAATTCACGTCGATACACTCTTTACTTCTCCCTCGGTTCTCCTATTCTTCACGTATCCTTTCTCCTTCGCGTGCCTCGGTCGGTCGGCGGGGGTACCTGCTATTACACTCCGACGCTCAAGTCAGCGATAGTGCTTAAGCGAGAATTCCTCGATCTTATGAAAAATGTACCTCTTTTTTCCTCTCTCCTCCATTTTTAGTAGGTTGACTTGGGCCTCTACCCTGTGGGCTCAATGAACGTTCATTACTCGCTAGAGACATGCTTAGTGGTCCCTGGGTCGTGCTTGATGGTTCCCTGAAAACCATGGGGATGATCTAGAGAACTTGTATTGAAAACTAGGAGGTGATCTAGAGAACGTGTCTCGACTTAGTCAATGGTGGTTGTAACTGCTCTTTTACTTTACGTATAACAACGTAGTGAATTTAATTAGATTTATTCGACGTAAACCATTGGGTCGTCCGATGCCGACCGGTACATATACGTATAGCTTCATAAAATGGCCGCCTCACATTCCGATTGAGATAAAAACTCAATCTTGATCCATCTTATAATCGCATGCTTTATTATATTTTCGGCGACAAAGAAAAGAAGATAAATGAATCGTTGATAACAAATTAACGTATTCAATCTAATTTTTAACAAACATAAAATAAAATAAAATATTCTATACATTTGTTAATATTAATTAAGAGAATAATATACATTATAATTTTTTATTTAACATACTATCTTATATATTTTTATTTACAATTATTGTGGGACATGGATTTAAATTACAGTATCTATTAAAATATTAAATAAAATATTGTTTAAAGATATTAACTATAATTTTAAAATCTTATATATAAAAAATTATAGTTTAATTTAGTTAAAGTTTATTTTTTTTAATAATTCTCCCGAAAGTGGTATTTAAAATATCATTAAGTTATATCTTCATTTGATTTTAAAGAGAACATCATGGATTAATGTGGTATACAAGCACGTTAATGAGTTAAAATTGGTTTCTTGTTTTCTGAGTGCATATGATATTTTATTTGTGACAAATTATAAAGGTATGTTATTTTATTTGTGACAAATTATAAAGGTATGTTATGCAAGGTGAAATGGTTTATCTCAAATAATTTTGATACGGAGGATATGAATGTATTAAGATTCATAGAAAAGATCTCAAAATATTTTGGGTTTTTCTCAATTCTTACACCAACAAAATTATATGATATGATAATTATTGTAAGTATTTTTTTTATTAAATTTTATACTTTCTCATTTATCTTTTTGCACATATTTATTAATTTATTTTTGAAAAATGTCATATAATTTTTACCTAGGATAAAGATATAGTTTGTTGATTGAGTTAATATTATGATAGAGGATAGATAATACTCTATTTGAAGGGTGTTGGGATTTTTTTCCCCATTTGCAAAAGTGAATCCCAATTTTTTTTTGAAGTGTTTCCCAAAATATGAATGTTAACAGTTTCCCCATTTTTTTCCATTTTATTCATAAGTGAATCCTAGATTTTTAGCATGCTTCATTATTTTTTTCTTATCAGCACTATCTTCAATTTTAATTCAAATTGAGAATCATTATTGAATATAGTTTATTTTATCATCTATATTTATCATAGAACATTTTTTTTTCTTTATCAACACTATGTTCAATTTTAATTCAAAATAATTGAGAATCCTTATGGAATATGGTTTTTTTTTATAAGCAATGAATAAATAAAATTAAGGAGATACTTCAGGGGTATCCTAACCCATATACAGTAAACCAGAAGTGGACTTCCTATATCATCCACAAAATAGACTCTCCTTTATGGTTGGGGCATAGCAACCTTAAAGTGAGAAAACCATACCCAAAAATACAGCCAGCAGGAATAAGGTTTATTTTATCATCTATATTTATCATACAATAGATTGTATGAATCAAATATATTTCTGAATGCTTAAACTTTTTAACGGATAAAGTTGTATAAATATTATATTTGTTTTGTGATTTAAATTATTGAACCTACTTTTATCTTTCAATACACAAATACATAAGACCATTATGTACTGAGAATAAAAGTTTAAAAACTAGATAGCAAACAACAAATACAAATATCAAAGGAGAGTTCTTTTGTTTCTACACCAGAAATTATCTAAATGTCATTATAATTTACAATTTCAAATACCATTTTCAATCAACTTACTCTTTCTTTCTGGAGAAGAGAATGCGAGAAAACAATTAAGGAAAAAAAATGCAATAATAGATACATTTGTCCCCGTGATGAGTTCGAAGCATGCATTTGCCTCCATCTTTCCTTTGATATCTTTCCCTTTTTACCTTGTTTTTAAGAAAATTATTTACCTAGATTTCCTTCATCCCCCTATTGGATCACTACACTCTTTTCCTAAAAATCCCTCTTTTAGGGATTTTACCAATTTACTTGGACACCTCAGCATGACATACTTTGGTCTTTGTTCTGAGTTGAATAATTATTTTTATTTGATAATAAGTCAGTCAATCGACTGACCTAACTGGACAACACACAGTCTCTTAGCCTCTAGTCGAGCAGAGCTAGGCGGAGAGGCTTATGCATACTGAATAAGGCTACCTGCATTAAAGCGAGTTACGTTTTTGCAAAAATATCGTACGACCAAACTTGGTCCGATCGTAGGGTTCGACGAGTGGTCGTCTCGTAGAAATGTCGTATGACCAAACTCGGTCTGATCGTAGGGTTTGGGCGAGTGACGTTTGTTAAATCAAGTGTGTTCAAGCTTTGAAGAATCCAAATCCTTTGAAGTTTGATGGAAGACTGGACGTGCTTGCTGTTGCTGAGGTGTTTTAGAATAGGATATGAGGTAGATTATCTGTGTTAATCCACTCTTGATTGAATCCAAAGCTTAAGCATTCTCAAACCTTTTAATTGAAAGTGTTTTTCAAACTAAGTGAAAAACAACTTGTTGTTTTGTCGAAACAACCGATTGTTTTCTACTTAGGTGTTTTTAGAAAGGTTGAAAACTATTTTTGATGGTTGACTTGCTGTCAAACCAAAACAACCGATTGATTCGAGCATTCAACCGATTGTTTGTTTTGGGACCATAACAGAAAACTATTTTGTGTTTTGACTGAGTTTTAAATGATTTTATAACTGAATACGCTCCAATTTTAAATGCTTTGATCAGTCTTTGAAAGCAATAAATAGTTTGTTCAAATTATGTCACAAACAAGATGATGGCATTTTCATGAAGTTCTTCTTGAATCAATGTAGAGTAGGGGCGGAAGCAATGAATGAGAGTGAGCAAGATCCTCCTAAGAGTGGTGTTGATCTTGTAGGTGCATGATAAGTGTGGGTATTGAGTGGTTCGGCCAGCTCAAGGGAAAAGATGAAGGAATTGAAGTTTAGAGCCTAGGATTCTAGGGAGAAGCAAAGTTGAGCACAAATTGGCAGCATAACTTTACTCACAATAAACTTGAAAATACAAGGTGTAGGCTCCTCCTTTTATAGGCTAAGGAGGACCATAATGCAACCCTAATGCTAGCCAAATGAAATGTAAATGTGAAGCACATGGGTGCACATGGCACATGGGTGCACATGGCACATGGGTGCACAAATGAGCACATAGGGAGGGGTGTGTCTAGTTTTTATGCTCACCCCCTCCATGGGCTTTCTAGACCGGCCTTGGTAAATTTAGAGGTTTTTTTAGAAACTCTAAGTTTACCTAGGTTGGTGTTTTAGGTGCCAAAATTAATTCTAAGAAAATTACAAATAAAGTTCCTATGCTAATTTTGACAAGAAATTAAAGTCTACTCTACACTAGAGTTTATGGCATTTGAACATGTAAAAGAACGTCTTCTTGGATCCTCTTGGCCATAACTCTATGGTTGGCCCAAATCTACCCTTTGGTGGGCTTGCATGTGGGCTTGTGCTTGAGCCTCTTCCATCATCCCCTCCCTCTTGAAAAGGATTTGTCCTTAAATCCATTGCTTCTTCTTCTTCATGGCTAAGGGATGGTTGTGGCTGGATGGTGTCCATCATCTCCTCCTTCTTGAGAAGATCTATCCTCAGATCTACAGACTTGATCTCGGATAGCAACCTTTTGCTTTGCCAAAGCTTGTCCTCCTGGATCAAACGTCCACCTATAGAAATAATCAAATAAGGCATAGGTGTTAGTTTGCAAATTAATTTTACTAGGTTGCCATTTTTGCTTTTCTTTTGGTTTTGGCAACCTTGGACAAAGTTTCTCTTTTAATGGTTGTGTGTGGTCTCTAATCATCTTATGTATTTTAAAATGTTCATTTGTGGTTACTTTCTCTTTAGGCATAAATCCTATAGAAGATGGTAACAACTTAAAAGGAGAAAGATGATTGAACCCACACATAACTTTAAAAGTAGAAATATAAGTAGTTTTGTGAACTACTTTATGGTATGTTTGCTCACCTCTAGAGTTGTGTGTGCACTTCATGATTATTCTAGGCATAGTAGAAAGAGCTAGATTTTCAAATATATTTTGACCATGCGTTTGAGGATGATAAGAATTTAAAGTGTGCAATTTAGTTGCAAGTTTTCCAAAGGAAATCCTCAAATCATGGTTTGCGAAATTTGGAACTCTATTCAACACTATGCTTGAAGATAAACCATGAAGATGTATCACTTCTCTAGAGAAGAGTTTATCCATAACCATGAAGATTGAATCACAACCTTTTGTTGTCCTAGGGAGTTTTAATATGAAATTCATATCTTCCCAAGGATCATTTGCAAAAGGTGAAAGAGTATAGAGTTTATGAGACATTGCCTTGGGCGTAGTTTGAAAACAAGAATTGTACCTAAAGTAATGTCTTTGAACTTCTTTTCTCATGGGGGACAAAAGTTTTCCTTTTAAAAGCTCTAGAGTTTTATCAACTCTAATTTGTCCCATGAGTTCTCCTTCATGAAGACTTTTTCTCTTATGTGTAAGGATAGTCTCGTTGTGACAACCATTGTTTATAAGGATTTGTACACTTTGCAATGGTTGTCTCAATAAGACATGACAAGTTTCTTTAGGCACTACTTCACATAAAAAATTGTTTTTGTAGATGCTTATAAAAAACTTGACATTCACTTGGTGATATCCTAGCACATATGAGAAATAATCTATTTCATTTTTATCTATGCAAGCTTCTTTTAAGGACTTTTCTTTTTCACTTAGGCTTGCAAGTGTTCCTTTACAAAAGGTAAGGCTTTGAGGTTGTTCAACAAGACACATATTTTCAAAGGTATTTTTAAATCTTTGGTCTTGTTGAATGACCTTGTGGGAAGGAACACTCTTCTCCCACGCCTTTTGTTCTTCAAGGGTCTTCTCATGCTTTTCTTTTTCTTCTTTTTCTTTAGCTTCCCTTTCGACTTCCCCTCTCTTCTTTTGTGTTTTTCTTTCCTTTCTTTCTTTATGGGAAGCAAACAATTTTTCTACCCTCATTTCCCAATCTACGCAAGCTTCTATATTTTCTTTTCCATGGAAATGGGGTTGGTCTACCCTAACCCCTCTTGGGTTTTCTTGTTCTTTTCTATCTCTTCTATGTCTTCTAGGGGGTGCTTGATAATAATCATTTACTCTAATGCTTCCCTCCCCAAAAGAATCATGATCTTTAGAGATATATGCATGAGAAGGTAATTTTTTTAGAATGTGAGACTTCTCATCCTTTGCTTTAGTCAAAACATTAAGTTTAGTCTCACTCTCCAATTGTCTATAAGCAATTGATTGCACAGTTTGTGAAACTTCTTTCAAAAGAGTTTTTAAAGATTTTAATTCACTTCCAATAGACTTTGTAGAATGAGAAGAAGAAGACATGGCTAAAGCTTTGTGTATACAAGTATTTTACCTTGAGAAAACTTAGGAAAGTCAAAGAAGGTAGTTTTCCAGGTAAGGGAGGTGAGTCACAAAGAACTACTTAAATACCAAGCCTTTGCCTTAGCCAAAAACTATCCCTCAATGTCTTCACACAAAACTTTCTCTTAGTAAACCACTTAGAACACAATTAAGTTGAGAAATCAAATTTTCAAAGAAAGAAAACAATGCAAGCTACTAATCAACAAAGCTAGTCGGTTTAACACAAACTTAAAAAATAACCATGCAAAGCGTCACTAACTAAGCAAAAGAAAAGGCAATTACAAACAATTAACAATTGCTAATTAAGAATTCTATACTAGTCGGCCCTAGGTGAGGCTTCTTGGACACTTAGAGCCCTTGAAGACACACTCACCGTCTAAAACGTAATTAAAAAGGTAATTAACAATAAACCAAGTTGCAAAGGAAATAAGAGAACTCCCTTTGTTGATCCTCTTTTTGATTAGTGCACTTCCTTGTTGTCTTTGATTGTTGATCTTCCAAGTGTTTGTAATGTTTATCTCAAGAATGCTTGTTTCGGCTTTGGCCTTGTCTTCTCCTTAGAATGATGGTCTTTAATTCTCCAATTTCCAGCACCTAGCAAAGGGCTAAACCTTAACCAAATCAAGTTCCCATTCACATAAGCACCAAAGAAGAATTAAATTCCAGCACCCAAATTAGAGGTCAAAGAACAAAAGCAAGAAACAAATTTAATTGAATAAAACAGTACCACCAAAAGGATTTAGATTATGACAACTAGAAAGAGAGTCAAGTAATTAAAGCAAACAAATAAAGGTACTCAAATAAAGGTTGGCACACAAAAGAATTCCTAAAGAAAAGCACTAGATTAGATGACCAAATAAAAAAAATAGCACCACTGGAAAATGTTGTGGGCCAGAAACGTGTTTGTTCCCCGATTTATGCTGAGCTGTATTTTTAAAATTTGGCTCTGAAATTTGTTATGCAAGATATTCAGGATCTTATCTAAAATCTGGCTTTGGAATCACTCAAAACGGATGCACCATTTTTTTTTAATAAATTTTGCAAATTTGGTGTTCGGTTAGGCCAGCTGGAGCGCTTCAGATTTGCACTCTGATTTTAAAAGATTTATCATTTTTTTTCTGTTGCTTCTTTTGACCTAATTCTTTTTTTGTCCTTTCTATAACACTTTAAACTTGCATTTTCCAGAGATTCAAAATTTTCCTATGAGTGGAAATATTTTTCTGGGTTAAAACAGCCAAAACAGAGAAGGTGAAAACAGGGGAATCTGAAAACTGGAAACAAAAACAGCAAGATACCAAAGTTTAGACACAATGGAAATTTGTGAAATAGAATTGTGTAGGATCTAAACACAATATGAACTCAAACTAAAAATTAAAAAGGCACCAAAGGAGCAAAGAACAGCAGATTCAATCAAAATAAAGAGACCCAAAATCAAGAAACAATTAAGCCAAATAAAAGGACTACTATGAATTGTTGACAATATGGATGAACATGACTTGACAAAACATGTATAGATTCAGAAAATTAAAGACTCAAGGCATAATATGAACCAAATAATGAAAGCAATAAAGACTCAAAAGCCTAAAAGAAAATAGCAACACAAAGGTGTATGGAATCCTATCACAAATTGCACAAGAAATTGTTCAAGATCAATTGAACAAGAGTGCTTCGGTTGGATCTTCCACAAAGCACACCAAGAACAAATTAAAATGTAAAAAACAGCAAGACAAGTAAGAAAAGTAAATGACAATATGAAATAAAGAAGAACTAAAATTGAAAAGACAAGGAGCTACTCATCTTGAAGAACCAAAACTCATGATACCAAATGATGGCATTTTCATGAAGTTCTTCTTGAATCAATGTAGAGTATGGGGCGGAAGCAATGAATGAGAGTGAGCAAGATCCTCCTAAGAGTGGTGTTGATCTTGTAGGTGCATGATATGTATGGGTATTGAGTGGTTCGGCCAGCTCAAGGGAAAAGATGAAGGAATTGAAGTTTAGAGCCTAGGATTCTAGGGAGAAGCAAAGTTGAGCACAAATTGGCAGCATAACTTTACTCACAATAAACTTGAAAATACAAGGTGTAGGCTCCTCCTTTTATAGGCTAAGGAGGACCATAATGCAACCCTAATGCTAGCCAAATGAAATGTATATGTGAAGCACATGGGTGCACATGGCACATGGGTGCACAAATGAGCACATGGGGAGGGGTGTGTCTAGTTTTTATGCTCACCCCCTCCATGGGCTTTCTAGACCGGCCTTGGTAAATTTAGAGGTTTTTTTAGAAACTCTAAGTTTACCTAGGCTGGTGTTTTAGGTGCCAAAATTAATTCTAAGAAAATTACAAATAAAGTTCCTATGCTAATTTTGACAAGAAATTAAAGTCTACTCTACACTAGAGTTTATGGCATTTGAACATGTAAAAGAACGTCTTCTTGGATCCTCTTGGCCATAACTCTATGGTTGGCCCAAATCTACCCTTTGGTGGGCTTGCATGTGGGCTTGTGCTTGGGCCTCTTCCATCACAAGAACTGAGATTTAATCAAAGAAAAACATATTTGAGTTTTTCACTGATTTTGCTTTTGAAGAGTTGAAGATTGCTTTGAGATTGCTTTGATCAAGAGAGTGTGGAATATGATTTTCATCTTGTATTGATTTCAGATCTTTCTGTAACAAGTGTAATCCTTTTGTACTTTGAGAAAACTCTATGTGTGAAGCTGAGAATTGTTGTGTGCTCTTGAGGTTGTCAAGATCAACATTCTTGGTGGTGTTTGTGCTGAGCCAAAGGAAGTGTGTGTCTTGAGGGGATCAAGGTCACTTCTTTGGTGGTGTTGTAAGTAATCTAAGGTTGATTTCTTAGTGGATTCCCCAGTGGTTTTTGGGAAGACTGGATGTAGCTCTTGATTTAATAGTGAACCAGTATATACCTGTGTGTGCAATCTCTCTATCCCTAGAACTCTTTAATTTCAATTTATATTTGTGAACTGGTATAAACAACCGATTGTTTTTCTGGTGTTGTGCTAAATTGCTTTGTGTTTTTGGCAAACTGAATTCTGAATCAAGTTTTCTCGAAGTAATTTCATTCTAGACTTAAAAGTTTGCGAAAACCCTCTTTAAACCATTCACCCCCCCCCCTAGTTTAAAGCCATACATTCTAACAATTGGCATCAAGAGCTTGGTTCTTGAAATTTATTCAAGTGTGATCCTAAAACTGTTTTTATATGGCTGATAGATTACCTTTTGGGGAAGGTGCTTCAATCAACATACCACCTCTGTTTTGTGGTTTGAACCAATTTTGGAAAGTCAGAATGAAAATCTTTGTGGAATCACTTGACAAAGGTATTTGGGATGCAATTGAAAATGGCCCATTTGTTCCAAAATTTGAAAAAGATGGATCTTCCATTGAAAAACCTTGGTCTCAATGGACCGATTCTGAAAGTAAGAAGGCCAAATTTGATTGCATTGCTAAAACAATAATAACTTCTGCCTTGAATTCAGATGAATTTTTCAGGGTCTCTCAATGCAAATCAGCAAAGGAAATGTGGGACACCTTGGAGGTAACTCATGAAGGTACCAATGAGATGAAAAGAGCCAGAAAGCATACTCTAATCCAAGAGTATGAAATGTTCAGAATGCTCAAGGGTGAGACTATTGCTGAAGTTCAGAAGAGGCTCACTCACATCATCAATCACCTCATGAGCCTTGAGAAAACCTTTGAAAAAGAAGAGCTAAACATCAAGATCCTAAAATGTCTTGATAGGTCTTGGCAACCTAAGGTAACTGCTATATCTGAATTAAAAGATCTAACATCATTGAGTATGGCTTCTTTGTTTGGCAAGCTTAGGGTCATGAGTTAGAAATGAATAGACTTAATGTTCAAGAAAGTGAAGATAAGCATGTGAGAAACATTGCCTTAAAAGCTGTCAAGCACAAAAGCAAGCAAGAATCCAGTGATGAAAGTGATGAAGAGAACCTTAGTTTGCTATCTAGAAAGTTTAGCAAATTCTTGAAAAGGAACTGCAACAAAGACACCAACAAAGAAAGGTATGGAAACAAAAAATCCAATGATTTTAATTCCAATAACTATACTTATTTTGGTTGTGGTGAGCAAGGGCACATAAAGGCAGATTCCCCAAATAAAGAAAGCAAGGAGAAGAAGTCAAGCTACAAAGAAAAGAAGAGAAAGTCAAAAAGGGCCTACATAGCTTGGGATGAGAATGAAGTCTCCTCATCAAGCTCATCATCAAGTGAAGAAGAAAATGCAAACATATGAAAGATTGCTGAAGGAGATGATGAGTCATGTAGCTCAAGTGATGTAAGTTCATGTGTTTCTCTAAATGCTGAAAATTATAGTGAATTGCTTGAAGCTTTTCAAGAAACACATGATGAAGCTAATCGATTGGTTCTTTCAAACAACCGATTGAAAGAGCTTAACAGCTGGCTTGAAAAGAGAGTTAAGGCACTTGAAGAAGAGCTGGAAAAATAAAAAAGTGATTTTGAAAATCTGAAAACTCATTATAAAAACTCCTCTTGAAAGTGTGACACTCTCATTTGTAAAAATTGTGAAAATCTTGAAAAGAAAGTGCATTATCTTGTGAGTACTGTGGATAAGCTTTCAAAAGGAAAATCCAACTTTGAGAATGTCTTGGCATCTCAAAACTGTGTTTTTGGAAGAGCTGGATTAGGTTTTAATCCACAAAACAAGCAAGATAAGTTTTCAAAGAATTTTTCAAAACAGCTAGTAAAACAATCGATTGTTAAGTCGAAACAACCGGTTGTTACATGCTTTTATTGCATGAAGAAAGGCCATTCTGTTAGATTCTGCAAAATAAGGAAATTTTTTGTTCCCAGATGATGGCATTTCATGTGTTCTTCTTGAATCAAAGTAGTGAAAGTGATGCGAAAGCAATGGGTGAGTGAAACAAAGCCCTCCTAGGAGTTGTGTTGGCTTTGAAGGTGCATGATGAGTATGGGTTTGAGAGGTTCGGCCAGCTCAAGGGAGAAAGGTGAAAGGATTGAAGTTTATAGCCTAGATTTCTAGGAGAAGTAAAGCTAGTGCACAAAATTGGCAGCATAACAATACTCAATTAAACTTGAAAAATACAATGAGATAGCCTTCCTATTTATAGGCCATCTTGGACGTAAAAGGTAAGCTACTTTCTAATGAAAAGAAAACAAAAATTAAATGTAAAACCTAAGCCATGTGCCATGTGCAATGACCGGCCACACTAACCTAGTTTCTAGAATGTTTCCTTCACAAAGTGCTTTCTACACTATCCTATCTACTAAGTACCCCTAATGGGCCTTTATGCAACAAAGCCTTCTTTTCCTAAACCGTAGCTTGGCTCATGTGTGTGTGAAGCTAGACGGTCTAGGACTCTTCATAGATGCTCCTTATGTAGCCATGGCTAGACGCTCCCTTGTGAAGCTAGACGCTCCATTTGGAAGACTAGACGCTCCTTTGAGAGGCTAGACGCTCCTTTGTGAAGCTAGTCTTAGTCTTTTGGCTTTCATAGTGTGGTGAGCTTGGGCCCTCTTCCATCATCCCCTCCCTCTTGAAAAGGATTTGTCCTCAAATCCAATGCTTTTGCTTAGGGGAATGGTTGTGGCTGGATGGTGTCCATCATCTCCTCCTTCTTTTGAGAAGATCTATCCTCAGACCTTCAGGCTTGATCTCGGATAGCAGCATCTTGTTTCTTCAAAGCTTGTCCTCCTGGATCAAACGTCCACCTATAGAAATAATCAAATAAAGCATAGGTGTTAGTTTGCAAATTAATTTTACTAGGTTGCCATTGTTGTTTGTCTTTTGGTGTTGGCAACCTTGGACAAGATTTCTCTTTTAAGGGTTGTGTGTGGCCTCTAATCATCTTTTGTATTTTAAAATGGTCATTTGTGGTTACCTTCTCTTGAGGCATAAATCCTATAGGAGATGGTAACAACTTAAAAGAAGAAAGATGATTGAGCACACACATAACTTTAAAAGTAGAAGTAGTTTTGTGAACTACTTGATGGTATGTTTGCTCATCTCTAAAATTGTGTGTGCACTTCATGATTATTCTAGGCATAATAGAAAGAGCGATATTTTCAAAAATATTTTGACCATGCGTTTGAGGATGATAAGCATTTAAAGTGTGCAACTTAGTTGCAAGTTTTCCAAAGGAAATCCTCAAATCATGGTTTGCGAAAGTTGAAGCTTTATTCAATACTATGCTTGAAAATAAACCATGAAGATGTATCACTTCTCTAGAGAAGAGTTTATCCATAACCATGAAGATTGAATTAAAACCTTTTGTTGTCCTAGGGAGTTTTAAAATGAAATTTGTATCTTCCCAAGGATCATTTGCAAAAGGTGAAGGAGTATAGAGTTCATGAGACTTTACTTTAGGTGTAGTTTGAAAACATGAGTTGTACTTAAAGTAATGTCTTTGAACCTCTTTTCTCATGGGTGACAAAAGTTTTCCTCTTAAAAGCTCTAGCGTTTGATCAACTTTCTTTTGTCCCATGAGTTCTCCTTCTTGATCTATGCAAGCTTCTTGTAAGGACTTTTCTTTTGTGCTCATGCTTGCAAGTGTTCCTTTACAAAAGGAAAGGCTAGGTTGTTCAACAAGAAGCATGTTTGTAAAGGTATTTTCAATAGGCTTGACTTGTTGAATGACCTTGCGGGAAGGAACACTATTCTCCCACGCCTTTTGTTTCCCAAAATTTTTTTCTTTTTTTATTTTTTCTTCATCCCTTTTGTGTTTCATTTGTATTTGGTCTTTTACCACTTGGGAATGTGGTAAAGGGCTAAGTACAAACCTTTTATGCTTGTGGATAAAAGAAATCTCGTTAGTTAGACCATTATGTGAGGTTTTCTTATCAAATTGCCATGGTCTACCTAATAAGATGTGGCAAGCTTCCATAGGTACTACATCACATAAAACATTGTCTTTGTAGTTGCCTATAGAAAACTCGATTTCCACTTGTTTGTCTACACGTAGTTCTCCATCCTCATTGATCCATTGTAAATTGTAAGGTTGTGGATGAGGAACTACTTGTAGTTGTAATTTTTCAATCAATCTAGTGCTACAACAATTGCAGCATGACCCACCATCCACAATAAGAGAGCATATTTTTTCTAAAACATTGCATCTAGTATGAAAAATGTTCTCTCGTTGTGTCTCAATGGGTGCACTAGGTTGATTGTGGAGGATTCTTTGAATCATCAATAAGTCCCCCTCCAAAGGATTTATCCTTTCTCCTTCCCCTTTTTCTTGGGTACTAGGTTCATCTTCACCACTTGTGTATTCATCTTTTCCTTTTAAAAACAAAATTCTTTGGTTTGGACATTGTGCTTGCACATGCCCTCTTCCAAAACATTTAAAACATTTGGTGTCCCTAGCACGGATGTATGGGGTGGAGGCATCTTTCACTAAGGGTTTGGTAGTCTCTTTGGGTTCGTCTCTAGGTGTACTACCCTCCCTTTTAAAGTCTTTCTTGGGATAAGAGTTGGAGTAAGAACCTACCCTTTGACTTGAAGTTTTGCGCAAATTTTGTTGTTCGACTTTAATGCAAAGTTGAACCAAATCATTCAAGTCTTGGTAGGGTAATAGTTCTACTCTATCCCTTATCTCAAGGTTGAGCCCACTTAGAAACCTAGATATGGTGGTGGTTTCTTCCTCTCTAATGGATGCTCTCATCATGTAGAGCTCCATTTTCTGCCTATACTCTTCCACACTTAAGTTCTTTTGTTGGAGTCTTTGGAGCTTGTCCATCAACTCCCTATGGTAGTAGGAAGGTATGTGGCGACGTCTTAGGGCTCCCCTAAGGTCATTCCAATATTCTATGGAAGGCTCCCTATGAAGACGTCGGTCTCTCTCTAAAGAGGTCCACCAATACATGGCATTGCTTTGGAAACTAAGGGTTGCTAAGGGTACCTTCCTTTCTTCACTTACCCTATGGCAAGCAAAGAGTTGCTCTACTTTCATCTCCCAATCTAGGTAGGCCTCTACATCTTCCTTACCATAGAAATGGGGTAGGTCTACCCTTACTTCCTTTGGGCTCTCTTGCTCCCTTTGTCTAGTTCTTCTAGGGGGTGGTTGATAGTAATCATTAATTCTAAGGCTTCCCTCCCCTAGAGTTGCAATACTTTGTGATGCATGAGTATTTGTTTTTTTTTATTTTTGAGATTTTTGGGATTTCTCTTCTTGAGCTTTAGCCAACTCATTGATTTTGTTCTCATTCTCCATTGTCTAAAAGATATCAATTGTACCGCTTGGGATACTTCTTTTAAAAGAGTTTTCAAAGATTTTACTTCACTTTCTATAGACTTTGGAGAGTGAGAAGAAGAAGACATGGCTAAAACTTTGTGTATATAGGTGTTTTACTTGGAGAAAGTTTAGGAAAGTTAGAGAAGGTAGTTTTCCAGGTAAGGGAGGTGAGTCACAAAGGACTACTTAAATACCAAGCCTTTTCCTTGCCAAAAACTATCCCCCAATATCTTCACACAAGACTTTCTCTTAGTGAAACACTTAGAACACAAATAAGTTGAGAAATAAATGCAAGAAAACAATGCAAGCTAACTATGCAATCAAAGCTAGTCGGTATAGCACAAAATTAAACAATACTAAGCATGCAAAACGTTTCTACCGAAACAAAAGAAAAACAAGTTCAAACAAGCAACAAATTACTAAGCAAAATTACTATGCTATTCGGCCCTAGGTGAGGCTTCTTGGACACTTTGAGCCCTTGAAGACACACTCACCGTCTAAAACGTAATTTAAAAGAGGTAATTAACAATAAACCAAGTTGTAAAGGAGATAAGAAAACCCCCTTTGTTGTTCCTCTTTTTGGTTAGTGCACTTTCTTTGTTGTCTTGATTGTTGATCTTCTAGGTGTTTGTAGTGTTTGTTTCAAGAAAGCTTGTTTCGCCTTAGCTTTGACTCCTCCTTAGAAAGTTGGCTTTAATTCTCCAATTTCCAGCACCTATTCACAAGGGCTTAACCTTAAACCAAGTCAATTTCCATGCACATAAGCACCAAGAGAGAATTAAATTCCAGCACCCAAAATGAGAGGTCAAGAAACAAAAGCAAGAAACAAATTTAATTGAAAGAAAACAGTACCACCAAAAGGATTTATAATATGACAACTTAGAAAGAGATTCAAGAAATTAAAGCAAACAATTAAAGGTACTCAATAAAAGTTGGCACACAAAAGGAATTCCTAAAGAAAAGCACTAGATTAGATGACCAAATAAAAAAAAACAGCACCACTGGAAAAATGTTGTGGGCCAGAAAACGTGTTTGTTCCCCGATTTATGCTGAGCTGTAATTGTAAAATTTGTTTCTGAAATTTGGATGCAAGAAAATTCAGGATCTTATCTAAATTTTGGCTTTGGAATCACCTAAAACGCATGCACCATTTTTTTTTAATAATTTTTGCAAATTTGGTGTGCAGTTAGGCCAGCTGGAGCGCTCAAGATTTGCACTCTGATTTTGTAAGATTTATCATTTTTTTTCTGTTGCTTCTTTTGACCTCATTCTTTTTTTGTCTTTTCTATAACACTTTAAACTTGCATTTTCCAGAAAATCAGTATTTTCCTATGGGTGGAAATATTTTTTTAAACAAAACAGCCCAGAACAGAGAGATGATACAGGGGAAATCTGGAAAACTGGAAGAAAACAGCAAGATAACCAAAATTAACACAATGGAAATGTAAGAATGGAAATTGTGTAAGAACTAAGACACAATTATGAACTCAAACTAAAAATAAAAAGCACCAAAGGATCAAAATAACAGCAGATTAAAGCAATATAAAGAGACCCAAAAGCAAGAAACAATCAAGCCAATAATAGGACTACTAAGAATTGTTGACAAATATGGATTCACATGACTTGACACAACATTTATAGATTCAGAAAATAAAGACTCAAAGCATAAAATGAAGCAATTATAAGAAAGCAATAAGGACTCAATTTCCTAAAAGAAAAACAGCCACACAATGGTGTAAGGAATCCTATCACAAGCTGCACAGAATTTGTTCAAGATCAATTGAACAATTGTGCTTTGGTTGGATCTTCCATAAGCACACCAAGAACAATTTAAAATATAAAAACAGCAAGACAAGTAAGGAATTGAAATGACAAAGATGAAATAAAGAAGAACTGAAATTAAAAGACCAAGCTACTCATCTTGAAGAACCAAAAGCTCATGATACCAAATGATGGCATTTCATGTGTTCTTCTTGAATCAAAGTAGTGAAAGTGATGCGGAAGCAATGGGTGAGTGAAACAAAGCCCTCCTAGGAGTTGTGTTGGCTTTGAAGGTGCATGATGAGTATGGGTTTGAGAGGTTCGGCCAGCTCAAGGGAGAAAGGTGAAAGGATTGAAGTTTATAGCCTAGATTTCTAGGAGAAGTAAAGCTAGTGCACAAAATTGGCAGCATAACAATACTCAATTAAACTTGAAAAATACAATGAGATAGCCTTCCTATTTATAGGCCATCTTGGACGTAAAAGGTAAGCTACTTTCTAATGAAAAGAAAACAAAAATTAAATGTAAAACCTAAGCCATGTGCCATGTGCAATGACCGGCCACACTAACCTAGTTTCTAGAATGTTTCCTTCACAAAGTGCTTTCTACACTATCCTATCTACTAAGTACCCCTAATGGGCCTTTATGCAACAAAGCCTTCTTTTCCTAAACCGTAGCTTGGCTCATGTGTGTGTGAAGCTAGACGGTCTAGGACTCTTCATAGATGCTCCTTATGTAGCCATGGCTAGACGCTCCCTTGTGAAGCTAGACGCTCCATTTGGAAGACTAGACGCTCCTTTGAGAGGCTAGACGCTCCTTTGTGAAGCTAGTCTTAGTCTTTTGGCTTTCATAGTGTGGTGAGCTTGGGCCCTCTTCCATCACCAGAGGCTTTATGAAATGGATTCCCAAAGATTGTGAGGTTTCAAATAATAAAAATAAACCAAATGGACCCACATTTGTAAGGGGACCAAACCTTGTTGCTTGCATTCATGTTTATGCAGGGAATCTAGAAGAATATGAGGCACTGAGTCATCTGATCAGGTTCTTGGAAGGAAAAGATTAACATTGAAGCTGAATCAATGTTATGTATCAGTCCAAGGTTCTCAATAGTCAAAAGAGGCTTCTTGATCAAAGACATATGACTCATTGAAGAAACATCATAAAGGATAAGACCTTCCTTATCTCTATCTTTAATTCTTTTTAAATTCATATTCATGCTTAATATCTCTTGTAAAATGCTCAATTTCATCTACATTGAATCTTATCTGCTCATTCTTAAAAATTCAAAATCTGTTTTGCTGTTGTAGAAAAACAACCGATTGTTTCCTCGAAACAACCGATTGTTTCCTCTCTGACAGCACTGTGAAAGAATGGATTTAACTTCTTTTTTGAATTCTGTAGGTTGCAGATCTCAATTATGAAAGAATCCTTAGTCAATAAAGCAATGTTGAAAGTTGATCACGTTCTGGAGGAAGTTACAACATGTCATAAAGGAATATATTCCAAAATCTTGAAAATTTAAGAGCCTTTATGACTAGTCAAAGATCACATGTGATGACCATGTGATTTTCTGCTTTTTCTGACGTTTTCTGTGCAGGTCTTGGTCAAGTCCTTTCTCTCTGAAGACTGAAACCCACTCACATCAATTGAATGCAGTTTGGTTATGTGTTTCTTTAAATTATGTTGCAACTGTTCTCTCTCACAAGAACAATCAATTGAGCCATCTCTTGCAACATCTCTTGCTCTCCTTGTGTGAGTCTTCTATGCCTCTTTTTATGTTGTCATGGAATCCACTCCTCCCACATCAAAGAGGATCAAAACCAGAGCTGTGAGGTCTGGAGGGAGATTAGAGGGCTGGTTTTCTGGAGACAATGAGCTCATTGAAAGGTATCCCTTTGAAACTAGCACAAAGGTGATCAACAACCCCAAAGTTGTTTCCTTTGATTGGCTGAAAAGCCAAAAGCTAGCCAATGTGAGGAAGCTGCTCAAGGACCAATCACTAAGAAGGTTCTTAGAGATAAAGGGGAATATATACCCTGGTTTGATTCGTGTGTTCTACACCAATCTCAAGTTTGAGAGAAACAATCTTGTTTCTCATGTGAAGGGAGTTGACATGGAGATCACTCATGATGTGTGGACTGTTGAAGATGGATGAAGCCTCTTCTCTACCTAGTGTTATGTGTGTTTGATGTAGAAAATAGCTAGTTTGTTGTAAAGTTTGTAATAGGTTTAGATGATCTTGTATGTAGGCTTGTATTTGTGTAAGGTTGCCTTTTGCTACATGATCTATCCTAGATGCCTAACCAAGCCTAGATCAAGCACATGATGTGGTTAAATGGTTTTTGAAAAGCTTTCAAAAGTGCTCTTAAAAGATTTAAATTAGTACAAAAATAAATCTGTTTTATGGAGAAAGAATCGGTTTATTTCTTCTCTGTTAAAAGGCTTTTCTAAAATTCTGTTAGGGCACCATAGGAAAAGCTTAGTTCGTTATTTCAGTTAAGCTGAGCTGGCCTGTTTGTTATCTTTTAATCTTTTTCTGTGTGAAAAAGCAGGTTTATTCTTTGGTCAGTTGAAAGTTGTTTCACAAGTTAGTTAGGGCACCAAAGGTACAACTCAGACAGTTATTTCAGTTAGCTGAGTTGGCAGTTTTCACAAAATAAATCTGTTAAGTTCAAAAATGAATCTGTTGTTGTCATAACTGCTTTTCAACTGTTTTTTGAAAAGAAGTTAGAAACTGTTTTCTATATAAAGAAAAGTCTCTCTCACATGAAAGAATGCTGAGCAATTACATTTTTGACAGAGATCAAACATTTTCTATGTGAGAAGAAGGATTGAAAGGTTTTCCAAAGGAATTTTCAAGTGTGCTTGTTCTAGGAAACCTTTGATCTTGGTGAAGGTGCTGGTGCAGTTCTGCAGCAAATTGAACTCCTGGTTTTGAGTTCTTGCATCTTCTTTTCAGGTGTAATCTTTCCTTTATTCTGGTTTGTAAAGGTGTTAGTGTTAGTCACTCCTTGATAGGGTTTCTTGGAGTGCAAGGTGTGCTGAAATAGGGTTTTTCAGCATTGGTTGTATTGTTCTTGTAGTGTTCAAGAACTGCTGTGTTTGTAAGTGATTGGTACTGTTTTTAGTGGATTCCACCTTGGGGTAAGGTGAGACTGGACGTAGCTTTGTATGAGTGAACCAATATAAAAACTTGCGTGCCTTTTCTTCTCATCCCTGCACTCATTTCTGGTTTTGATTAATTCTGTCAAGAACTAAATCTGTTCTTTTGAAATTGAATCTGTTAATTCTGGGTTTAAGTAAAAACTGTTCTTCCTGATTTGTTAAAGCTCTCTAATCACAAACAAGGCTGTTGTATATGATGTTTTAAGTGATCTGTGAACAAACAGTCTATTCATTAAAATCTGAGAAAGAGTCATTCTCCTTAAAACCTTGTGTTGAGTGAATTTGTTTGATTTCTAAGCATAGCTGTATCCTTCATCCTCATAATATCCAGCTGATCTGATTCTGTTATAATCCTCTGTTGATCACAATTTTATATTGAACAAATTCAAATTGTGCTAGACTGCTCTGAAGAATCAATCTGTTTCATGTAAAAACAATCTGTTCTTTTTGCCTCTGATATACTGAAAATTGTGTGTTCTTGCGAAAATTTTATAAGCTCAATTCACCCCTCCCCTCTTGAACTTAGACACTAATAGACCCAACATGGACTGTTGTTGTTGGTCTGAAATATGTTGGTCTAAGAATCAACAAGGGAAATCTTGGAGTAGTGGAGGATTTTAACAAAGTCCAATACTACAAGAGTTGCTTGAAGAATCAAAATGCCCAAGTGAGAACTTGTTCGGTTGGAGGCTTAAAGCTAGATGAAAGGGTGTTTGCTCTTATTGTAACTTGGATTCTTACTCCAAGGGGGAGCAACCATTTTGTCCTAACAGAAGAAGACCTTGTATACATCTACTGCATCATGAAGAAGATCAAGATCAACTGGATCAACATCATTAAAGAACACAGGCAAAAAGCCATGAGGTTAAGTGATTATCACTATCCCTATGCTGTTTTAATCTCTAAATTCTTGCTCTATTTTGAAGTGAATCTTGAAGATGAGACATCTGAGTTGGTTAAGTCAACACAAGAGATGAACAATGGCTCTCTTAGCAAGATGGGATTCACCAAAATGAGTGGGAAATGGGTGAGCAAAGATGGTGATCATGGTGCTTCATCAAGTGCTGCAACTGTTGTTTTTGATGAAGAAAATCAAGCTCCTGACATGGATTTTCACCATGAAGAACAACCTGAAACCAATCTAGGTGTTGGAACCAGTGCAACGAATCAAGGAGATGAAATGCCATCCATGTCTTCTTTTGAAAGATACATGGTGAATAGGCTTGATGGCTTTGCCGAGAATCAAAGAAATCTTCATGATTTGTGTGTGAGCAACTTTCAGAGTATAGACAACAGATTCAACAACATGGATACACGGTTTTTGACCTTGGATGAACAAATAGAAGCTGTTCAGAATCAGATTTTTGAACTCCAGTATGGCAAGGATGATTAAAGGAAAAACAACCGGTTGAATTCACGAAACAACCGATTGTTTTTGGCCTTGTATAAGTTTAACTGCTTCTGTTTTATAATTCTGTATAATCTGGAACAATTATCTTTTTATCTCTTCTTTTTGTATATTTGTGAAGACAAATAGGGGGAGATTTTATGTTGTGTTGTCTTTCATTATCTTTTATTATTTATGCAAACTCTATGTTGTGTATGAGTGTTTAAGTAAGCCTTATTTCTGCTGGTTTTAATGCTGCTGATATACTGTTTTTGTTTTTGCTCTAACCAAACTCGGTCCGATCGTAGGGTTTGGGCGAGTGACGTTTGTTAAATCAAGTGTGTTCAAGCTTTGAAGAATCCAAATCCTTTGAAGTTTGATGGAAGACTGGATGTGCTTGTTGTTGCTAAGGTGTTTTAGAATAGGATATGGGGTAGATTATCTGTGTTAATCCACTCTTGATTGAATCCAAAGCTTAAGCATTCTCAAACCTTTTAATTGAAAGTGTTTTTCAAACTAAGTGAAAAACAACCTGTTGTTTTGTCAAAACAACCGATTGTTTTATACTTAGGTGTTTTTGGAAAGGTTGAAAACTGTTTTTGATGGTTGACTTGCTGTCAAACCAAAAGAACCAATTGATTCGAGCATTCAACCGATTGTTTGTTTTGGGACCATAACAGAAAACTGTTTTGTGCTTTGACTGAGTTTTAAATGATTTTATAACTGAATACACTCCAGTTTTAAATGTTTTGACTAGTCTTTGAAAGCAATAAATAGTTTGTTCAGATTATATAACAAACAAGAATTGAGATTTAATCAAAGAAAAACATATTTGAGTTTTTCACTGATTTTTCTTTTGAAGAGTTGAAGATTGCTTTGAGATTGCTTTGATCAAGAGAGTGTGGAATAGGATTTTCATCTTGTATTAATTTCAGATCTTTCTGTAACAAGTGTAATCCTTTTGTACTTTGAGAAAACTCTGTGTGTGAAGCTGAGAAGTGTTGTGTGCTCTTGAGGTTGTCAAGATCAACATTCTTGGTGGTGTTTGTGTTGAGCCAAAGGAAGTGTGTGTCTTGAGGGGATCAAGGTCACTTCTTTGGTGGTGTTGTAAGTAATCTAGGGTTGATTGCTTAGTGGATTCCCCAATGGTTTTTAGGAAGACTGGATGTAGCTTTTGGTTTAAGAGTGAACTAGTAGAAACCTGTGTGTGCAATCTCTCTATCTCTTGAACTCTTTAATTTCAGTTTATATTTGTGAACTGGTATAAACAACCGATTATTTTTGCGAAACAACCGATTGTTTTTCTGGTGCTGTGCTAAATTGCTTTGTGTTTTTGGCAAACTGAATTCTGAATCAAGTTTTCTCGAAGTAATTTCATTCTAGACTTAAAAGTTTGCGAAAACCCTCTTTAAACCATTCACCCCCTCTAGTTTAAAGCCATACATTCTAACAACGTTTTCGTTAAAATGTCGAATAACCAACTCGGCCCGATCAATGGGTTCGACCAGTGATTTTTTAATCCATAGATAGCGTCAAACTTCCAACTCGAACCGATCATAGGGCTTGATGAGTGGTGTTTCCATAGAAATGTCGAATAACTAGTTCGGCTCGATCATTGGGTTTAGCGAGTGGTTTTTTAATCCATAAAGAACGTCGAATTGCTATTTCGGACCGATCATAGGGTTCATAGAGTGGTTTTTTTAATTCGTAGGTAACATCAAACTGCCAACTCGGATCGGTCATAGGGTTCAGCGAGTGATTTTTTAATATGTAGAGAACGTCAAACTGCCAACTCGAATTGATCTTAGGGTTCGATGAGTGATGTTTCCATAGAAATGTCCAATAACCAGCTCGGTCCGATCATTGGATTCGACGAGTGGTGGAGTGGACAATGCAGCACAATCCAATTCAATCCAAATATAATTGTCATTTGAAGCTCAAGAGCTAAAATGTATGAAGTCACATATTTTGAAGAAAGCAAAGTACAAAGCGCTCACTAAGATTATATTGAGTCATATCAATCAAAACCCATACAACACAGTGTCTTAGAAATGCAGTAGTCATAGGCAAATAGAAAGTATGTTTTTTTATTTTTTTATCCAAGAAAAAGAGACGGGTTCGGAGCATTAGCTCATTTGCCTCCGTTTTTCTCTTTGGTACCTTTCCCTTTTTATCCTACCTTCAGGAAAACCATTTCTCCTTATTTCTCTCACTTCACTCCCGTATTGCTTACCTAGTCCTCCTTTATCCTACTACTAGGATCACTACACTCTTTTCCTAAAAGCCCCTCTCTTTAGGGATTATACCGACTTATCTGGACACCTTAGCATGACATAATTCGGTCTTTGTTCCGAGTTAAATAATTATTTTTATTTGATAATAGGTTGGTCAATCGACTGACCTAACCGAACAACACATTTGTTAAGAAATAGACTTTAAATCTAATTCAAATTTATAAAATTGGATCATAAAATAAAATTTGCACCCAATTATATACTATGAAATGTTCTTATATCTAGTGGATGTGTTATCTCCAAAACACTCTCTTACACCGAGTCTGTGAACTTGTGCATGAAACTATATATTTATGAATGGTCCGATAACGGTCTGATAATGGGTGACGTGATAAATCCAACAAACTCTTGTTAAAATAGATGATAAATGAATCTTATATTTTGTTAAAAAGTTAACTTTAAGTCTAACTCAACTTTATAAGAAAGACATATAAGATAAGGTATTTACTGTAATAGCAAAATAAAACATACAAAATAGCAAATTTTTTATAAAAAAGACATATAAGATAAAGTATTTATTGTAATAACAAAATAAAACATAAAATAGAACAAGATAAACAACAATAATAATAAATAATTTTTGTTATAATAATTAATAGATTTTGTTATGACTCACTTGAGTTTTGTCACAAAACTAAAATACCTCAATTCATAATATAAATATACATTAACATGATTACTTCCGTACTACAAATGATCGACAACACTGATTTTATATTTATTAAATGCTAAATATAAATATGCTGAACAAAATTTAAGGCAACAATTTTAGTATGAATCAATTTTGGAAATACCAAAACATTTATTACATAATAGTTGAGTAATTTAAAAATATATTATTTCAGAAAAAGAAACTCAGAATCTTCTTCTTTTGTTTCCTATCAACCACTGAAGAAAAATATTGTTTACTTTTTTATGTTCTTCCACACAGCCAATAACATTCCATTAACACAAATTAATTATTGATTTTTCTGTCTTTTTAGATATTTTAAATCAAACACAAAAAAAATAACAAAAAGCTTGCACCAGCCGGGAATCGAACCCGGGTCTGTACCGTGGCAGGGTACTATTCTACCACTAGACCACTGGTGCTTCTTGAGTTCTATCTCACGTTTTATTTAAATAAATTAAATTTTCATCCTTAGGTTCAATAGACCATGAGTGAGTTTGAATCCAAACAAGCACCCCTTCTTATGATTTATCTGTTTTCCTCACATGCAAACATCCAATTGAACCAAAAATTATGATGTTACTCAATATCTACTTTTAATACTTAGTAAACTAGTCTCAATGTTAGTAAGAACATAATAATATATTGACATTTGATCAAAGTAAACAAATAATTTATAAATAATATAAGTCAAAAACAACTATCACCAATAACATACAATCAACCAATCCACCAATAAATATATACACAAAACAAAAGTATGATTAAGTCACAAAATGAACGACTTTCACCAAAAACATATACACACTTTTAAAAAATAAAAAATGCACTTGAGCCAACCTTCACATAGAAAGAAAAATGTAAAACGATCTCACATTTTGTTTCCCACAAAGCAAAATTCTTCTTCATAAATTGATTTTCTTAATTACACTAAGTTTTTTTTTTCTTTGAATTGTCCATTCAATAAAATTTTAAAATAATTGAAAACTTAATGTTGGTGAAAGGTAACTACCTACCCCAATTTAAAGAAAGTCTAACAGAGGAATCATACCTAGACAAGATGAACATTGAGGAATCTAAATGTACATTGTTTTTTAAAAAATTTGTTATTACCAAAATGAGGTTAAGTGAATTCTTACCGGATCGTATTTTTACAAGCTTCGTGGATTGACTACAAGGAAAGGGGATGATTTCACTTACAGAAAATTTTGACGCTCAAGTTACTGAGAGCAAACAAATATAATTTAAAAAATATGAGTTGAGTTTAATAGTGTGGTGGTCTATTTATGTTTTTATAAATATGGACAATTGATATTGATTTTTCATAGCTTTCATGAGGCGTAATTAAATTTAAGGATAATATCGTGTAAAAAAAAAAGAGTACCATGTAATAAAATTAGAGTATCATGTAATAAAATTAAAAAAATCTCAAAGAATTATATAAACTGAGTGATCACAAGACAATTTGACATAATATATTTGTGTCAAATTAAGATTATTACGTGGTGATAAATATGTAAAGATTATTTAATGAGGATCCCAAATATCTTGGTTAATTTTTAGAGATTATGCTAAAGAGTAAATGTAAATCTTTCATATAACTCGTTCCCTGAACATTTCATTTTGTTATGGGTCATAAACACATCCTAATTAGAGCTAGTACGATATTTCTCCGATCTAGGTCGAGATGATTTAAAACCTATAAAGATCAATTTGGGTATCAATTTTAAATCATAAAAAATTATCAATTTACGATTTTATTAAATTAAAAAAACAGTTAAAATCATTAAATTAAAAAAAATCTTTAAATACTAAATTTAAGAAATCAAAATATTTGTATCAAACCAGTTTTTAGTCTCCACTTAAAATAAAAAATATATTTTTACAATTAAGAAACTGAATAATTTATTAAACAAATTAGATTAAAAGGCTATTTATTTCAAAATTGAAGACATAAAAAATAATTAAATTACTAAAAAGTGTTCCCTGAGAAACACACGCTGTAACAAGGCGTTTATAAAGATTTCAAAACGGCGTCACTTTGGCTCACTTTATCTTCTTCTGGTTCAGCGAACTGCGCAGAACTCAGCAGTAGCAGAAATGGCTACCATTTCTGCTTCCCTAGCTCGCTTCTGCGTTATCTCGCGACCTTCCTCCAACTCACAGTATATCCTCTTCAACGTCGCGCCTCGAACCGGAACCCCCAATTCCCGAACCGGCTCGGCCCGGTTCAGGTGCTCAGCCGGCCAGACCGGGTTCTTCACGAAACTGGGCCGTTTGATTAAGGAGAAGGCGAAGAGTGACGTGGAGAAGGTGTTCTCGGGATTCTCCAAGACCCGCAACAACCTCGCCGTCATCGACGAGCTTCTCCTCTACTGGAACCTCGCTGACACAGACCGAGTCCTTGACGAACTCGAAGAGGTTCCTCTTAATAATTTCTAAACACATTTTTTTTTAGTTTTATATATTTTATTTAGAATTTAATTTTCATACACTCACGTTATTCTGAATACTTAGTATAACACTGACCGGAACATTTTTTTGTCTGTTTAAGAATTTCTTTGTAAATTAATATTAATTTATGGGTAGAAGTTCTCTCGACTTAATTCTTTTATGAATTTATTTTTACTTCTTATGCATACGTTTATTTTAGATCATAGTAAAACTTGTTTTATTTCGCCTTTTTGTGAGTAGTTATGGAGAAAATTACTCAGCCAAGTTATGAATTAACTAGCTTAATCAATGGTATCGAATTCAGGTTTAAGTTTCTGATTATGCAGTTGCATTTATCACTCTCAGGGAGAATTTAAACTTTGTTGTTTGTCGTAGTGTTACTTGGCTTGATCCAAATTGATTCTCATGCAAGATTGATTAATGTCATAATACAAAATTATCCTAAATATAAGATTTTTTACAATAGCTATCGTAAAACTCAACAGTTTTAAAATTTATGTAAACACGCATTGCATTCTAATCAAATTATTTTCTGAGTTTAGATTTCACAAACTACAGAGTTACAATTTTTTCATTTTAATTAAATTATTTATTTGTTTATTGCAGGCTCTTTTAGTGTCTGATTTTGGCCCGAAAATCACTATTAAAATAGTGGAGAATTTGCGTGAGGATATATTGTCAGGGAAGCTTAAATCAGGGAATGAGATAAAGGTATACTTTGAACAGAGTTGATAGAAGAGAATCTTTGAATTTTATTAATGGGTAACACGCCTCAAATGTGCTTCGAATGGCTTAAAGGGCTCAAGGTTATATTATTGTAGTTAAGCATGTGCTTAGGAATTTGTTCATTGTTGTATGGATTGGATTCTGTGGAGGGAAAAAAGTTTTTGAAAAATAAATTAGATTTTTTAAAAAAGGGCTGAAATGGTTGATGAACATTTAATATGTTAGAGGATAATTCCTTATTAAATGTTTATAATTATTGGAAGGACATTTTGTGTGTGTTCCTAATGTACTAAATGGTTTACTTTATATTTAGTTCTTTCTATTTTGCCTTATTTAATGAGTTTGTAATTTTTATTTATTTCTGTCTCGGAGTTTAAGAATGCTTGATATGCTTTTTTGTGTGTTGTGGTTGAGTCTTAACATGGTCAGAACTAATTACTGAAACCTTCCTTCCCTTGTTTTATCAGGTTAGTTAATATATTAGGCACTTTCTAATTTTATGATATGGAATGTGTTGTGCATTAATTTGAATGGCATTAGGAAGCATTGAAGAGGAATGTTTTGGAATTGTTAACCTCTAAGGGAAGTAAAACTGAACTTCAACTTGGATTCAGGTATGAGCATTTTCTACTTCTTCTACGAGACTAAATTTTTTTGTCTTCACTTTTGTGCTTTATATTGGGTTAATTTTTTTTTGTGTTTAGGAAACCGGCTGTAATAATGATAGTTGGTGTTAATGGTGGAGGGAAGACAACATCTTTGGGTAAGAAAAAGGCCTAAGGTGTTGATTCCATTTTTTGGTGATCATTGAAATAAATAATTGAGACATTAGACAACATGCAGTTTTTTTTTTCTTCCTGATGTTCCACATGAGATTTATTTTCTCGAGAGTTAATGAATAAGCTTACAAAGGTTATATTGTGTCAATTGGATTAAAATGCTGATAAAAAAAATAGATATAAAATTATAAAAGAAAAAACTATGGATCACCATGACTATTATCAGTATTATTATACATACATTATAAATTCATAAACTCATCTGATGAAACCCTTCTTCCCTCTTCCAATAAGCAATCAAATTCTCTTTGGCTGTTTAGATATCCAAAACCATGCCAACTTGTTCAGCTTTTATTTGCAGGAAAGCTGGCCTATAGATTGAAGAATGAAGGGGCTAAGGTTAGATTATATATTATCTGAGTGTTGCTTTGGTTCATGATTTTGATTTCCAACTGGAAGTTTGTTGGTCAACAGGAAATCCCATTTAACTGAAGCATCTAGAAATCTATACTCTTAAACCTGCTGGGATTGCTCTTCTCTGAATTTTAAGAGCTTGTATAGTGATGTCATTTGGGAGCCAATGAGTACCTTTCAACTATTCAGATAAATATCATAAATAATGACTTGACTTAGAAACTTTTACACCTCCCTTTGGTCTTCTGCTCACTATTGTTTTGAGGTTTCCAGCTCTAACTTGCAGTAAGATTGCCCATCCTTCAAAATATTAATTTTCTTTCCTTCCATTTCCCCGATTATATTTTGTTTGCTTGTAGATACCTTGCCCTTATCCAGAATGACTATTTCTTATATAAATTCAGGAGTCAGGAGTAAAACTTTCTCTTTGGATTCTTGAACGATGCTGAGTATCTCAAATAAGAAAAAAGAATCATAAGGAAGGTAATAGAATGCGATCACATGAGAATGACGAAGAACCTGGAAAATATTAGTAGAAACCATCTAAAAAATACTCTATTCTAAATTATTTTCCTGAAATTTGGTTTTTGACAGAGACTAATGGAATTAGTTGATCAATGTAACTGACACTATCATATGGGATAATGTTTGGCTGTTATCTTACTTCCAAATTTCCAAGTGAATTCCTTGAAGATTGTTAGTTGCTTATATATAGTCAACTCCAGCGTATTTTGATATTTTCAGAATATGTGAAATTGGCCTTAGTTGGTGCATGATTTATACTGTATGCAGTATGGCCTTTTGATACTTAATTCCACAACATTAAGGTAGGGATAATTTTATAACATTAGTTTTTTATTTTGAGAAAGAGCGAGACTCAATGCACAAGGCTTCTCCAAAATGGGGTCTGGTAGGGTAGATGTTTTCTACCTTACCCTTGCAAGTGGAGAGGCTACTTCCAAGATTAATCCATGACCTCCTGGAGTCCTGACCACTAGGCAGCAACTTTACTGTTGCCCCAAGGATCAACCTCTTTTTATTCAGAGAAGAGAATGCATTAAAATTACTTGGTCTACATTTTCTAAATATAGAACATGTTGTTTATGTTCCTATATACCTCTTAAAATTTTAAAATCAATTTATTGTTTCAAGATTAAAAGGAATTGAAGGATTTTGTTGTTATCTTGTGTGACCTTTAATACCTATTGTTGTATCATATTTATGATATAAAATTTCATGGTGGTCTTCTGTTCTTACTTTTAAAAATCTTCCAGATATTGCTGGCGGCTGGTGATACATTTAGAGCTGCTGCTAGTGATCAGTTGGAAATATGGGCCGAAAGGACTGGATGTGAGATTGTTATGGCTGAATCAGAGAAAGCAAAAGCATCATCAGGTACAAATGGACCTAAATTTAGCTCTTGGATCTGCTGTTTATCACTTATACATTTTTAGCATCTTTATTTGGATATATTTTGCGTTGGCTTTGATACTAAATTTTGTTCCTACTGTATTACTTGCAGTGCTTTCACAGGCTGTAAAAAAGGGAAAACAGCTCGGTTTTGATGTAGTATTATGTGATACATCTGGTCGTAAGTACAAGTTTTACACTAGCTGTTTGTGATTTAATGAACTATCAACATATATTAGCATTGGGGTTCATGTTATGTTCTCAGGTCTACACACTAATTACAGCTTAATGGAAGAGTTGATTTCCTGTAAAAAGTCTGTTGCTAAAGTCATTCCTGGTGCACCCAATGTAAGCCCAAGATTTTTTACTCTTTTTCTTCCCAACTTAATCTTGCTGCTGGTAAATGTTTGGGAACTGCTGAGCACTAGATCATCTATGCTTGTTTTTGTATATACTTCTAGTTTAATATCTTAAAAAAGTTTTATCTTTATTTTCTGGCAATATTTCGGAATAAGCTTTTTGACTTCGAGGTGGAAGTTGATGAATAATTATAATGCGGATGGTCTTTTGCTTTTGTCTATTTTTGTTCAGATGGTGTCAAAGAATTTATACTAATACACCTACTTTGTGTACTGTTAACAAATTTTATTCTTCAATTGAAGGTTGAAAAAAATTATTAAACCTGACAAGCTAACACCTCTGTATTATTATTCTCATTATCTTTCTGTAGCATCCCTTTGCTAAATCTCTTAATATAATTACTGTGTACTTTTTAGGTAGTACTTATTTATTTGTCCTTAGTTTTCTTCTTAGTTTAGTAAATCTTGTTGATGTGCGTTAAGAAGTAGACTTTAAGCCTAACTCAACCCCATAAAACCGGCTCAATAAGGTGAGGTTTGCACCCATTTATATACTATGAAAGACTATAATCTCTAGTCGATGTGAGATCTCCAACAATATGCGTGTATAAAAACGTCTTTCCTTGAACATGTTTTCCATTTCTTTTTCTCGCTCTGGCTGCACAAACACACAAGTATATCATAAAACGAGGGTGTTGACAATGCTTGCAGGAGATCCTACTGGTTCTGGATGGGACCACTGGTCTGAATATGTTGCCACAAGCAAGAGAATTCAATGATGTAAGTTCTATTTCTGCCTTTTAAATTGTATATTTGTTGAGTTTAGGAAAGTTGTTATTTTAGTTTCTTGAATCCCTCCTATCAGTGTATGAGAATACCATGTGATATTAAGATTGTTTGTTTGGAGTAAAGACTGCATTTGAATATTGTAATTGAAACAGAAAATGGGAAGAGATTGTAAAATAATTCTAGATCAAATCTTGCAACCGGTAGTCAATGAGTTGTGCTTTCTTTGTACCTAGAGTAACATATATACAAATTCCTTAGTTTGACTGGATCATTTGATGCGTATGGGGGAAACGTTTACGCAGTAACAGAATTGAATTTCTTAATTTATTTCTAAATGCAATCTTTTATCCTCTTTTCCTCTTAAAACTAGGGAATATGAAGTATGCATACTACAATACGTTCTGGTTCTTATTGGGCAATGCTTTCTGTGATGCCAAATCATGGTTATGATTTAAACATGCAATTCTGATATTCAAGAGTTAATGGATGTAGTGAACAGTTCAATCTGGAAAGAAAAGTATAGAACACACCCTGAAATGGAGATAAAAGGAATGCATTAGAAAATAAAGCTTAATACATATTTGAAAAAAACATCAGTAAGGCAATGGAGATTTAGAGGTTATTTTGTTAGCAAGCGTGCCACAAGCCAAATGAATGGTCAGTCACAAATATGTTGTGGTTTTCAGGTATGGTGATGCTACGAGTTCCTCTCTCAGTCTTATTATTCATTGCCTTGCATATTTTAAGATATTCAACATCTAGTATTACAGTTGCCTCATGGTTCCGTATTAACTTGCTGTTAACGTTATTCAAATTGTTTACTCTGAATCCTTTTGACATTGAGACAGGTTGTGGGTGTCACTGGTTTAATTTTGACCAAACTGGATGGTTCTGCTAGAGGTGGCTGTGTGGTATTCTCTTTTTCTCTTAATGGATATTTAATAGTTTTTGGACTGAATATTTTTTCATTATTGGTAGTACTAATTTATGTTTGCAGGTTAGCGTGGTTGATGAGCTTGGAATCCCTGTAAAATTTGTGGGTGTCGGGGAAGGTGTTGAAGATCTTCAACCCTTTGATGCGGATGCCTTTGTCAACGCCATTTTTATGTAAACCAATATTGTGGGTTTGGTATGTACATCATGACTTGTCCTTTTCATTCTTTTCAGAATCGAGTTTGAATTCTTTTCGATTGCAGTTGAATGTCACCCATACAATCTTCTTCCATAGCAACACCCGATCACAGGAAAATGGCACTTAGTTATGGAACCCTTCTCGGAAGAGGCCAGGTATTGTGAATATGTTGACATGATTTTTGAAGTGCCAGAGCTGTTGTTGCTCTTGAGGCACGCTGAGTGTATATAATCTTCCTTTTGCATGCTGTGGCTGAAGTAGTTTCTGACAATGCAATTGGGACATGGGGTTTATATTCACTCCTTTTATGAACCAAAGCATTTCATTGTGGTGTGCACATATATAGATGATGCTTGAAGGAAACTGTAAACAGTAAATACATCCTCCATTATCAGTCAACACAAGCATCAACCACGTAACTAATTAATAGAATTAAATATTTGTTATTTTGTTTTACATCTCAAAAATCTTCAAATGTTGTCACTCTTTGATTGTGCTTAGCATCTCACATTTAGGCGAGTGTCCATACAAGTACATCCTGGAGAAACTTCATCCAAGGATGACTTGGTTCTTTCTCATGGAGTTACTTGCATGTTTGGTTTTACATAGAAGAAAATAAACGTGAATCTGAGATCTGCATTTAAGTTAAGCTATTTTGAGCAGTTTCTATGACTCCAATTGTTAAACCAAATATGCAGTATTTTGGGTAGTTTTTATAACCAAATGTTAAACCAAATGTGCACAACAGGAATTGTTAGATATTATTAGATATTATGAGATATTATAGATAAGTTACATATTTCATATTTATCTAATGAACTTAGCCCATCTCAATTTTCTATCTAGCACCATTTACACTTTTATTTCCCTATCTATCACCATTTTGTTTTTATTTCCATATCTAGCACTCTTTTGTTTTTATTTTCCTATCTATCACCCTTTTATTTTTTATTTCCCTATCTATCACCCTTTTATTTTTTATTTCCCTATCTAGCACCATTTCAAAAATAAACAAATAAAATAATAATTTAAAAAGAAATTGATAATTTTAATTTTGAATGCATTAAAAAATAAATATTTTTAATGTTTAAAATAGTTAGAAATATAATTAATGAATAAAGAAATGAGTTTTTGCAAAATAAAAATAAAAAAGTAATAAATTAAAAATGTTTAGTTTAAAATTATTTTTTTAAGAATGAAGAAAATAAGAAATTAAACCCTACAACAACATAAAAGTTGAATCTATATACATAAATTAATATTTATTTTTATTATTATTGATGATGTAATCATGCTAATTTCAAGTAAAAAATATAGGACATAATTATAAAAAAATCAAAGTCAATTAGTATTACAATAGATGATAATTTTTGTTTAAGTGGTCAATTCCTTAAGTTATGACAATAAGAACATATTTTTGTCTTATTTTACATTGACTGATCAATTTTGTTGTGGATACAAGTAGTAGTAGGTCTTCCATGTTTGTTTATGTCGCATTTGAAGGTTAGAGATGAAATTTGATATGATATAAGTAGATCAATAATTCTCAATTGAACTTCATAAGGCTTGTAAATGTTGTGTAGATTGTAGACTAAGTCAACAAATAATGACAACAAGAACCAACAACAATAAAGTGAGGATAAGGGAGATGAAGAACTTGAAATTCCCACAATTACACTACCAGTTATTTAATTTAATTGTATAGTCGACCAAGTTGAGGAGTGAATATTTCCTTAACATAAAAGTCAGAATTTTTATGATTATATTTTTGGGCATGACACATGGTTGATTGTTGTTCATTCTTTCTAAGTAAAGTAGTAATATCTTTAGGATACTGATGATCCACTCGTATCATGCAGTTAGTCTTGAACCTTCATTCAACAAACCATGATTTCAATCTTTTGAATGTTGTCTTAACAAAAGCTGAAATGAGTAAGAAACATGTTCCTTTAAAACAGAGTTCTTACATTCTATTGGGTTTGTTGTTGTCATATGGTCATACATATTGCCTCCATCATAGGCTTGAGTCTACTTTTGTAATGATATTTGTACTAGTTAGGCAATTGCTTGTTGGAATTATGATCTCATAGTGAACAACTTAGCTTGAAATTTAGGTTGCTTCATTCCATAAGTTGTTGTAATGCAATAAGTTACATTAGTTCAGAAGTACACCAACCTTTTTATTATCATGTTGGGTCTTCTTATGTTCAACAAATTCATGATTAGTCATTTGGTCAGTTCAGTTAGTCCCGTCTTCAACAATATCTAATGTCCATATACATGGACCCTCATCACCACATCTTTTCCCAATCTTTGTGCAAAGGCATGGAGAGAGAAAAGAGTGAAACTAATCAATTCAAATGTAAATCATTTTGATTCAGAAACATAAAATATAAAGGCATAGCTAGAAGATAAATAATAACCAACTCAGGTAATATGGTTAACATATACAACATTTTTCCAACTGTTTCTTCCTGCACCTCCATACCTTCTTCTCTCACCTCCATAAGTTTTCAAATTTCCAAAAATGCCCCTTTATAATATTTCGGATTATGTAATCTGGAAGTCTTTTTCAAAGTTGTAATTAGCTATCGAATTACCTAATCCATAAGCCATTTTTCAGATGCATGATTATTCTCTGGATTACATAATCCGAAAGTCTTATTTAACTTTCGGATTATGTAATTTAGAAGTATTTTTTCAAATGAGTTTCCGAATTACATAATCTGGAAATTACTCTATGAGAGGTGACACAAAAAGGACAAAAATGTATTTTCATGTTGTGTACGGAGATGGCAGAAAAAAGATATGGAGGTGCAAGAAGAAACAGTCCATTTTTCCTTCTCAACCAATTTTTTTTTGGTCCACCAAATATCTTTTTCACTTCCATTTTCGACTCTTTCTTCCTACACCTCCATACCTTCTTGTGCCACCCCCATACTAAATATGAAAATACCATTTTATCCTTTTTTTTTCACCCCTTTGGATTCGAAATAATTAGCCTATGGATTATGTAATCCGGATAAATTCTGGATTACATGATTCGGAAGTCAATTTCATATTTAGAAAAGACTTCCGGATTATGTAATCTGGAAGCTAATAACATATCTGAAAAAAAGACTTCCAGATTACATAATCTGGAAGCTAATCTTATGTATAGAAAAGACTTCCGGATTATGTAATCCGGAAGCTAATCACAAAAGACTTCCGAATTACATAATTCGGAAGCTAATTTTGAATCTAAAAAAAGACTTCCGAATTATGTAATCCGAAATATTGAAAAGGGTATTTTTGGAATAAAAAAAATTTATGGGGGTGACACAAGAAGGTATGGAGGTGCAGGAAGAAGGTATGGAGGTGCAGGAAGAAGCAGCCTCCACTTTCTCACCCTCATCTGCATACAATCTCATTTTATTCATACCCAATTATCGGTTCACATACCCTTCTAAGAAAGAAGACTCAAAAAACAAAGAAGAATACCTTCTTGTGGCACATCCTCGTGTAAATAAATTATTTGCCCTTAAGTAATAAATTCCATGTTCATTTTTTTTAATTTCAATGTATAACTTTCCTCTTATTTTTTTACAACCAAAATCATAAATTGTTTTTTCTACTATTCTACAAAATAATCAAACAAAAAACAAATATATAAATAATGCATACAACTAAACAATTTAATTTTCATCCTAAAGGTACGTTTATATCTATACATATTGCCAAATATTACCAAATTACCATATAATCTTCTAGAGATTTTAAAATGATACCGCTAACTAATTCTACAAAAACATTACCAAATACATATTCCTATAAGATACCAATTTTTTTTTCTATAATTATTATATATTTTTCTTTTTAAATGCAGAATTATAACTTACACACAAAAGTTTTAATTAAAAAAAATTCCTAATAGAAACAAAAATAAGCACGACTTCTGCTTTACCATTCCATACTGAAGTGATGCATAAGGTGCATGACTTAAGCTTAAATCTTGCTAAACTAAAGACAAGCCCCCCTCTCAAACTTTAGTAAAAAAACACCACAAAATCATATATATTAACCTTAATCAAAGTCATGTATATGCCACATAATGCATAACATATATGTAAAATCATGTTGATTAAATTCAACTTTTTTTTATAATAAAGTCGTATCATACAAATATTACTGGCCTATGTTGATAATATTTTCAAAAAACACCCATCGATAATATCCCAAAAAAATTACACAATATAATGTGGGATAGGATAATTGTGGACTACAAAATCATCTTAAAATTTAATACAATTTTACAATAATTACTGAAATTTCTTTATGGTACGCGTTAGATAATTAATTTATTTTTTCTATAATGATGTTAAAAAATAATTTAATATTGTTTTAGAATGAAAATGTATTTAATAAATTATTTATTTTACTCGGGTCATTTTTAAAATTAAAATATTACATAAAATAATCTAGTTTTTATGATTAAAATTTAATTGTAATTTTGTAAGAAAAGATATGCATATTTTTTTTTATACACACATTATTATAAAATCAATAATTAAATTTTATAACATCAGAAAAATGGTAGCTAGTACTAATAGATGATATAACAGATAAATTATATTTAATTGTTTTCATTATTTATACAAAAAATATTTCTATTGAAAAGTACATATTAATTTTTAAGTCATAATGTTTTAAATTTTAATATTATTCTTTATACAGATCATTTTAATAGAATATTATATCTTAAAATATTTTTATTATATTATCTACTCAAGTAATTTAAAGAATAAAATATTTTATTGAAAATATTAAGTGAAGAAGATATCTTATTAGATGTATTCAAATTTAAAAATATTATTGAAGAAGTAATTTTTTTTTTTATAAAACATATATTAAAAATTAATTTCAATGCATATAAACAACATTATTGAATAAATATTAACGAAAAAGTTATATGAAATTATTTAACAAAGTCAAAATATTATTATTTTTAAAATCTAATAACTAATTAGATTTAAAATTTAAAATATATGCAAGGAAGAACGAAATCTACTTTGATCCCATATTTTTCGTGAAGGGAATGCATGTGCTGATAAGTTGGCTAATTTAGGATTTATTCATAGAGTCGTTGGTATAATAGACTTTCATATAATATGTTCTTAGAATTATTTATGAATAGGTATAGTTTACTAACATATGGGTTTTGATCTAGTTCCTTCATATTTTTATATTTTTTTTTTCATGTGATAGCATATGATTGTTGTTACTTGAGATATCAACCTAACCGAGTCGTCAAGTTACATAGTGATGCTTACATGAAAAGATTTTTATAATAAAAATCTACTTTGATCCGGCGAGGGACATAGATCCCTGGCTTACTTCAAATTTCAAAAATATATAATATAATACTTTAGTTTGAGGATAATTAATTTTATTTGGGTGTTTAGTGTGAATATAATGACATACAAGATTTTTATTTATTTCTTTTATACATATTTTTGAAATATAATTTTATAGTTTTCATATTCTTCTTTGTGAAGATAATTTTGGTCTTCTATTTGTAAATAAATCATCTGAGAATTACTTTTTTTTTTAATTCTAATAATATTTTTTATAATTAGCATGTGTTTATCTTATTTTGATTATAATTCATTTAAAATTGTAGACTATTTATTAACTCTTACCAAGTGAACATATTTAGGAATGTTATAGAAGAAATTAACAACTTGAACTATGAATTATGATACATTCTCTCAAGACCATGATACTTTTTTTTTCTCTACTTTTCAACCATTTAAAAGCAAATTATTCTCAAATAGCAGTTGGTTATCAATGAATGTCATAACAAATAATACTACTTTTCTTGGGTTTAAACTGAATCCAAATTATTCATAAACTGGAAAGTGGCATGTTATAGAAGGTAACACGAGCACTATAGGCCATATTCCCAGATTTCTTCAATTTAAACTCAACTGCCACTGCAGTCAAATTTCTGCCAGACTTCACTGCAGAGGCATTGGCTAACACTTCTTCCTGCATAAGTGTAAAGTGAAAAATACATTTACCAAAGGATTTAAGCATGGAGATGGCACATTAGAATTAGATGACAAAGTTGGCAAGAGAGGCATCATTTAACATAAGTAGTAAAAGATATTGAAGGATTTGGATGTTAGTGCAAAGTGCACTAAAAAGTAAAGTGCAGGTGGTAATTACTATTGAAAACAACCAAGGCTTTATTATAAATTTAAATTTCAATCAAAATTTAAATTTGAGTTTTACACTTTATAGGATCTTCATCCAAAAATTATATCTCAAACTCAAGTGCAATTCAGGAAACCTCAATATGAAATCTAATAGTCATCCACCAAAAATGTCTATGCAACTCGCCAACATTAAACATCATTGAATGACTAGGAAACTATGTTCATTATGTGCCAGAAATCCTAGCCTTCAAAATGCCTTTTTGCTTCTTGTTGGGGAATGGGGATAATAATCTAAATTGTAGGAACAGTACTTTTAAGGTAGATTTTAGCAAGTTCTCAAGAGTTCAGAGAAAGTCAATAATAACAAGAAATTCCAGAATCTTCAATCAGACTTTGATGGCTGTAGTTGGTCTTATTAAAATTCTGTTATCCTATTGTAGGCATAGTTATCTTTGAAGTATAATCAATGAGGTATCCAAAGCAATCCCCTAAGCGAATGCTAAAAAACTGAGCAACTGAAGTTGAATGATGCTGAGTAACACTGTTTACAATTATGAGTCCAAATATCTCAAACTATTTACTTAAAGTTTTAAGTGGCTTGCTTTCTTTTCTAAGGTTCTCAAGCTTTGCTCAGCTGTTTCAAAATACAAGTCAATACCACTGCATTTCCTCATGCAGCACACCACAACAAACCACTCTACCATTTGTCAAGAAAAAACATTGTAAGAAATGCTGATCATGCTTAGACAACCATGAAAAACATCAACACTGTTTATATACTGACATTTGCTGGAGTGGCAGACATGTAAGAAATGCTAATTTCCCCGAGAAAAAGTTCCTTGTCCTCAGCAACTACCGTTCTAGCACAAGCAGTTGACAGAATGTGAGCCAAAGTCCCAACAGAACCTCCATGCAGAGTTCCATAGGCATTCTGCAATTCCAGTAAAGAAAATAAAAATGTTAACTTTGAATCTAGAAAAGTGAATCTATTTGCTATCATAGAAAATGAAACTATAACAAACCCAAATAACAGCCCTTTACTGTTAATTTGCAACGAACCAAAATACTTCATACAACCCAAACCATGCTTGATCAATATATATATATATATAAAAAAGGGGTTTTCTGTTTTTTTATATTTTGTTTTCACTTTTAATTATACAAATGTCACCTCATTTTAACTTTGTTTCTGATTTTCAAAAGTTTGTTCACGAAACCTTGTCAAACATATTTTTTTGTGCAAGCTTTTGGTAGTTCAAGAAACAAAGTAAAAAAACGTGGTGTTTTTGCAATTAAAAATGAAAACAGAAAACAATTCCTCAAATGAAAGAGACACTATAACTCCAGAGAAGTGCTAGTTAATAAACACTCATCCATTACTCTCTCTATATATGTATATACTGCTAATTAGAATTTATAGAAAACTATGGAATCATGAGTGTGAGACTCACAAAAAATTCTTATTTCCAATAAATTTTTATCAATAGTTGAGAATGTATCACTAACTCTTCCATACAAATAGTAAGGACCTCATCAACAAATTCGATCATCCAATCAACAAAACATTAAAAGCATATATAGATAGATAAATCTTCTCAAGGCTATAAAAAACAGAAGAACATCCAATGCAACAAAACCTCCTCCTTTTCAGAACCCAGAGAGCAAGAGAATCAAATAACGAGATTTTTACATGCAAAATCATCAGAAAGTTCGTTGCACCATATTGAATAAAGAAACAGTTAAAAAAATTTAAAAAAAAAACACAAGCCCCCTCCTCAAACCCCCACTTCCCAATTTTCTCATCTTCCCATCAGAATATTGGAAGTAGCAATAACTACCCAATCACAACACTCTGAGACAAAACATAGAAATATTTTTCAGTCATATTAATACAATCTTCTGTCACAAATTATGAAGCAAAACTCCAATTGGAAATTGTGATTGGAGAACAGAACTAACAAGATCGAATATTGAATCTAAATTGTGTGCTTACATAAGGGTTTACATACACAAATGGGAGGTTTGGCGAAAATGGAGACGGAAATTCGTCCAGGTTGGATGTGATTGACTTTGATGAAGTTCCGAAAGAAGGGGTCGTAGATGCCACGCGCGGACCACTTAGGCGGAAGGGCGGTGGCAGCCCCCATACGTTCAACGAAGCGCAAGGTCTCGGAAGCACTTGCGGGGTCCACCTCCTTCGAGATTTTCAGCCATGGCGACGCACACAAGCTTTCTCCTTTCTCACTCCCCATTTCTCAATTTTTTTTTCACACTTTTTTTGTATTCAACTCACTTTGTTTCTTTTAATAATAAAATGTTACATGTTTTACCATTTGACTTAGCTTATTTATTAATTTTATTCTTAATTTTTTAACACATTGTATCATGAAAATGTAAAAATTAAATAAATTTTATAAAGAAGATTTGATTAAAACTACAAAATTGATTACTTGATATATTATTGTAATATGTTTTCCTTTTAAATAATTCTTTGTAGTGAAGCCACTTGTCCATAAAAATTCCAAGACATGTTGGTACTCTTAAGTACAAAGGGTATGGTGAAATTGACCATAACCTCAAGACTTGCAAAATAAACAAATACAAATAAGAAAATATCCAATGTGCATTGTTGTCATGTTAAACATCTCTATACATGGACAATAAAATTTTTGTTTGGATAGTTTTTGTTTGGTTGTAATTAATTTATAGGATATTTTAGGATCCATTGCCTTTAAGTGCTTTTTAAGTGTGTAATAAAAAATAAAGTCGAAGTGAATGTTAATGTCAAGTGTCATATTTATATTTGAATGAATGAATCAATGGTTTATATCTATATTAATTAGTGTCTTATTTCCAACTTGTTATATGCCTAAGTGATATGAATCAAAATTTTAGTGTTGGCATGACTATCATCTAGATTGAAATAAAAATGTCCAGTTGAATGAGACACTTAAGGGGAGGAGTATAGCTAGAGATATTATTTAACATATTTTTTATTAATTAAAAAGTACTAAAAATCATAATACAATCAGGAAAGTCAATATTCACAAATTATACAATAATCATTGATTAGAATTATTTATATAAATAATTATTCCAATGAAATAATCAATATTAATTAAAGTCCACTATATTCAAGAAGTCAACCTGGGTTCAAGGTTCTCTCATTTTCTTTAAATTTAAAACTTTTTAAAAATATATTTGTTATTATTAATTATTTATAAACTAGATATTATTAATATTGACAGAAAATTTATATCCAAATTAAATTTAAGTAAAGTTATTAATGTATTTTTAAAAATTTAATTATTTTGTCAATTTAAATTAGTTGTATGGAATAAGAAAATTGAACTTTAAAATTAATTATTTCTTTATAAACAACTACTTCTAGCCACCATTAATTAGTAGTTAGCCAAATTTGATCCCTTTTTATGTGTTGGTGGTAGGTTATACCAAAATTAGTATTTTCATATTCATTACTATTTTTGAAGGTGCCAAGCTAAATATACAGGTTCTCTAACCCTAATTTTGCCATGAGTAAAAACATCTTGCTGAGAGATGAGATGAATCAATCAGAGATTACTTCAGCATCATTGTGGGTGGAATGATGCAATTATTGATTGATACCTTCAATTTCTAGGGTTAAACAGCTACATAATAAAAAAAGTATCTAATTTTCTTCTAGTAAATTTTGCCAAAAATAGAGTTTCCCTTAACAAAACAATTAGATGAGAAATTTAAAACCATTAAATTGTATAATTTTTTTTAATAAACATAGATTTATTGATTGAAAGATGAAAATAAAATTACTGGTTTTCAATACAACATTAGATGTGATGAATGAGGTTAGTATATATTATTCATAAAAATTAAACTATGATTAAAATTACTATAAATAAAGTTTTATATAAAACACTGATTATTATCAATTTTGATTTTAAAAATATGAAATTCTTTTTTAAAAATATCAAAAATAAGGAAAGATGGATTAGTGGCTAGTTCGCCCTATTGGCCCGTCAGGTTGACGGGTTAGGAGGTCAGACCAATACGGTTTTGTAGGTTTAAAAGGTTAATCTGACACACCTAAATGAGATGGATTGGTGGACTAGTCTACCAGATTCGTCTCACTTTATCATCCCTATTACCAATTAGTATTTTCATATTCATTACTATTTTTGAAGGTGCCAAGCTAAATATACAGGTTCTCTAACCCTAATTTTGCCATGAGTAAAAACATCTTGCTGAGAGATGAGATGAATCAATCAGAGATTACTTCAGCATCATTGTGGGTGGAATGATGCAATTATTGATTGATACCTTCAATTTCTAGGGTTAAACAGCTACATAATAAAAAAAGTATCTAATTTTCTTCTAGTAAATTTTGCCAAAAATAGAGTTTCCCTTAACAAAACAATTAGATGAGAAATTTAAAACCATTAAATTGTATAATTTTTTTTAATAAACATAGATTTATTGATTGAAAGATGAAAATAAAATTACTGGTTTTCAATACAACATTAGATGTGATGAATGAGGTCAGTATATATTATTCATAAAAATTAAACTATGATTAAAATTACTATAAATAAAGTTTTATATAAAACACTGATTATTATCAATTTTGATTTTAAAAATATGAAATTCTTTTTTAAAAATATCAAAAATAAGGAAAGATGGATTAGTGGCTAGTTCGCCCTATTGGCCCGTCAGGTTGACGGGTTAGGAGGTCAGACCAATACGGTTTTGTAGGTTTAAAAGGTTAATCTGACACACCTAAATGAGATGGATTGGTGGACTAGTCTACCAGATTCGTCTCACTTTATCATCCCTGGATAAAGGTCAATGTCTTTAATTTAATAATTTAAGATTTTCAACATATTATATAATGACATAAAGATGACAATGAGATTAGTGGTAGATACAATTTAAAAAAAATGGTTGTTGAGGATTAAAGACCAAAATATATTTATTTGTGAAGATGGAAAAGCCTTTTAATTAAATGATAAATATTTTTTGGATCTTTAACATTTATTGTAACATTTATCATGGAAGGAAACTAGTTAGATTATCTAATTGAAATAATTCTTTGAAATTTGTAATGGTTGGATGTGTTCGAGGTTCGACCCGAGCACTTAAGTGCACCATCCTGCTCCACGTACTTTATAAAAGTTGAATGCTTAGCTCGACCCAAAATGGTGATGGACTCAGTGACGCGTTAAGTGGTCGACCTAAACAACTAGCAAGGTATTTTAATAAGATAGCTAAAATAAAAACAGTTAACTCTTAGATTAGCTAAATAGCTGTTTTTATTTTGAGATAAACAGTTAACTGAATTAGCTAAGACACGTATATTTACTCTGAGATTCAATGAAATAAACAATTAGAGATAATGTTCTACCTACACCCCTAAAATAAAGGGGATATATTAACAAAATATCTTTATGTTTATTAACTCCCAAAGGGAGATCACGAATTCTATAAAAGGGTTTCAAGACCTTTAACAGAGGTCAGTTTCAATTTGGTGATACTACACCCATACATATACTGTATATTCAGATACTCATCATAGTTATATGTTCTCTTTGACTTGATCGTCATAGTCTTGTTAATAGGTGGAACTCCCCTTAGTGTCAATTATTAACATCCCAAATCAGCAACAACAAAAAACAAAAATCAGTCCAAAGTCCACCGCCAAAGTCCGATCTAAGTCAACCGACAAGAACAATATTATATGTCAATTTTTGGTATCAATATATTTTAATTAAATATGTTGATTTTTTTTGAATTTCTTTAAACCACAAACTTTATCTTCTAGATATATTTTTTTAAAAATATAGAAAACTTATATACAGTATCCTAATGTTGTTTAAAATAATATTTAAATTTTCATTTTAAATAAAATGCATATTATCAAATTTATTTGGAAAATAAGTATCCATATGTTTGCAAATTTTATCATTTCAAATTACCTTTTAAGAAAACTTTATCCTCAAATTTCTGATACAAGATGTGTTGGATAACAGCTTGGTTTGCGAGTAGCTTTTTTTCTTGTTTCTAAAAGTTAGTCCACCTTAAGTCACCTTTTTAACTTTTTTTGAATACGAAGTTTAAAGATAGAAAAGAAGGAGAAATTCTCCCTCCACTGCAATATTAATTATAAAAAATCAATTTTAACATTTTTAAATTTTTTAAATAATATTAAATGAAACATAATTTCACATTTTTAAATAATTTCAGTTACACCTGCATTTCTATACTTCCATTTTAGTCACAACACTTCCATTCTTGTCTATCTACAATGTTGGACAGAGGAGTTCCATCATTTGAACATGTGTGAAAGGATTGACGAAAAATTTCGTTGTATTCTACATTTCTCAGTGCAAAGTTTTTTAGTTTTGTACTCAATTTTTGCATATATTTTTTTTTTTTTCACTACAAAATTTACTTCAACCACTAAGATTCATCACCAGCCACAACAAACAACAACTACCACCACCATTTAAAAATAAAGAAAACACCACATGTTCTACTGTACTCATAAGAATATTGATAAAATTAAAAAAATCATAAAATTTTTGTTGAAATTAAAAAAAAAATATGAAAGTGGAAGAAGAATTTGTCATAAAGTTGGTTTAGTTTAGAAGTTATAGGTTATATATTTACTCGTGATAGATGAATTCCATTCCTCCCATAACATTATTAATAGTTACATTAACAACTAATAAAAAATGATTATAATAAAAAAAACTTATTGGAGCAAATTGAATATCTTTTATTATTTTGTTAGTTTCTAAGAAAAAAAATAATGACATTTATATTAAGATTAATGGGGAGAGTTTATTCCAAATCATGTAATAATTTGTTGGGTAACCGTTTGTTTAACGTCAACCTTTTGAAATGAAAGAAAGTCGTTAAAGGAGAGAAACGTGTTGAGGAAAAAGTTGGATCCACCCAAAATCCATCTCCAATTGGCAATATACTGGTTCAGGCATCTTCTGGTACACTCATTTGCACCATTTTTTCACCTTTATTAAGACTTCAAAGGAGAAGCATCTTGAGTCATATAGAATTTGTGAAGTGTTGTGTGTGTCCAAACTTCACTTTCAAAGATGCCTCGTGGAACGCTTGAAGTTATTTTGATCAGCGCCAAAGGCATCGATGACAATGATTTTCTCTGTAAGCAAACACTCTGAGCTCTATGCTCAGCTGCTCATAACAAAAATCACACACTGTTTGTGGCAATGATTTCCTCTTCATAGATTTCATGAATTATGAAACTGGGGATCAGAAAGTTTGGTTTTTGACTTTTAGTTGCATCAAAATTCTCTGATTTTATGATGGTTTGGTTTAGATCTTTGTTGTTTTGAATCTCTGTTATTTGGAGATTAAACTACAAAAAGGGTTTGATCTTGATATGTTCTGTTTGGATCCGGCTTCTCTAAAGTCAACAAATCACTTTAGAGGGTAAAGTAAGTAACTTTAGCTGTTGATGAGAAAATCAATGTTCAGTGTTACTTCTATATGCATAATTAGGTATGAATGTGTTTGAATGTCAACAATTGACTTTCTCATCAACTTTTGTGATTTCTTTATTTTCATTCACTTTAGAAGAAACAAACTTGTTTGGTTCATATAGCTGTGTTAATTGAGTCTATCTTATATTCAAATCAAAGATGGGAATCATATCACTTGACCTTTTTCTTTGATCTGGTTTTTGGGTATTAACAATTTATATTGGTCAAAAGATAGAACGTTCTCTAACTGCTTGATTCTGTTCTCAATGAGCAGCCAGCATAGATCCTTATGTGATTCTCACATACAGGACACAGGAGCACAAGAGCACTGTGCAAAAAGGTGCATCTCTGGCCAACTTAACTCAACATTTGCTAATTTATGTACCCTTTTATGTCTGGTGGCTTGAATTGATTAGTGTGCTATGAATACCAGATTCTGGATCCAAACCTCAATGGAATGAGAACTTTCTTTTCACTGTCTCTGACAGTACTTCTGAACTTAATCTAAAGATCATGGATAAAGACAACTTTACTCAAGATGATTTTCTTGGCGAGGCAACGTGAGTTAAATTCTCCTTTAACTTCTACATTTTTCTTACCTTACCAGTGAAACTTCACTGGAGATAGGACTGGATTCAATGGAGACTCTAGTATTAGACTAAACATATTGTATCTTTGACTAAACATATTAATAGAACAAAACTTTGACTAAACATATTGTATCTTTCACCATCAAGTAAATGTTCTTTCTAGTATTAGATAAGCTCTATCTATCATCACTTTTCCATAGAATTTAAGAAAAGATTCACATAACACCATTTGATAGAAGAAGAACCAGAAGGTAAAGATATTAGAAACTTGATCATAGTTGTATGTAATGTAATATGGCGTAAAGGGAAATGTCAGGTAGCACTTTTATCAATTGAAATTTATTACAGATCACAAAACTTAGTGGATATGTTACTCATGATTTTGTAATTTTTAATAAACTTTAACCAACAAAGTTTTGCTACATATCTTTGGCCTAAATTCTGCATTTCTGGTGGACTAACAAATGTTAAAAAATTTCTTCCTAATTGTCTCTGATGAAAAAGGGTAGGAGCATTTTCACTTTTTTCATACTGATATATGCATTCATTTTCTATCTGCATTCTGCAGCATTGATTTAGGTCCACTGTTTGAAGCTGGTAGCCTTCCAGAAACTGTTCACAAGGTTGTGAAGGACGAAGAATATTGTGGAGAGATTAAGGTGGCTCTCACTTTCACTGCTGAGGTAGTGCTGGAATCTTTTTTCCTATTATTTTTCTTCATGCTTTGATGCCTCACTTTCTTTCTATTCAGATAATACATACCATTATAAATAACAGTTTAACAATCATGACAATATAAAACATTACAAATGACTCCAAAGATATTTATTATGTACTGTAAAAGTCATGAGACTTATATATACATGGTGATTTTTTAGTTGATGAGATTGTTGTAACATAATATTTTGTCTTCATGACTAAGTAAATAATGTAGCATTGACTTCTGGTTGCAGAGAAACGAGGAATATAGTGTAGAGGATGACAACTATGGTGGATGGAAAGAATCAAATGAGGAATTCTAGAGTGAAAAAAGTGTTTACATACATTTTGGAAATTTCAGTTATTGTGTTTTCTGGTGTGAAGATCCAATAGTGCTCTGCTATTTGCTTAGTTTCCTCCCTTTGGATACAAAAATACATTTTGGTTGACATTTTCTTTTATGCAGATAACATTTGAACAGCAGTGTTATTATTATTATTGTTATTATTATTTATTAAGGGGTTCGTTTACTAAATCTGAATTTTTTATGAAATCTATTTTTTGAACTGATATCTGACTCCATTAAAACTCAGAAAAATGAGACAGGACAAGATCAACTTGATTTATTGACATATTATATTAATTTTAATATAATATATAATTAATTATAGAAAAAAAAACATCAAAACGAATATTTTATACTATATTTTAACGTCAATAATATTAATATAAATATAATATTATGTTAAACAAAACATAAATTGTATTATTAATACATAATTATTTAAAAAGCTGCTACACTTCTAATAAGAACAGGACATTGAACCAGATTTGGAAGAAGCCAGTGAGTGCATAATCTGAATTCATCCTAGAATTTGTCCAAAGTATGGTAAGTCCTGCCACTACCCGAAAGAAATAAAATAATCCACCCAGTTAATTATAATTACCTTGAAATTTGCTTTGAGAATTTCATAATTTTTAATATATTTAAATATATAAAATTTGAATCAATTTAATTTTAAATTGTTTCTTTTCTAAGAGATTTGAATAAAATATTTTAATTACTACAAAACAAAAAAAATAAAAATCAAATAATTATTAATAATTCAAAATTATTAAAATTAATGATTTTTTTGTCAATTGATTTATTTTATTTTTCATTAAAATTTGTCAAGATTTTTTTAATTGATACTTAGAAAATTTTCTCTCAATCTTTTAATTGAGATCTTTGTCAATTATGTTTTGTAATTATTTAGCTAATATGTTACTTTTATAATATTGTTATTTTTTTCAACTTTTTAATTAAATTTGATAGAAAAAAAAGTTGTCACTTATACATTAATAAACAAATTCTAGTTAAAAATTTGAAAAAATTATTAACAAATAATAATTTGGTGCCAATAATAAAAAAGTTACGATAAAAAAATGACCATTGAAAAATGTAATTTAAATCTAGAAAAATAGTACATTGACGGAGAAAAGTGTGACTAACATTAAACAACATATTACAAAATAAATATTTCTGACAATTTAAATAAAAACAACTCATCAAAATACAATATTTTTTTTTTATAAAAACTTTCATGTTAGACATCAATACAATATTTTTTTTATAAAAACTTTCATGTTAGGCATCATTATGCAACTTGACATCTTAATTAGGCTGACATATCAAGTAACAACAATCATCTCCCAATCACATGAAAAAAATATTATTAACAAAAAAAAAATACAAAAAAAATATAGATTAGACTAAAACTCATATGTTAACAAAAAACGATATGTAGGTAGACTATACCTAATCATAAAGAATTCTAAGAACAAACTAGATGAAAACCAACTTATTATACCAATGAAATAATTCTCTATGAATAAATTTTAAATTAACTAACTTATCAACACACACATTCTCTTCATGAAGAATATGAGTAATCCTAAATCTTAGTTTCTCACAATAATTAAGACAAATATTTCATCGATTACGAATCATCCACGAAACATTAGTCCTAACAGTAAATGTAGCACAATCCAATGCAGAATCTACATTTAAGCCATACATTAATATGCCTCATCTTTTGAGCTTCCTCCATAACATGTATAACTCTATAAAACTCAACAACCATAGCAGTCTAAACTTCAAGAAACGCAGATAAAACACCAATAAACTCTCTCATACTCCCACAAAAAATACCTCCACAATTAGTAAAACTACGATATTCCCTAACAGCCTCATCAGTGTTAATTTTAACTCAGCCTGGTGAATGGAACTCCCATCTAACCGGAAGATGACGAAGAACTTTACCCGGACGAGTATCAATACCAAAAAACTTAATCACGTTCAAATCCAAGATATCATTCTTCATTGAAGCTTTAGACGAATTTTCCACTAGACAAGTTAAATCTTTATTTACCAAAATAGCCCTAGAAACATCAATCTTATCCTGAAGTCTAGCATAATTTCTCATACGCCATATTATCTAAATAGAAAAAGTTATCACAACAAGATTGATCAATTTAACCAAAGGACTACCATCACTCTTAATAAAAGAAAGAAGATCATCCTTATTAGAGAAATGAGAAGTAAGAAAAATATGTCGAACCTAACTCCAAATATGCAAAACATTAGAACATTCAAAAAAAAAATGTTGAATAGATTCCTCATGCTTTTCACAAAGCGTATACATAGAACATATATGCAAACCTTTATTTTGAATATGCTGATATGTAGGAAGTTGTTCATGAAATTTTTTTCAGAGTACTAAAGTTTTGGAAGGCGAAATATATGAAGACCAAATGAATTTACCCCAACCATAGGGAACTCCGGGTTCTAAGAAAAAAGTCCTAGTTGATTTAAGAGTGAAACGATCAAACTCATCTAAAATCCAATTAGAAATATCTTGTTCCTCCCTAACCATCATATGATTAAAAAAATGAGACATCTACTATAAAGACAAGGAAATATTCCAATCACAACCAGTCCAAAATTGAGAAACTGTATCCGGAATGTTAGCACCATTAGATAACCTTGCAATATATGCTAAAGAAGTAGTAGAACATCATTTATCATTCCAGAAATTAATAAAGGTGCATGTACCAATAGTTCAAGAAGTATGGTCAAGAATAGTGTCATAAAACTGCTTAATTTCAAGTCAAATAAATGAGGATCTATAAATCATTCCAAGCTTATATTTTGATTTAAGAACTTTAGCTTTCAGGAGAAAAGACCAAGGTTTGTTGCTATAAGCAAAGTTCCAAGCAAGTTTAAGAAGATATGCGTTATTTTCATGATGAAGGTTAATAATCTTCAAACCTTCATTCTCAAGAGGAAAACAAATCTTAGCCCAATTAACTGTAACTATACCTTTTTTCAGAATATAACTCGTCCAAATAAAATTTCTATATCACTGCTCAACTTGCTTAAGGGAAACAGACCATTTATACATATTAAAGCTATAAGATAGAAATCTAGTAATTACCGTATTAACCAACTAAATCCGATCCATCATGCTAAGAGATTTTCTTTTTCAAGATGCTAGCTTCAATTTGATTTTATCAGTCAAAGGTTGAAGAAATCGACACTTTGAAACACCAACAAAAATAGACACTCCTAAATAAATTAAAAGGTAAATAACCATAATTACAATATCAAAATACAATATTTTGATTTTAGTGAAACTTACTATAATCAAAATTTAAAATTATATTAAATTTCTTATAAAAATAATTATTTTCATAAAATTTTATATCCAAATACATTATTAATCTCTAAATAATAGAAGCATGCGATTATGAAAATTTCATGTTCATCATGTGAAAGACTCTTCAAATAAATTAAGCCAGATGCAAAAGATAGACTTGATCAAAGTTGTCTGTTGTTCATGGTTATAAAAAATTGGTATTAGTATCATATTTCACATGATAGATAATAGCATATTGAATCCTTTGGAAAGTTACAAGATTTTAAATAATTCACAATACCTAAAATAGATTCATAATGACTTTTATTTTATTTTAACATTTATTTGAAATAGTATAAAAAATAGTTTATTTTCTTTTTTTTAAGCTGCATTTAATCTAGTTATAATAAACAAAATATAAATCACTATACACATATGATAAATATTTTAATACATCCAATAGTCTCACGATATCTAATAATCCTAAGTTTAAGAGTTCGAAACTAAGAATTTATAACAATAAAGTGATTGTTTTTATAAATTTTCTTCTATGTCTATTATAGCATTTATTATCATTAAAAGGATTTATTATAAAACTACATTAGTTAAACGCCAAGAGTTTATAACAACCAAGTGATTTTTTTAATAAATTTTCTTCTATGTCTATTATAGTATTTATTATCATTAAAATGATCTATTATAAAATAATATTAGTTAAACCATTGAGGAAGATTAATCCTGAACTCAAAGGAATTTTGATATGGAAAATATTATTAAACGATCTATTATCATAAAAAGTATTTTTTAGCTTTTTTATAATTATTATTATATTATGAGTCTGGGTGAAAAGTATAGATGTTTATCAAAGAATTTAAAAGAGAGAATTTGTATTGACTTCGTCAGCATTTTTCAATTGAAAATAATTAAGGAATTTATATATTAAGTAAAAATTAAACTAAAAAATTTCCAAGAAATTTTGCCATGCAATATAGAACAGATAACTCAAAGCAAGTGAAGAGACAGAGAAACACAAAAAGATGGAAAAGGTGAAGGTTTTGGTGGTGGGAGGAACAGGGTACTTGGGTCAGCATCTGCTACAAGCCTATGCTCATGCCATTCCCAATGCCAATGGAAATTCTTTTGCTTTCGATCTCGCTTTCACCCACCACTCCTCTCCTCCTCCTCGCCCTCTCTTGGATGCCATTCCTTCCTCCATTTATTTCCAAGTAGATTTGAAAACTGGCGTTGGATTTGAAGCCATTTCCAACACTTTTGGCCAGGTTCTGTTCTCACCCTCTTGACTTGCACTTGGTTATGTTAATGTTCTTGTTTTTAATTTCAATTGGGTGAGGAAAAAACATGATTTTGATTAATGGGTCATTTTGTGAACTTCCTTTTTGGATTAAAGTTTGCGCCTTTTTTTAATATGTTTTTGGTTTATTGCTTCAAGTTAAACTTGGTATCGTTGTTTGGTGATTTTGTGGAGCCTCAAACTGGAAATTGTTTGGTTTGAGTTTCATACGAGATGTCCTTCTCTTCCTCTATCGACTCGCTGAATTACTCCAATGTCGAACAAAATTGAGCCTTTCATCCATTGATGTATCTTAAGGGTATAGCCTTATCCGAACAGAAAATCATTAGAAGAAAACATGAGGATAAAGGATCACATGTTAGCATTTCCTTGTGAATAAAACAATAGTGATCTGTTTCATTGTTGACAATTCTGTTTGTTTATTAATGGCAGCCTGATGTGGTTGTCAATTGTGCTGCCATCTCAGTTCCTCGTGCATGTGAAATTGATCCTGCTACCGCACATGCTATTAACGTGCCATCATCTCTTGTCCAATGGTTGCGAAGCTTTGAAAAGAGAACTACTCTTCTCATTCATCTTTCCACAGATCAAGGTAACGCAATCGTACCTTGATAAATGAAGGTGAAGGAATGGGCATTATGAAAAAGGAAAATATTTTTATAACCTTTTGGAGCCCGTACTCACTTCCCTCTTTCTAATGTTTGTCATTCTTAACTAAAATCTAACATTATCATCGTTGAAATTAGAATATTTTTTGTTTATCCCTTATCCTGTTTTAGCAATACTAAGGGATGAATCATGTTTGGGGTAAAAAAAATTCTTTCTTCATTTATATGTTGTGTTTATTATTCATATCCATGTCTATTTACACTTTGACTTTTAGCATAATTGTAATTTTTGTTTCTTCTCATCAGTTTATGAAGGGGAGAAGTCCTTTTACAAGGAGGATGACATTGCTGTTCCAGTAAATGTTTATGGAAAAACTAAAGTGGCAGCAGAGCAGTTCATTTCAGAAAATTTTCCAAACTTTGCAATTTTGAGAAGCAGTATCATCTATGGGCCACAAACAATCTCGCCAGTTCCCAAATCTCTCCCTATTCAGGTGCTTGTGTAATGTATGTAAATTGTATCATAGACTTCATTGGAAAATCAATGCTTCAAGCATTTAGGTCGATCAAACTCTAGAGGTGGGTGATTTGTGAATTTTGCTTCTTATTGCATGATGGACATGGCATTTATTTCTTATAAGATGGTGGTAGTGCTGTGCTCACCATTTTTCAAACTGCAGTATGAAAAAAAATCATTTTCTCTTCTTTGAATGTGAAAACCTCACAATACTTTTTGTTTATTAAGTCCGTCCACTGGTACCAGTATTTTCAGAAGAATATTACAGTGCAGTAGATTTATCCTCATCTATGTGTGTTCTGTTCTCATTTCTAAAATACTATCTAATTGTTTCAGTGGATTGATGGTACCCTTGCTAAAGGAGAAGAAGTTCAGTTCTTTCATGATGAATTCCGCTGTCCAATTTATGTTAAGGATCTTGTAGCTATCATACTAGCTTTAACTAGCCAATGGATTTCAGGTATAGGGCTTTTACTACCTAAGCTCATGTAGATATATGGTATGCTGATTTCCATTAACTCGTTTTTAAGGTTGCAAAATTATCTATGAAATTGTTTCTATTCTAAAACTGTATATCAACAATGTATGAATTTTCCTTTTGTATAAATATGGCCTTACATAACAATTGTCCCCTCTTGTTCATTAATTATAATTTCATTTGGCTGTTCCACACCTTTTCATTTTAGTTCCCATCTGATACTTTCTTGTATTGTTTGAATAACTTTAAGCTTCAGTATCCCATATTTGCTTTTATGAATTCAACTTTCTGATTCTTGTAACAGAGGGCAAGCAAATGCAATTGTTACTTAATGTTGGTGGAGCTGATAGGGTTTCACGTGTTCAAATGGCTGAGGCTGTTGCACAATTTAGAGGGTATAATACATCCTTAATCAAACCAGTGTCTGCCTCTTCGGTACGTGTTGTGCTCCAATTTATCACAATTTTGTGATATTCAATTAGTAACTGTCTTTCTTTTGTTTATCTGCATTATCTCTGTATACAAAATTAACCTCTAATGCTTCTCCTCAATAAAAACCATTCGAGATTCTGTTTCTTGCATGCCTTAGCTATCAAAGTTTTTTATCACCTTTTGATGGCAATTTCTTAGCCTGATTTAGTTTATTTTCTTCTTTCCCAGACCGTGTTTTATTGGCATGTACTTTTTGTCTTATGTTGCAGGTTGATCGAGGTGTGAAGTCCCCAGCTGACATATCTATGGATATCTCTAGATTGGTTCAAACCCTAAAAATTCATCCTGTTTCATTTAAAGATGGCGTGAGATCAACATTTGCAACCGAAGCTAGGCAATGAGGCAACAAAGATGTTAAACAAGGCTTCCTTGTTAGCATTTGAGTCTTTTTTCCTCCCATTAAGACTGAAATGTGTTCTCAAAAACATTAATCTCTTCCCATATTTGGATTGTTGTAAAATAAATATAGATAAAATCTTGAAAAGGTCCAGTGAAGCCGATTTGTTGGACCTAAAGGGGATTAGAGAAAGGGCAAGTTGCAACCCAAGTCACAAAAACCATCACCAACTGTCATTCACCCATTTCCTCAGACTCCCACAAGTTGGTTTTGACTTTCCATCCCTGTCATTCTCCCAATCATTTTCAAGATACACATTAGTCAGTATAATAACATAATGAACATTTTTATGTATGTTCAGTGATGGGAGAAATATTCGTGTCATCACTATAGGAATTGCCTTCTGATTGCAGGTGGTGTGTTTGTATTCGTTATCCCACTTTCTGATGCAATGAAGGTGAAAGAAAGAAAATGTTGTGATGTTCAACTGGTTTTGAAGTGGAAAAACAAACACTCCAACTATATGAAAGCACCGTGTTAATCCATTTGGCTTGAAACTTTTGACTTGATTAATTTATGCTGATCTTCAATAGTTGTAAACCATACGTTTGGACTTCAAAAAAATAAAAAAAAATCTAAGAAAAGAGGTACACAGAAGTTGGCTCTACGGTTGCATACACGAGTTTGGCCTAATAAAATAAATTGTGGTCAGAATTAAACGGCAGGAAGCAGCTTCTTCTGATGGTCATTATTCATTAAAAACAAAAAGGATAGGGCTATCCAAGAACCTTTGTGGTTAGCATTATTCCAGGATTCTATTCCTTACAAACATCAATCAGTTCCACTTCTCTCACCAATGCTGCAAAACCGTTAATGATGTCTTCTTTTATTGCTCTTCATGGCCTGCATGGCTCTCTTCTTAAATCACAGTTCCTAGGTCAAGATAACCTCACTCATCTTTACCCTCGCAAAAAGGCTTACAACATTCACACTAAACCAGTAACAACACAACCATGTGCTAAATTTGACCTGGTGCAAATCTTGGGAGGAAGAGGACTATGTAATGGAGAAGAAGGCCTTCAGCAAGAGCTAAAGAAGCAAGTCGGTGCTGATGAGAAGACACCATCATCAACAGCAAGTGAGAAGGAACAAGAGGAGAACTCAGCAACACAGGCCTTGGCAAGTGTTGCTGCGGAAGATGGTTTTGACAAGGAACTGATGGGGTTGACTGGGGGGTTTCCAGGGGGTGAGACGGGGTTGAAAAAGTTCATTCAGGAAAACCCTCCTCCAAAACCAGTTCAAGGGAGCAAAAGTGTGAAACTGGCACTGTCAGAGAAGCCAAAACCACCAGAACTGCCTCTGTTGTTGCCAGGGATGATTGCCATTGTAAAGAACCCAAATAACCCTTTTTACATGTACTGTGGGATTGTGCAAAGAATCACAGATGGGAAGGCAGGGGTTCTCTTTGAAGGAGGGAACTGGGACAAGTTGATCACGTTCAGATTGGAAGAACTTGAGCGCAGAGAAAAAGGCCCTCCAATGAAGAACCCCAAGTCTGCTGTTCTTGAACCGTTTCTAGAAAAGAAATCATAGTTCAGCACTTTGTTTTCAACTTGCCAATGATGTTCACTTCTGTGTCATATATGTATGTATCTGCCTTTCTGACAAATAAAGCACAGCTGATGATTGCTCTTAGATGTTCTTTTTTTTTTGTTGAAATGGTAAGAAGAAAGAACTTCCTTATGCTGAACATGTATATTTGTGTAAACTTCTGTAAAAAAAAAAGGTTGTATACTTCAGTGAGTTTTAGTGTTCTCTGTGTGTAGCCTAACTCAAGAATCAACTGCAGAATTGTTATATCTGGAAAAAGATTAATCATGACTTTTTATTGAGTGCTAGCTAACACATGATTGGCAAATGACAGCTAAAACCAATGTATATTGTTCTTAAGTAACACTTAAAATTAAAAAGCAAATTGGACTGAACTTTGAAGTAGTCACATGAAAGAGTTTGTATGACTAAGAACTCAGTTTTATTAGAAACAGATTCTACACATACCAAGAGAACCAAGAGAAATGTTGATAATATCCATCATACCAAAAATTTGTAAAAAAATTCAAAATGTTATGTTTTCATATTACAGTTAATGAGTACTAGGAAAACAAATGAATGATATTTAACTCAATTATTATTAAATGTTTCTTATATGTGTAACGATGAACAAGAACGAAAAAAATTTCACCTAAATAATTTTTGTTTTCTAAAATAAAATGCTTGTAGTTTTTTAAGATTTATTTTAAAATTTATTTTAAAATTCTTTTTTTTTAAATATTGTTTCTGTTTGTAAAACTGGAATAAACAGAAAAAAAATGAGAATCTTGGTTGCATGGCTATGATGATATTTAGATTTTCAACATGAAACTAAAAAATATATAGATTATTTTCCCTATGAAATTGTTTATTATTTTTCGTGGTTTGTGTTTTTCAGGGAAAAGATGTGATGGGACTTGTAGAAGCACCACATTCAAAAGATTTCTTTGTTTAATTTCTTTTGATGTTTATGATTTTCTTATCATACATAAATTAAATTTAAAGTTGAAAATTATCCACAGTTTTTACATCTTGATGAAGCACTCACTAAGTGCTTCCTCATCTCATGATTACAATAGTGAAGATTCTCATGATCAATGTGGTAGTACTGTTGTAAATCAACTACCATTTGTTCGACCAGCACAAACCTACTCACCGGATGAATTTACCACGATGTTTATCTAGGAACCTGTTTTTTTTTTTTCCTTTTCTGGAAAATGGTTCATTCAACATTTACCACATGGAGTCACAGGTCATTTTGATCTATACACGTTTTCTCTTGAAGAAATCAAGTCTCTACCGAAGAGAGATGTAGAAGTTGTTGTTGTTCAACGTAGTTTAGAGGAGGATGTGCCAAAGGTTCACTCTAGTTCTGTTCTGGGATGGCATTTAGTTGCTATAGAGTTTTTTCCTCAAAGAAAAGTTGAGTTAGACGCAGTGAAACTAGTAATAAACTTAATTTTATTTACAATTAATAGCTTTATTGGACTGTAATAATGAATAAATTCATTGTTTTAATATAATTGTATTTATTTGGGTCTTAACTATTAGTTGTGTTAATTTTGTATTTTAGAATAGATAGTCTAAGAAAGTATCTACTTTTATGAATGAGCAAAATATGCAAAAGTCTAAGTTACTTAATTGAATCAAAACAGGAAAAAAAATTGAGGAAAAGAATAACAAAATAAAATCTTTTGCAAAATCGCAGAAACAAAATTGGAATCAAATCTTTTGTAAAGTACAAGGAAACATAATCCAAGAATTCTAGAAAGTTGGAAACTAAGAATCTTTTAACAAAATCTAAACCATAATATTTTCCTATAAAAACACACAAGCCTCAACGAGAAAGAATCAAGCTTCATAAGATTTTCTTAGTTTTCTTTGTGATTCTTTTGTTTTGTCTCCGCATGGAAGACTAAACTTCTTTGTGTTATTCCCTTTGTAATTCCTTATTGAATTATGAGGTTTTTGAGAAATGAAATTTTTATTTTGAAATTCTCTATTACAGTTGTGCTATACCATCTAATACCTAGAAAACTGGTTTTTATGAGAGATTGTACTTAAACACATTATTTAGAGTCTTCCTTGTCTTAAACTTTGGTTTCTTAGTTCACATTATTTTGATTAATTTCTTTGATGTATGATTCAAGAGAGAGGAGATAAGCATTCCCATGAAATATATGCATGGAACAAAGTGGGTACTGATTAAACCAGTAGATGCATACTTTATTGGTGAGCTTCAAGTTGAATTTGGTTTAGCTTTGTTTGAAGATTGAGAAAGAACTGGCCTTTAGAGAACCTGTAAAGAGTTCAATGGTGGAAGAACTTGGGGATCGAATGTTTTTTATTTATTGTTTTAATAATTTATTTTATGTTTACTAGTAAACAAATTAAAAAACTGTTTTTTAACTTTTCCTGTTGGCAAATAGATTCTAAACAATGTTTTACTGATTTCACTATTGTATTCGTTGGAAAACAATTTGGGATTATCTAACAACAACTATACTATCATCTTTCTAACGTTAGACGGTTTATCATTGGTTAGACAATCTACGCTGAAATCATTTTAATTTGACAACACAACAACATCTATCAATTGGGAGCAGAGGAAGTTCTTGGTACACATCGGAATGCTTCCATTGAGCCCCCTGAGCCAATTTTTGTTCAAGAGCATCCATCTGTAGATGATCTTCAAGTTCTTGATCAAGAGTCTACAAAACCTAAAGAGATATCTCAACACTTGGAGTTTGTGCTTTCACCTAAACCTTTTTTTCCTGGTAGATTGGTTCAAGATGTTCCCAATGCTATGCTCAACTCAATTCAGTTGATGATCCAATAAGATATGAAATCTGAACGAGACGTTATCCAACAACGTGTAATAGAGATGGAAGAGAGAATGCAAAGACAAACAAAACATATTGTTGCATCCTTTACTACTCAAATACAAAATTCTTTTACAAAAATCCTCAATCAATGAAGAGCACAGTTTGCACCACAATAACCCTTCAACCCACATCCATGATTATCTCTTCCTTGAACCCTTTTGACAGAAAATGGTTGTGTTCTTCTTGTTTGTTCTAGTTGTTCTTGTTTTTTAGTTCCTTTATGAACTCTTTCTGTGTTATATTTATTGTGCTTAGTTGATTTTGTTTATGTACACAAACACATGAACATATAATACAACATGTTTCTTTGTTTCTTCTTCTTTTTGTGCATAATCTCCAATACTCTTATTAATGTTTTTGTATTGTTATTAGAATTTATAATTTTTGTCATCATAAAAAAGAATTATTAAGATACTAGATGGTCTAATAATCTATAGACGGTTTAATACCCTATTAGACAGTCTTGGAAGATTAAAAAAATTTGAATTATTTTCTAGAAATAGGTTGTAGAACAAACTTGAGGATGTAGTTCAGTTTAGACTATTCATATAAATAAATCATTGAAAAAGGAAATAAAAAAGAAAAAGATATGCAAGAGCACATAAAAAAAAGAAAAAGTTTAATCTTGTACCACACACTACATGGAATGGTACATAACTAATTCGATATATTTTTTCTTAGTGTGTCACAAAGGCTACTGCACCCAAAACATTATTAACATAAGCAAACTTTACAACCGTCATCCATACTATATTTTACATGATTTTCATGACAATGAATACAATGACAATTTTGTCAAAACAAAATGAATCAAGTTTTGTGTGAAAAAAGTGGGTCAAAAACCTAAACAAACATTCAAACAACATTATTATCAATGTTAAAATCATATCAATTGACTCACTTTGTCACTCCTAACGATAATATAAAATATAAAAATAATTTTTCTTCAATAATTTTTATCCTCACTTTTGTTCTAACCCAAGGGTGCAACTCTTACAACCTAAATAAGTTTGCAAAATGTAAAAATACCGTATAAAACACAATATAAATAATTTTTTTACCATAATATCATATCATTCAATCATTCCAAAATGTGTCAAAAAAATTAACAACATCACATTTCTGCTTTCTCACAAGCATAATAACTTTTATTGTGTTTCACCAACATTAAACATTTTAAGTACACATCCATTGCAACAAAACTTAAAAAAATACACTAACTAAATCCTTGTTAACATATTTTTTACAAACATATAAACTAAATCCTACATATGCTAAACCAATTTTCAATTCACTTGTTTATACCAATTCCAATTTTATATACATTCATAAACATAAGTAAAATTTCCAAACACGCGATTAGGTAACACAACCATAACTTAAGGCTAAAAGGGTTTCGAAGCCACTAATCTTCGTACAAAAGGTCGTCTTCTGAGGGATACAAATCTTGTGCAATTTCCATTTGCACACTCTCTTTGTAAAATGGACAAAGACAAATTCCAATAAGTTGATTCAAGGAAATACTATTGTTCTATACTAGATTTGAATGTTTTGGTGCTAGATAGAAACTCGATATACCTTGCAGTTGTGTCAAAATGCTTCATACCCTTGGATACGAAGGTAAAATGTCAGTGAACACATTTCTAGAAGCTAAATGTTATTTTTCTTTTATATATATGTGGCTTATACACTGTTTAATTGCATTGAAATTTTTGCAACCTCAATTTAAGAGGTTCCACAACGATGCCTGTGATATATTAACTTTGAAAGTCAATATGATTATTTGTTGTGAATTAAGTGAAGATAAACTAATCACATTCTTAATATCTGTTTGGGCTATTAGTCAACAATGTTCACTGTTTGGTGAACTACATTTACACCCGTTATGTTTTATTAGTTTTGTTAATATTACTTTCGAGACTCCTTTATTGTTTGACAATACTTTTATCCCATTTGATTTAACAACACTAGGTTGTCATTTCATTTTGATGTTCAATGACCAATCTATCAGTTAGAATAGTTTATATTATCTTTTGAACCAAAAGTTGTTTTGTGTTGTATCTATCGGGAACTTATTTACAAATTTTGACACATATTTTGCATAAACAAAATTTCTAAATAAGTATAAACTCTATATAAATATAAATTTTAAATTATTTAATATCCTACCAAACATGTCATACATTAGGTCTATACCAAACTTGTCATAATTTTGGGGTGAAGCTAAAAGTTATTTTGCTTTTTTTATATATGTGGCTTATACACTGTTTAATTGCATTCAAATTTTTGCAACCTCAACTTCAGATGTTCCACAATGATGTTTGTGATAAATTAACTTTGAAAGTCAATCTGATTATTTGTTGTGAATTAAATGTGTATAAACTAATCATATTCATAATCTTTGTGTTGTGTTGTTAGTCAACAATGTTCACTGTTTGGTGAACTATATTTACATCCATTGTGTTTTATTAGTTTTGTTAATATTACTTTTGAGACTCCTCTGTTGTTTGACAATAATTTTATGGGTTTTTGACTATTATGGGGTTTTTTTTTGTTTTTACTAAAATGGGGTCTATTTAAAAAAATTACAAATTTAGGCAAGTAGTGCCAATTTGACACGACTTCATATGCACAAATTGTCCCAATTTGACACGACTCTGCCATGTCATACTGAAGTCGTGCCAACTTGGCACGACTTCTGCCACGTCATAACTTTTTTTTAAAATTTTATTGTTTATATATTGGGTAGTAAGTTATGTAATGTTAAAAATTAATTTGATACATAATTTTCTAAGAGTGTTAGTTTTAAGGAAAATAAATTGGATAATCGTGTATCACAATTTTATTGTTTTTCTGAAGTAATAATTTTTTTTTATCACAATTCAAATAATACATTTTTTAAACCTGTTTATTTTTTTAATGTCATTTATATTAAAATATAAAAAGGTATAAGTACTGTAATTATTTTGAAATAATTAAATAATTTAAAAATAATTATATAAATTTTAAATAAGTCAAATAATATAAATAATTTGTAATTATTTTGAAATAATTAAATAATTTAAAAATAATTATATATCCAATTTTTGGTTCCTTAAAACTAACACTCTTAGAAAATTATGTATCAAATTAATTTTTAACATTACATAACTTACTACCCAATATATAAATAATATTTTTTTTAAAAAAAAATATGACATGGCATGACTTCAGTATGACAAGGCAGAAGTCGTGCCAAGTTGGCACGACTTTAGTATGACATGACAGAGTCGTGTCAAATTGGAACGATTTGTGCATATGAAGTCGTGCCAAATTGGCACGACTTGCCTAAATTTGTAATTTTTTTTAAACAGACCCCATTTTGGTAAAAAAAAATAACCCCATCATGGTCAAAAATCTTAATTTTATCCCACTTCATTTAACAAGACTAGGTTGTTATTTTATTTTGATGTTCAATGACCAATCTATCAGTTAGAATAGTTTATATTATCGTTTGAACCAAAAGTTTTGTGTTGTATCTATCTGGAACATGTTTACAACTTGACACATATTTTGCATAAACAAAATTTCTAAATAAGTATAAATTTTAAATTATTTACCAAACTTGTCATAAATTTTAGGTGAAGCTAAAAGTTATTTTGCTTTTATATATGTGTGGCTTATACATTGTTTAATTGCATAGAAATATTTGCAACCTCAATTTCAGATGTTCCACAATGGTATCTGTGACATATTAACGTTGAAAGTCATTATGATTATTTGTTGTGAATTAAGTGAGGATAAACTAATCACATTCATAATCTTTGTGTAGTGTTGTGTTATTAGTCAACAATGTTTACTATTTGATGAACTACATCCACACCTGTTGTGTTTTATTTTTTTTGTTAATATTACTTTCAAGACTCCTCTATTGTTTGACAATACTTTTATCCCACTTTATTTAACAAGATTAGGTTGTCGTTTTATTTTGATGTTCAATTACCAATTTATTAATTAGAATAGTTTATATTATATTTTGAACCAAAAACTATTTTGTGTTGTATCTATGTGCCACTTAGTATCCTAGAGGTTTCTTTTTTTTGTCTTTTCTTAAGCTTTTGTGTAAGCATCTAATCCTTATAAAATATATGAAAAAGAATAAACGGTGATCAACTTAGGAATAATGTATGTGAATTTCATAGTGATATAAAAGTCTTGTCTACTTTTATAAATTTATACATACTTATCTTAATTATTAATTAAATTTTCTACCTTTAATAATTATATAGCATATTTTTTTATGGATATATTGTATTTTTTTTAATTTTCAAGTAGATAAAATAATGGCATGTTAGCATGTGGACCTGAAATAGATCAATACAAAAAAATTAAGTCTCATTTTTAAATAATTTAGTAATTTTCCTCATGATTAATCGTAGTTATTTTTTTTCATTTCCATTTATTCAAGTTTTCTATATGTTGTCTTTTACTATCCTTTGATTGCAGTTACACTTGGCTTAACACAAGGCATTTAAAGTATCTTCATTCCCATGTTGAACCTCAAATTCAACATTGTGAAGCTTATACAGCTTAGCAAAAGCATTGTTCCACATTATGAGGATTTTGACGCAAAACCACACTGTTAGCCAACTCTACCCTCCTCTCCATAAGGTAATCAAACCGAGCCAACCACAAGTGTACTTCATTCTTGTCATTCAACCAAAACCCATGTAAAATCTTCACCCTCATCATCTTTTTCATCACTCAACTCCATTTTGTAAGCGACCATGCTCTTTTCAAACTGCGAGTATGAATCAAATATATATAACACTGAAATCCCTGACAGTGATAATAGTAGACATACCCTCTTCAAACACATCCCTAGCCTTCTCATGCAAATGTAATACTCTTCCAAAGCCCACCCACCTCTTCAGTGAACTCGCACCCCTATGATAGCATCCACATTCAACCCAGAAATCTCATTGGCGAGTGAGCAAATCGCTTAACTCCAACTAGAGTCGGTGCTTGGTCTTACCCTTAATGGAGTAAAACTGAAAACCAGCTAGTGTCTCGGAATCCCAAAACGGCAGACAATGTTCTTCCACACGAAATGTTGGACTTTGTGAGCGATTATTTGTATTACCGGTTCAACTTCAAGCTACTTAGTAAAGTACTCAATGACGACAATGAGGCATTTCATATGGCGTATGGCCAAAGGGAAAGGGCCCAAAATTTCTATTCCCCGCATATGGAAAGACCATGGGTTGTAAATCGATCGTGACTCCTCGGCTGGGGCATGACACCAATTGGCATGCTTCTGACATTGTTCACATCGCTGGACATATTTCCTACAATCTTCCTTCATCGTCGTCCAATATTACCCTGCTCGAATGATTTCCAACGAGAGAGCTCGCTCACCAATGTGGCTGCCACAAATGCCCTCGTGAAGCTCGGGCATTATCCGGGTGCATTGGTATCCACTTACACAGGTGAGGAGTGGATGAGTATAACCGTAACAAAATTGGTTCCCATCTATCAGGGTATATTGACCTGCGTTCCTTTGGAAAATCTTGGCTTTTGCGGGCTCAGAGGGAAGTAATCCATCGGCAAGATACCGCTTGTAAGGCGTTAACCAAGTATCTATGGTACTGATCTGCATAACCTCAAAAGGTTCATCTTCGGGCAGCTCATGGATAGTTATTCTTGGGACTTTCAGGGTTTCTTGGACCATCGATCAATGCTTTCTCCCCTCCTCTGGGCTGATTTGCCAGACCTCTAGGTGGTCAACCTCGGAAAGTCCTTCTACGGTTGTCTTAGGCGATTTCAAGGTCTCCTGGATTACCGACCTTTGTCGACCTCTTTTTCTCGAGCTAGCCAACTTAGACAACAAGTCTGCTCAAGATTTTTGTTCTCTTGGGACATGAACAAGATCGAATGCGGAAAAAGTTGCTCTTAAGATCTTCACATACCTGAGGTACGAGGCCAGTTGCAGGTCCTTAGCCTGATACTCGCCTGTGACTTGCCCGGTTACGAGCAGTGAGTCACTTTTCACCAACAAACGTTGAGCTCCCAATTCCTTTGCCAACAACATTTCTGCTATCTAGGCCCCGTACTCATCTTGGTTGTTGCTCGCCTTGAATGCAAACTTAAGGAGTTGTCGATTAAGAGCCCGTTTGGTCCTTCTAGAATGACTCCAGCTTCGCTCCCTTGTAGGTTAGAGGACCAATTGGAAATCATTAGGGTTAGGCTGGGAGTCCTTGGATGAAAGCTCTACCATGAAGTCTGTGTATACCTGACCTTTAATTGGCCATCGTGGTTCGTATTGTATGTCGAATTCAAACAACCCAACCGCCCTACGAACCATCTGACCTGCAATGTCAGGCTTTTGCAGAACCTTACGTATAGGTAGGTCGGTCATTACAGTTACAGTGAAACTTTGGAAGTAATGACGAAGTCGCCGAGCTGTGAACACCACAACTAGAGCAGCCTTCTCGATAGCTTAGTACCGAACCTCTAGTCCTTGTAGCACCTTGCTTATGAAATAGACTGGCTTCTGCACCTTCTCTTGTTCTTGCAGGAAAATTGAGTTGATGGCTCGATATGTTATTGAAAAATACATACGAATAGGAATACCTGGAGTCGGTTTACCGAGAACTGGGGGGGGGGACTAGCAAAGTATTCCTATAGTTTGACAAAAGCCTTTTCACATTCATCAGTTCATGTGAAACAGTTATTATTCTTAAGGCATTAGAAATAAGGAAACCCTTTTTCTCCACTGGTTAATAAGAAATGAGATAGGGCAACCATGTGCCCGGTTGATTTTTGCATTTCCTTCATATTAGCCGAACTTCTCATTTCTATAATCGTTGTACATTTATCCGTTTTCGTCTCTATACCCCTCTCGGTTAACAGGAAACCTAGGAATTTCCCTGCTTCAACTTCAAACACACATTTATCAGGGTTTAGCTTGAGATTGCACCTTGCTATCGTGGAGAATAGCTCCTCCAAGTTAGTAACAGGCTGGTCTTCCTTCTCTGAGATGACGAGCATGTCATCCACATATGCTTGAAAAGATCTGATCCATGAGTCTTTTATAGGTCGTCCCAGCGTTTTTCAGGCTGAAAGGCATGGCCTTGTAACAATAACCGACAACCTCAACCATAAAATTCGTCTTACTCTCATCCTTTGGGTGCATACGAATCTGATTGTACAATGAAAATGCATCTAGAAAACTCAACAAATGACACCCTGAGGTGTTGTCTACCAAGGAGTCTATGCTCGGTAAAGGATAAGAGTCCTTGGGACAAGCCTTATTTAAATCGGTGAAGTCAACACACATCCTCCACTTCCCATTTGCCTTTTTCACCATTAAGACATTCGCCAACCACTCAGGGTATTGGATTTCCCTTATGTGGCGAGTAGCAAAAAGTTTATGAGTTTCTTTTTGAATGGCGAGGCGTTTTTCTTCATTGAATTTCCTTCGTCTCTGGACCACGGGTTTAACCTTCTTGTCCATGGTAAGCCGGTGGCATAAAAAATCTGGATCTATTTTAGGCATATCCGTTGACGATCATGCAAAAGCATTAGTATTTTCCGAGATGACGTCGACTATTTTATCCTCTAATTCTTTGCAAAGCGAGGCGCCAAGCTTGAATTTCTTTCCATTTATCTCCCTCTCCTGAACTTCTTCAACAGGCCCAGGTCGTCTCTCATCGCTGATGTCAACCTCTGCCATCTATCCTGACTCCCCTAGTTGGATAGTAACTGCGTAGGTTCCCTTGTGATTTTTCAAACTACTCTCGTATCACTTTCGTGCCATGTTCTGGTAAGCTTTTATCATGCTTATTGATAAGTGTCTAATTTCAGTAATATTTCTTATTAAAATATAGGTACTTGTGAGGATATATTTCTCTTTTACATATAAAATAATCCTTAATTTATGAATTTATACACTTTTATATTTTTTTATGAGATTTATTTGAAAAAAGAGCTTTTTATTCCTAAATTTGGTGTTAATTGTAGGTTTCTAGGGAAGATTGGAGATTTGAATTAAAGAGGAATGATTTGAGCTAAAAAGAGAAAGCTAGACGGTCTCAGAATGCATAAAAGCATCGAAAAAAGCCAATTTTGCAATAGGGATTCTCACTTAAGCGAGATATTTTCGCTTAAGCGAGAATGCTCCAGGACAATTTTCTAAAATTGACGCCTTTCTCGCTCAAGTCAGACAAATTGGGTCTTTTTTATGTTTAGTCACTTTGCCCATCAACACGACACAGGAAGCCACCTAACCCTAGTAAATTAGGTTAAATAGGGGGCTAGAGACTCAACCCTAGGGTGCGAGATTAAGAGGAAAACACCATTGAGTGAATTGTAACAAATTGGGAGAATGGAAGGTGCTAGAAGTATGCATGGCCAATTTTACCCTTTGAGATTGGGAGTAATTTGTTCGAACTCTTATGTATTGAGGTGATATTTAAATATTTAATATTATGTTCTTAATTGATTATTGGTATTGTTGTTTTGCTTCTAAATAGTTGACATTTTTTTGAATCTTAAATATGACTGAGAGGTATTTTTAGGGTTCTAACCTAAACAACAATACTTAACATATTTGAGTGTTAAAGATAAACTTGAAATGTTAATTGTCATTAATGTTTGAGTGTGATTCTAAGTTATTTTTATAAGTATGCGAGAGATCGATATTTAGGAAACATTCTTAAGAATTTTATATGCGAGACATTGATATAAATGAATTTTCTACGGGCATCAATTTTAATCAAAGAACTTAATATTAACATGCTAATCAAAATACATAAGAGTGAGAAAGATGAAACCTAATCCCTATTTTTCCAACTTCAAGCAACCAATTATTTGTTTGTTTTCTTATTGATCATTACCAACACAATCACTTTCAACACACTTTTTATTGTTCTGTTTATATTCAGCAAACATTGTACTTGATAATTTAACTATTCCTTGTGGGATCGATATCCGTTCTTAGGGACAATTATTACTTCTGACAACTTGGTGCCCTAAAAGTAGGTTGTGTGCGGAAGATGCATTGACGACGATGTACTTGACAATAATCATCCTAACTGCACTTTTATTAGAGAAGGTTGTCCTCAGCTTGACGTATCCTTGTACTTCCACCTGGTCGTCTACGAAGCCGGCCAAACAGCCATCATAAGGCCTTAACTGATCAGGAGATATTCGTAAATTTGTAAACTCCTCATGGATCGGAGTTTCATGTGTTTGCTCCATGGACCTCCTGGCTTCTCCTTTTTGGCTCCTCCTGGTTGACCTCGAGATATTCCTTCAAGAAACCTCTTTGACTAAATTAGCCAGTTGATGACATGCCTATAGGCCTTGTGAAAGTCGCACCAGGTATTTCTTCACGATCCCAAGAACCGATCTATCCTTTTTGGAAACTTTGGACTATCTGTTACCCCTTCCATGCCTATGAGTTCTTTACAGGGTACTCGGAATTTAGGCTTGATCGTCGTCTCCTCCCTAGCCTTTCTCTTAGGCTCGTGCTTCTTGGCAACATACGGGACATACCTCATATTCGTTCTCTTCTCGGTGGGTGCTTCATTGCTCCTGGCAAAACGATCTTGGTTATTTTCCTTGTGCTTGAGTTGTTTTGACTGTGAGCTGCCATTTTTCCTGAGCATGACCTCTTCAACCTCGATATGGGTTGTAGCTCATTCACGCACCTCGAATAACGTCTCTGTCTATAGTTTAAAAATACCATTACACATAAATTCAACCCATAAACAGATATAAATAAAAAGTAAAAGAAACCGTAAATAAGAGGGTGGGTTCAAATTATTATGAAAGAAAACCAACCTACAAAAGGCACCCCTAAAAATACTTACATTGTTGGAGGTCTATGTTTCTCAAATAATTTAGTGACAATCCAAATCCATAAATGCTAAGAAAAACCAAGTATCACGAGTCCTAGGAATGCAAACAAAACCAAATGTAAATGACATTGTTAAACATGGTTTTGGTTGTATGCCAAATGGGATAAGGTGTGATCATACTTATATCAATCATGTAGGTCGAAGTGAGAGTGGTTAATGTGATGCACATGACTAGTGACAAAAGCCATGTGAAAAATCTATTATTCATAGGGAAGTCACTAACAAGTAAGAGACATACAGTTAAGGATGAAACTAAGCATATAGTGTTTGATATAAGGAATATGAAATATTCATTTGGGTAAATTATAGCTAAGACAGATTGACCAGGGCATGAATTACCATTTAATTTTTTTGGACATTTCACATATCTACTCTCTACTGCTGGTCTAACACCACCTAGTGGATTGATAGAATTTTGAAAGGTGATGGTTGTGATTATGGTAGCAGCCAAACTCATATTCCCTCTCATGTGAGTCACCCATTCATCCTTGTTCTTGATTGTCATCCAATTTACCATTTTTTCTATACCTTTTTTTCCACCACTTCTTCTCTTTTGTCAAGTTTTTCCCCATTGTAACTGTCAAGTTTTCCTCCATTGTAGTTGTCAAGTTTTCCTCCATTATAGCTGTCAAGTTTTCCTCCATTATAGTTGTCAAGTTTTTCTCAATTGTAGCTGTCAAGTTTTCCTCCATTGTCAAGTTTTCCTCCATTGATAATTATTATTTCCGTAATACTTCACTCAAGTTTGTAGGTAAAGATAACGAACCCCCAACTTGTGTCGCAGCGACCAAAAATGTTTCTTATCTAGTGTCTTCATAAAAGTATCTGCGAACTGGTACTATGTCGGTACATATGAGGGACTGATTATCAGAGCTATAAAACTTATATTATTCTTTCTTTACTGATAAGTTACAATCGGTTATGGATAGAAAACATCTAAATTATTATAACATGGTTTTGATTGTATGCCAAATGGGATAAAGTGTGATCATATCTGATGGAGATCAAGAAGAAGAAGAGAATGAGGTTGAAGTTAAAGATGCTCAAAGACATATTAGCTCATCATCCTTTTTACCTCAAAGGATTACAAGGAGAAAAGCTAAAGAGTTAGGTAGTAGCCTTCAAATGTTTTCTCTTTTTATAGTTTCTTTTGTATAAAATTTAAAAACACATAGAGTAGTGTTTAGGAAGGTGCTAAAGAGGGAAACCTAAGACACCTCCTTTGTATAGCATCTATAGGCGTTAGTTTTAGGAAAAATCTAGAAGGTGCCTCTTCACTCTCCATTTAGGCGCTAGAATAGGAAGAGTTAGAAGACTACCTTGCAAAGCTTCTCTTGTAAGCTTCCTTTGTAAATAGTGACCGGTCCTCCTCCCTAGAAAAGGAAGGCTTAGGTATTTGAAATAATAAGATTGATTTTGTGAGTAAAGAACCTCTCCCAAATTGGTGAGTGAATTGAGAGAGACTTGTGTCTTCTTCTCTTCTAGTCTTATCTTGAGTGCATTCTTGGTCTCTCAAGTGGCGGCAACTACACTTATCTTGAAGTCAATCATCCTTCAAGTGGCGTGCACATCTCCAAGAGCTCCAACCACATAAGTTTCCTTATTCTTTTCATCTCCTTCTTCCATTTCCATTCCAAAACAAACTCTAAAACATGTCTTTGTTGTTTCTTGTCATTTCAATCGGTAGAACTTGTTTGTCTTGTGTTTATATTCGGTAATTTCATTTATTTTGCTGTTCTTGTGATTTTAATTGAGTTTCCTTGAGTTTTAATCGGTTCATTTGTGTTGTTTCTTGTTTTAATCGGTTCATATGTCCAAAAATGGGTTTCTATATGAGTTTGGCTTGGTTACTTGTGTTTTGGTGAGTTCTTGAATGATAAGAACATTAATCCAATTCTTAAAAAGTGCCTAATCATATTCCAACTCTTGTTGAATCCATAACATGTCCATATCATATCTCTATCATGTATTGGAATCATATCATGTGGTATCATGAGTCTTAGGTTTGTTATTGTGTGTGTTTGAGTTGTTTTGGCACTTTTAATTCAAGAACTTTACATTCTTGTTGTTACCTTTCTATTTTAGGTTTATTTTTTAGTATTTCTTGTTGTTTTCTTGTTCTTATTACATTGTGTTTGTGTCATTTTGATTTTTGAATCCTTATAAGTTTTGTCAAAGTCATGTTTCTCCAAAAAATGTTATCAATTCTATGTAGTCCTTTTGTTGATAATTTTTGTTTCTTGATTTTGTTTTGAGTACAGTTTTATGTGTTTGTTTTCTTCATCCCTTGGTGCTTTTTCATTTTAGATTTGAGTTCTTACTTGTATTTTAGAACTATACAAGTTCTTTAAACATCATTTCTATTATGTCTTTTGAAGTTCTTAATTATGTTTTTCATTCCAGTTAGGTTTCCTCTATTTTCTTGAAAACGTGCTGACTGTTTCGATTTATTGCAATTTTTGTGCTTACTGGAAATTTCTAAAATTCTGGATTAGAAAAAAAGAAGTACATCAAAATTCCTAGTACAAAAAAAATGATAAATAAAATATGTCCAGTGTGTAATTCTGGCACAAAAAATACAATAAACTGGCAGTGATTTTGCAAAATTTATCCCAATTAATTGGCGCAATATTTTTGTGTAATTCCAATGCCATTGTTGAGATAACATCTTGAACTTTCTGTGGTTTAAATTTCATAATCCAGTTTGCATTATACAGTTCCAGATAAATCTGTAAAGTCACTCACAATTTGAAAAAAAAAATTCCAGTAGTTCTGTTTTTCTTTTCTTCATCTGTTCTAGTGCTTTTCTTTAGGTTTCTTTTGTGTGTCATCCTTCAATTGAGTACCTTATTTTTCTAGCTCTTCTTTTCTTCAATATTCTTTGTGTTTTTCATATATCTTGTCTTCCTTTTGCTATAGCCTTTCTTGTTTACACCTTTTCTTGATTGTCTTTTATTGTTCTTTGAGTTTTGTGGTGTATTGGCTTTAAGAAAGAGTGGTTTGCTTTGACATATTTCATTTGAGAGTTACCAAGACCTCTTGAGCAGATTGGTTGAGGGAAGTATTCTTTCTTGGAGTGATTTGAGTGTCTTTTCATTTTCATTCCAGCACTATATTTGTTCCATTTTCTGACCTTGTTTTTCTTGAAATTGTTTGTTTTTTGTGTTTGCTGTTTTCTTTTTTAGATGGATACATATTCAAGTGCTGAATCTTCCAAACCACATTCTACTCATAGAGCTTATGTTCTTAATGAATTAAAAGAGGCAAAACGCGTCCTTGCTCTAAAAGATGAAGCTATGAAAAAGTTGGAAGAAAGATTAGAAAAAGTTGAATTGAAGCAAGAAAAGTCCTCCCATTCCATCCATGGAAGACACCATTCTCCTAGACATTCTTCCAAAGGTTCTTCCAATGCTCACGACCATGGAGAATATCGTAGAAGAAGGCGACATCACCATCATTCTCATGGAGATAGCTATCACCATGAACAAAGACATCACCATGAAGCCAAGCCTCAATTTCCTTTTGTAAAAGTACCTGGCTTTAGTGGTGATAGTGATCCTAATGTGTATTTAGATTGGGAGGCTAAATGTGAACAAATTTTTCAAGCCTATGAGGTCAATGATGACCAAAAGGTGAAAATAGCCTCTTTAGAATTCTTAGATTATGCCATGAAATAGTGGCATAGCATTGTAATGGACATTATATACAACAAGAGACCTCTCGTGGTCTCTTGGAACGATTTGAAAGAGTGTATGCGCCTTAGATTCGTGCCACCACACTTTAGGAAAGACCTATTCTTGAAGCTCCAACGGCTTCAACAAGGCACACTAAGTATGGATGCTTACTTTAAGGAGTTAGAAACGCTTTTGCTTAAAGTAGACATGGAGGATAGTGAGGAAGCTAAGATAGCTAGGTTTGTGAGTGGTCTAAGAAGGGATATTCAAGATGTTGTTGAACTTCAAGAGTATTCATCTTTGGGATCTTTGGTTCATCTTGCAATGAAGGTTGAATCCCAACTTGCAAAGAAAAATGCTTTCAAAAACTCTCCCAATGATGGTTACTACAACAACTCTTGAAAAAATAAAAAAAGCTTTTTCAATGATGTCATTGGGCTCATATCTGTCCCAGACCGAGCTAGGTATTTCTCACATGACATGTCTAACCGAGTTACTACACTTAAGTGTTTGGGTTGAGGATCCGAGCACGTTCGACCAGTACACTCACCACACTTACAAATGTTTCACTTCTCACAACCGCTCTTGTAATCACAAATTGAGAAAACCTCTCCTCTAATATATTTCAAAAATAATAAAATATAAGGATAAGGATAAATTTGAAATAAAATTGTGGACACCAAAATGACAGTTAAGAAGATAATCTTCTTTATATATAGTTATAGATAAAAGTCTAATATATAATTTCTTATTTTAAGAAAATATAAAATAAATAAAAAAAATTAAATTGTTCAAAATCTTAAATTTTTTAATTTTTTATTTAAATCAAAATTTGAAATAATTTAAATTATTAAATTATTTAAAATTTTAAATAAATTTAAATTACTTAATTCCGTATTTACAAATATTTGAAATAAAAAACATTTCTAAATTATTCAAAATTTTAAATAAATACAAATCTTAAATTATTTAATATCCTATTTAAATAAAAATATATTGTTTTAGATTTTATTTAGTATAATTATTATTTAAGATAATTATATTATATCTATTAGTATTAACAGAAACACAAGTATTATTTCGTCTCTATATTCACACTTTTAAATATTATTATAATATATTAATGTAAATTTTTTTATTTCATATATACATTTTATTTTTCTATTTACTTTAAATTATACAGTAAGATTCAGAAATATAAAATTATGACATAGCGTCTTTTTATATCTTTGAATCTTCCACACTGCAATCCCAACTTTCCTCCAACACCCATTCAAATATCACTTTCTCAAATTTTCAAATTTCTCATGACATTTACCAAAGTAGCCTTTGCCATATCAGCCTCACTTGCCACATCAGCACGGTTTAGGGTGAGTTTTGAAAAGTAAAAAAAAAGACATTTCGGCAAGCACAAATTAACATTAACATCGTCTCAATCATAGATTACACAAAATTTAGGTTTCTACCAAACTATAATGAGGTATCTATCACAATTGTCATAATTTTGTTTCCCACAAAAACACATTAGGTCTCTATCAAACTTGTCATAAAGAATCATAAAGTGATTTTTATTGCTACTTTTAAAATAATGGTGAATTTCTTTTTTCTTTTCTGTAGTGTATAAAGAATATTTACTTATATTAAGTGTTATTTTGTTCGCAAAGTTAATCAAGAGGTAGTTATCTTATGCATGTATAAGATGACATCAAATTAGTGAGGGTGAAATAATATATTTACTTTATTAGTTTATCTAACTCATTTCATATGAGGTTTATTAGTTTATCTAACTTGTTTAGTCTAGGTTACAAGTGAAATGATACAATTCATTATATATTTTTTATTTAATATTATATGTATAAAATATTAATATTATTTTATAAAAATTAAAATTTAATAACTTTAATTTTCATATTTTGTTATAAACTATAAAAATATATAATAAGATTTTTAAATAATAAAATCTTTTAATTTTAATTAAAATCATAGAATATTATAAACTCTTTTTTAAACTATATAATAAAAAATCTTCCTCACTACACCAATCGCGAGTTTTTCTCCATTCCTAATATATCGTCGTAACGCCCTTAATACTAGTTTTTGTCCATTAATAATGGTAATATTTAGTACTTAATATAAAAAAAAATAAACAATTTTCCATTCATTTCACCATAAACATTATCTAATTAACTAGTTCAAATATATAAAATATTCACTTGATTAATCATGATTTGAGAATATATATATATATATATATATATATATATATTATAAAAAAAAATTTAAATGCTCAATATTTATACTCAAAATTTGTTAGTTAAATATTATTTATTGAATAAAATGTTTGCAAATTTTTACATTTAATTTTATATATATATATAAGAAACACATATTTAATTAATAAAGATAATTTAATTAGTTAATTTTAATTATTATTGATAGAAATTTAAAATGTATTCTACAAATATCCATAAATTTAATTTGTTTAAGTGATGGTCAGACCTAATGCTCTACTTAAAATATTTAAAATTTATTACATCAATAAGAATGAATTATGTTATTAATGAATGAATTATGTTATTAATGGTTTAATATATTTTTAATCACAAATTAAAAGTGTAAAACAAAAATTATCCTTAACACATTTATAAGGGGTTACTCTTATAAATTGTATAAATTTTTTACAAACTGCAATTTTCATATCTAAGTCTTTAGCAACAAGACAAACATGTGCATCACCATAATCAACATTATGTTAAAAAATATTGTGTTGAATTTATTCAAATATAATTCATTCACTGTCAAGTCATTGACTTAAAAGGTATTATCATTAATATGGTTGGTCTCAACCATATAGATAAAAAAAAACTTAGATTTTTCGAATAAGATAATGTATTTCACATTTAAAAAAGACAACAATAATCAGAGAAAGAGTTTCACGCACAATAATAGGAGTTCTACCAAACCATAAACTTGTCATATATTAGCTCTCTATTAAACTTGTCATAAATTAGCTTTCTGCCAAACTTGTCATAATTTTGTTTTTCACGGGGACACCATATTAATTGATTAATTATGTCTTTTATGTAAAAGTAAAAATAATTAATGTTTTATTATGTAAAAAGAGAAACAAAAATTGCTTAAAGCTTTTGAATATTTAAAAATCACTTTAAACCTTGATTAATTCAAGTTACCTCTTTCTTTACTTTTTTTTATATTACAAAATTTGAATATGAGATCTAAAACCTATTTTCTACAAGTGGATAATCTTACATATATATATATATATATATATATATATATTATCAGCATACACATATATATAATTACTGTAATAATCCAATTGTATTTAGTAGTTATCATCAGGTTTGCAAGACTTCTCTATTACCTTTTTATGTAATTTTTTAAGACATGGAAATCAAGGTGATTTTCAAATTGTTCTTTTTTAAATTTTTAATTAAAAGTAATATACTCAATATGCTGAGAATAAATGGTTGAAAAATGGTATTTACAAAATTCAATTTCATTATTTAATATTATTTTAAATAAAATAAAAAATAAATAGTATTCTTAAATTATTTAAAATCTTAAATAAATACAAAATCTAAATTATTTAATGTTTATATTTAAAAAAATTAAAATAAATAAATCTCTAAATTATTTAGAGAATAATTATTGAATAAATATTTCCAAAAGATTTTCTTTTTTCTGTATTTATTAATTGTTCTTATAAAATTTCACATTAAATACTTATGTCAACAATTTCCCTAATTATGATACATAATATTATCAAACCAAATCTTTAAATAGTTAATATTTTAAATCTGAATGTGTAATCTATTTAAATCACTTTCTAAGGGATTCCCATAATAGAATTCAGTTATTATTCAACAGAAAATACTTCTAAAATAAGTATTTTCAAAATATTTTCTTTTCTTTTGAATTTATTAAATAAATAGAATGTATAAATTAAATAAAATGTAAGAAAATTAAAGTTATAATAAATATATATCTATTTAAATATTTTTTATTAAATTCTTTATTTACTGTTATTTTATCTTTTTGGAGAAACAAAATTTAAGATAAAAGTAAAGAAAAAAATTAGTGTACACAACAATAAAATCATTAAATAAAAACTAATTTTAGACACTAAAATAATTAGTCATTATATTTACTAAATTAGAAACTATTTTATAAACTAAAAAAACATATTTATATTTAAAATAGTTTCTATTATTGATAAAAATTTATAAAGTAATTTTTAATTTGGTATCTAACTGCTACAAAGGTTTTAACTACTAAATACTTATGTTCTAGATTAGTTTTTGTTAGTCTTTTAGATACTAATTTAGAATCTAAAATATTGTAAATTATTTTATAATATTTTATTAATAATAAAAATCAAAATACATATCAATAATTTTCTAGTCTCTAAATTAGTATCTAATTTAGTTAATACAGTGACTAATTATTTTTATCTCTAAATTTAATTATTATTTAATAATTTCTTTATAGTTAGCGACCTAATAAATTAAAAATATGTAATGCTTTTTAAGACTTTGTATTTAAATATAATACTAATTAAGCTGTAGGATTAAAATGTGGAATACAAATCATTTTAAAATTTGAAAAAATTAAACTTTTAAGGAATTAAATTAATTTGAAATAACATTCCATTGATTTGTATTGAATCTAAAATAGTAAATACTAATATTAGTTTATTTTAAGATAAAGATATTTTACTTTATAACTCCTTTTAAGAAAAAATAATATTACTAATAAAAATAAATATAAACAAAATTTTAAATAAAATAATAATATTATTAGTTATAAAAAATTGAAAAAATATAGCCTCAAACTATTATCATTCTTTACTAAAATATCTATTTACCTTAAATCTAAAATATTACTGAAAAGTTATATCTCTTGTCATGTTTCTGAAAAATTACTATAGAAAATAAAATATGGACGATTTAATAGTTAGATAATATTTTTATGACGTAAATAATTATTCTTACATAGTTTCTCTCATAGTAAATATTTATTTAAACACTTTTTCTAATTAAGATATATATTGTCAAACCATCATTATACTATTTAATATTTTTAAATCCAAATGTTTAATTCCTTCCTATTTCTAACTTCTTTTTTTAAATTATCGATTTTACATTTCATGTATAAAATATTAATATAAATGTTTATTATTCTCTCTTTCTTATGATTGATGCTAATGATATCGTAAAATATTATCCTAAAATTAGTTAATTTAATTATTATTTTTGGAATTTTAACTTTTCAACGTAATTATTTATTAAAAATAAATTATTTTATTGAAAAATTATAACAAATTAGCTATTCCTCGTCTCTAACCAAAAATAATAAATTGACAGTTCTACAAGTAACAGTTCTACGAGTGTATTGTATAAAATATTAATATAAATATTATATATGTTTATTTTTTTAGGAATCTTATCTAATAAAATAAATGTGTAAATGATAAATATAAAATGAAAAAAAGTAATTCATATAAATACAAAATATTATTGTTATAATTATGTAAAGTTATAATGTATAATATATAACAAAGTAATACAATAAATATTTGTAAATTTACTATATATTAATTAAAAAAAATTAATTATTATAAACTTATAGTGTATATTATTATGATAGTATTTAAAAAATACAAATACATAAACACAGTAATGCTTGTATTTCGGCTATTTTTCTATAAAAAAAATAGTGATTTTTTTAATAAACTCTAATACATTTAGAACAATGAATATAAACACAACTGCATTCTTAACCATATATATTTATATTTAGTCATATATAACCTTGATAGAAAGCTATAACTTATTAAGAAGAATAAAAGAGTGATTTCTTTCACCCAAATAGCATTGTTCCTTTTTTTTATTTTTCAATATCATATTTTTCCTTTTATTTATATAAATTACATGATTTATTGTTCACTTTCATAAAATTGACATGAGGGAAAACTAAAGAGAACTGAGTTATTAAACATGCTGAAACAATCTAGATGAACTAATATTAACTGATATTTTCATAGTTGAATTTTGTACCATACATTACATGGGATGATACATAACTAATTCGATATATTTTTTCTTAGTGTCACAAAGACTACCGGACCCAAAGCATTATTATCATAAGCAAACTGCACAATCATTATTCGATACAATATTTTACATGATTGATAAACAAAATGAATCAAGTTTTGTGTGAAAAAAGTGAACCAAAAACCTAAACAAACATCCAAAAACATTATTATCAATGTTAAAATCATATAAATTGACTCACTTTATCACTTATAATGATGACCTAAAATACAAAAATGAATTTTCTTCAATAATTTCATCCTCACTTTTTCTTCTAACTTAAAGATGCAACTCTTACAACTAAATATATTTGCAAAACATAAAAAATACACCTATAAAATAAAATATAAATAATTTTTTACTATAATATCATATTATTCAATCATTCCAAAATTATCAAAAAAATTAACAACATCACATTCTTCCTTTCTCACAAGCATAATAACTTTTATTGCGTTTCACCAGCATTAAACATTTTAAGTAGACATTGCAACAAAACTTAAAAAATGCACTAACTAAATCCTTATTAACATATATTATCACAAAAATCTGTTAATATATTTTTTACAAACATATCAACTAAATCCTAAATCAATTTTCAATTAACTTGTTTATACCAATTTCAAATTTATTTACATTCATAAACATAAGTAAAATTTATTTTCAAACAGGTTATTAGATAACACCACCATAACTTAAAGGCTAAAAAGAGTTTTGAAGCAACTCCTCTTAGTACAAAAGGTTGTCTTTTGAGAGATTCAATTCTTGTACAATAACTATATAAAAAAATATTATATTATAATGAAAATGTGAATATATAAACATAACATATCGTATATCGTGTTTATGCTTATATTTATAAAATAAAAATAATAAAAATAAGTATACAAAATATAATTAGAAAAAAAGTACATAATAAATATAATTATCTTATATTTTTATAATAAATAAAATCAGATAAAGTAAAAAGTAATATATATATATATAATATCATATATATATATATCGCATTCATTTTTATAAGTATTTTTTTTTCATGTACTTGAGAGAGTAGGTCAACTCGATTGTTGGGCTCAAAGGGTAGGTCACGAGTTTGGCCAGTTATGTTGGTAAGCTTGTTAGAGACTAATTAAAATAATATTTTTGATATATATTAAAATAAGGTTATTAGCATAATATGTTTTTTTAACTTAACAGATAAGTGTGTGTGGTTGTTAAGATACGTAAATACATGCATACAATTGTTGGTTGAAAAATATAAAGTTGTTAAATAAAAGAAGCACCATAAGTAAGGGTGCCCATGTAAAACAGAATATTTTCCTATTGTTAGCACCTGAAGTGGTGCCCCGTTAGTAAGTGGTTTTTCTGTTAGCATTTTATGCTTTCAGTAGAGATAAGATTCTCATGAGAGAAAATTGTTACAACAGTAGTTATAAAAGGGGCTTAAGTCCCTCGGTAAAGGTAAGACTGAGACTAAATGCTTATTTAATTTTTGTAAGCTCTCACTGACTTGAACAGGTTCCAGAGGAGACAGACCAGAAGTGGAGCTTTTTACCAGGGTCAACCGGCGAGAACATTTGGCCCCACCGTGGGGCCCGATAAAATCTGATCCCACCCACGTTTGTGTTCAAAGTTTTCCAACGACATGAGGAACACTAGGCAAGGACCTGTGGGATCTGAAGGAAGTGAGGTCCCCACCTTACAACAACTCATGGACACTGTAAGAGCTCTACAGGAAGCTAACTCGCAGTACAGGCGAGAGCAGGAAAAGATCCAACAAAAAGCTAAAGTCGAGCAGTTGAAGCTAATGGAAAAAGCTAAAGCTGAGCAGCAAAAGCTAATGGCAAAAGCTAAAGTCGAGCTGGAGAAGCTCATTGCAGAAGCTCAAGCTGAGAAAGTGCTTATGCAAGATCAACTGATGGCGGAGATAGATGCTTCGCGAGCAATTAGTGAGGAATTGCGCAAGACCAACGAAGACTTGCGTAAGAGTCTACAACAACGTGATCAACGCTCCACAAGGGAGCGAGGTTTGAATGCGCCCCTGAGAACTCGTCCCATACCATTCTCGCGGGTGATCATGGACGAGCTTGTGCCACCACACTATATCATGCCCAATATCGTTTTCACGGGAGTAGAAGACCCTGAAAATCATCTCAGGGTGTTCAATACCCATATGATTATTTTTGGGGGGACAGATGCTATCTATTGCAAGATGTTCTTGGGTACATTCACAGGTACAGCCCTGCAGTGGTTTAGTGGGCTTCCTAATGGCCACATCACCTCTTTCAACCAGTTTTCCGAGCTATTCAGGGAACAGTTCTTTATCAACCAGGTCAAACCTCTGATTTTATATGACCTCTTCAGTGTGAGACAGAGGAAAGGGGAATCTCTGAAAAACTACTTAAATAGATTCTGGACACTTACAATGAAGCTCCAAACCCATGATGAGGTCGCAATGGTCAACGCCTTCAAACAAGGAATCATGGCAGGACCATTTAGCGACTCATTGATTAGAAATCCGGCAAAGACATTCGCCGAAATACGACGACGGGTGTTTGCCCATATCAACACGGAGGATGTTGTGTCCATGAAGCACAACAACTCGTATTCAAGGTAGACCAAGCCTAAGGAGGGTAGTTGATCCCAACCTCTGAGGTTTAACGAGACCTCAGCTAGAAAAAGAACGGATTCAAAGTACGCACCATATGCGGCCAGGAGGAACAAGCCCAAGACGAAGGCCAAAGAGGAGGAGACAGGTTAGGAGCGGAGCTTTCCACTCAAGTTAACCAACGAGAAAGTCGACCGACAAGAACAATTCACATTTTATTTTCTACTTGATCTTAATACTAATATTTATTTTATTATTTTATTTTAAATGTTTGTTTAATTTTGTTAATGTGAAACAATTTTTATAATGTGGAGAATTTTTAACAAGTGGACATATAGAGGTTTGTGTTTCCGTATAATGAAGATTCTCTTCATAATAGTTTTGTAAGTGTTATTTTAGTATGCATATTTTTTTACCAATTTTACACTCTTATTAGTATATTTTATTTTATTATTATTATTATTATTACTATTTTATTTTTTTATTTTGGTGTACGTATTTTGTGTACACCTTTTTTTCTACATTTATTTTTTATATATAATATTAAAATATAAAAAACTATAAAGAAACCAAAAAAATTGAATTTTAAAAATATTATATTTTTTTATATATATTATTATGATATTACTTTTATACCAATATATAATGAGTCGTTATAACTAATATACAATTAAGATTCTTTTCATAAATGTTTTCTAAGTGTTATTTTGGTATATACATTATTTTACCAATTTTATTCTTATTCTTATATTTTATTTTATTATTATTTTGTTTTATTTTGGTGTACATATTATTTTTTCTACTTTTATCTTTTATATAATATTAAAATATCAAAAAATTAACAGTTACTTATTTGAGAAACCAAAAATTTGAATTTAAAAAAATACTATATTTTTAGGATATACTATTATGATAATATTTTTATAACAATATATAATAAGTCCTCATAACTATTTTGTAACTGTTATTTGGCATATATATATATATATATATATATATATATATATATATGTGTGTGTGTGTGTTTTTTTACTAATTTTATCTTTATTAATATATTTTATTTTATTTTGGTGTACATTGCATTCTTTTTCACTTATATCTTTTATATATAATATTAAAATATCAAAAACTTGACCGTTACTTATTTGAGAAACAAAAAATTTAAATTTTAAAAAAAATACATTTTTCAAATATATTATTATGATAATATTTTTTTAAAAATAATATATATATATATTTACTAATTTTATCTTTATTAATATATTTTATTTTATTTTGGTGTACATTGCATTTTTTTTACTTATATCTTTTATATATAATATTAAAGTATCAAAAACTTGACTGTTACTTATTTGAGAAATAAAAAAATTAAATTTAAAAAAATACATTTTTCAAATATATTATGATAATATTTTAAAAATATGTATTTTTATACTAGTATTTATAAGATAAAAATGAAAAAAAAATATACACAAAATGCAATCTATCATAATTATTATAAATCACATTATAAAAGGATATTAGTTTTTGTTATGCAATTTCTTAAAGAATTCTTTTTTTTTCTGTCTTTGTGATTCTATCTACCATATAAAACAAAATAACTATTGTACTCTTAATCTTAGATTTTTATACACATGTTTTTTTATATATTAATATAAATAATAACTAGTTGAAAAATTCAAGTATATGGATAATTCTAAGTATAATTTCTGACGCAATAATAATTCATTTTAGAAGTATATTAATTCATTATATCTTATCTTTTATACCCATCAATACATAATAAAAGAATTTATCATAATCTACTGTAAAGAAATGCGGATTCAAATGCCAACAACACATGTGATTTTGCTTATCTTTATATAAAAAAATAAATATATAAAAATTACATGATATTATGTTCATAATTGAACTCACTAATTCAACTATTATTTAAACCATGTTTAAATTTTGCTTATCTTTGTATAAAAATATATATATAAATTACATGATATTAGGTTCATAATTGAACTCACTAATTTAACTGTTATTTAAACCATGTTTAAATTTTAAAATACACAGTATATTTTAGATAAAATTTTATTATAATTAATAATGCAGTGTTAAAAAGTATTTTAAAGTTTAATATGCTTAAGTAACTATATAATTAATTATTTATGATGTAATTATCCTATATTGATGGTAAACTAACATTTCTAATTTTTACTTCAACTGCTCAATGTACATATATATAAATGTTATTGTGGTTTTAAAATCAGTGCTGTCACAGATAATATTTAGCAAATTTATCAAATGTGTATATATAACATTTATATTTAACAAATCAAATAAGACTAAGATAGTTTAATTCACCTGCTTATCCTTTTTGTTAGATAATTCTATCAGAAAAAGAATATTATTGGATTGATTAAATGTGAAGTTAAAATATTATTTTCTGTCCCTCTAACAATCTTAAATGTAAAACTTTCATTTCAATTTAACTTTTCTAACAAAAGAAGCCAGTTTTCTTGCAAATTCTATATTTGGGCATCCAGAATGAAGATTTTATATTTTTAAATAACATTTTCATAATAAAAATATAAATTTATATTGCTGAAGTGCAGGGAGCAAAAAAGTCATTTGTGTGGAAATGATAATTCTCTGGGCAACTAATATTCCATATATTCCTATAAAAGTAAATTTACTGCAAGGGTAAAAATGTAAATAAAGATCACCATCATTTTAAAAAGAAATTTATAACAAATTCCAGACCAAACTACAGACACAAACTCCATGCAATTACTGAAAAAAATATGTATTTTTAATTCAAGCAAATCAAGATAAGTTACTCCTTAATCCCAAACAATTACATTATGAAACCTATCAAGTTCCATGGTTTTTGTTGTGTTTGCCCACAAGTTGAAAGAAAAGCCAAGGTAATTGCACAAAACACACTTATCTCTTAAAATACACTAGGCCAAATGAATTAACATTACTTTACATGGATTCTTTATGGTTTCATGTTGCAACAGACAGCTAGCGCTAGTAAATTGAAATAAGTATAACTAGGAAGTTGTTTATACTCAATCCATGGAGGAACATTTTTTAATTTGTCCAAAAATGGATTACACTAGTTGCATCACTCAGTCTATCATCAAATTTTCATGGCTTCATTTGATTCATTCATCTGCCGCGTTAATACACTTACTAGCAGTAATATGATTTCATCTTCTTCTGAACTTTTTGGATGATTTTCCATCCTTCAGACCCAAGTACTTGTCGATATCTTCCCCATCATTATCTTCTTCACCCCTCCGTTTCTTCTTCCCTCCAGTCTCCTTCATTTTCTACAAAACCAATCAAACAAACATTTGAGTACTTTCTACTATAATAGTTAATGGTTGGTGTCACAAATCATTTATCATATTTAATTCCAGGAGTTATGTCTGCACATTACTCAACTCATACAAAACAAGTTCCTTTCGTTTGTTGTACAATGAGAGGAGAAACTATGACCTAATGAATTACTACGACCCAAACAGGTTTTTTGTACCAGAATTGGATGCTCTCAGAAACTAAATAATAGCTGAAAACTGTAACCAATTAAAACTAAATTCAACTAGGGCAACCTCCAAGAAAATCTCTCATGTTAACTTAGTAAGTTTCTAAGAAGAAAGAGACAGAAAAAATAGTCTAAATATAACAGCTTAATACAAAATTTTACCGTGGTGGCTAATCTTTTGGCTTCACTAACACGTTCTTCCAAAAGGAGAACTTCTTCTTCTTGTGAAGGATACTCTGGTAGCTTTTTTCCTGAAGTATACATGTATTTCTCAATCTCAGATATTTTTGTTCCTTAAAATGTTAAAGCAAAAACTGCTTAGCCATATAATACTCACCTATAAGCTTCTCTATTTGAATGTACCACTCCAGTTCATACTGATTTACAAGGGAAATGGCAACTCCAGAGCGCCCTGCACGAGCAGTTCTTCCCACGCGATGTATATAATCCTGTAGCTAACAAGGTCAGGAATCCAGAGAATCTAAAAATGAAAAATTCCAAAATCGTTTATCTATTTGCGTGATTCCAAGTCTTGTGTTAAGTTAGAGGTGACACGTATTACCAAGAAAACAAATTCCAACAATTAAAGGAGACCACCTGTGAACTTTTGATTAATTGTAAATTCATAAATATGACAGAACATGTCAGAAAAGAATAAAAGAAATACACAACACATCTTACTTTGGAATTTGTGGGAATATCATAGTTAATCACCATATCTACAGTGGGAATATCCAGTCCTCTGCTAGCTACATCAGTACAAAGGAGAATATTGCACTCCCCAGATTTGAACTTGTTCAAAGCTCCAAGTCTCTTTGACTGTCAAAAGATTATTAGTATAAAAATTAGTATACTTCATTGGCTCCCAGGTAAATCATGAAAAGATATGACAGAGAGGGTTCCTTATTCCATCCTACACCATCCCCTCCCAATACCAAGGAAAGAAGAGTTGACAACAATTTACAAATATTAATCATATTACGAGATCTGTAGTACAATTACCTGGCTCATATGACCATTAATAGGTATGGCTTTTAAACCAAGATTCCTAAGGATCAATGCTAGAAGTCGAGTTGCATCACAGGTACGAGTGAACACCATTGATGTACTTCCAGCCATTTCAGTGAGGATATATACAAGGTAGCAATCCTACGAGAGAAAACATGATTACCTAACAGAGTCATCATATGGAAAAAATCTTGATTCACGAAACCCAAAATATATGAATTTATATTAATTTCATTCCAAATAGCCAAATTATCCCAAGTGTTTAATACAACATTGTAATCTCTAACATGGCAGTATTATATGGTATTTGATTAAATAAAATATTTTCACTTGGCTACATCAATAGAATGGGAAGAATTAATTTACAGTTGGAGTTTGTCACAAGCAACAGACTTTTTTTTGGGAAAAACAAGGACAATATCAGATTTGTACTTAGTGGTCATCCACTCTTGAAATTTCTTTTGTAATACATCTTTAGTTAGTAGCCTTTACAGTCTCCACTGGACCAAGAAGTGACGAGTGTTAAGAAAACTAACGTACAACTGATGGTCATTTCTTGTTTTTAAAATCCAAGATGTTGCTGAATACGGGAGAATGGGAAGAATTAAATTACAGTTGGAGTTAATCGCAAGCAACAGACTTTTTTTTAGGATAACAATGAGATATCAGAGTTGTACTTAGTGGTCATCTACTCAAGAAATTTCTATTGTAATATATCTTTAGTTAGTAGACTTTACAGTCTCCATTGGACCAAGAAGTGATGAGTGTTAAGAAAATTAATGCCAATTGATGGTCATTTCTTGTTTATCAAATCCAAGATGTTGCTGAATAAGGAAGAAGAGAAACCTTGTGTTTGGCAGGCAAGAAGCGATACTGCTGCTTCAATGTGTCAACAGTGGAATATTTAGACGATGCTTCAATCTAAAATGAATCAAACAACTTGAGTAACATCAGAACATAAGAATTTATACATACAAGTAATAACTAATAATAGTCCTCTAATTTGAGAGACGCTTAAATATATTGCCTATACTTCTAATTTTAAAAGTTACACACTGTCCCTTAAGAGAAGAAATAATCAATGTTTTACAGTCTATTTTAAAGTAAATGAACCTCTAAGCAATGGTGAGAAACTTTGAATGAGTCCCCACTGAACTAATTTTGAACACCCTATCGTTGATTTTAAGATATTTATATCTCAAAAGGGTTTATAAATTTAAAATAGATTACAGAGCAAGGTAATTTAAGCACCTCTCAAAACGTAGAATGTAATTTACCCAATAGATACACATTTGAACTATAACAATTTTACCTTCACAGGATTCCTTAAACAAACCCTTTGCAGCTTCTGCACCTGCAACAGTAAGTGCAACTTGATCTATTAGCTACATAGACATAAAACTACAAGTGATGTCCACAACCAAGTATCTGCAGCATATAAGAAACCAACATTTCAATTTCATCTGCACCATAACATACTTATTGAAGACACATAAGTATGTAACGAAGAACTATAATAGATTTGTCTAAAAATAACAAGAAAAATGTTTTTGATAATATATGAAAATATTATACACCAACAATTAGAATTTATGTTAAATTCCTATAAACTCTCCCCAATGACCAGCTTCAAATAGGGTTTCATATCTCATAATATAAAGAAAAATACCTTCTTAGTCATTGTAGCAGAAAATAGAAATGTTCTCCGCTCACGAGGAATCATTTGTAAAATCTCATTAAGTGATTCCTCGAAGTCCTCATTCAACAACCTATCCGCCTCATCTAAGACCTGCTCAAAATATAGAGTAATCATGTTAGTCCAAGCACATGCATGGCATAGAAATCCAAACAAGAGTCTCCTGTTAAAAATAGAAGGTATGCCCTCTTTTTATTCGCTGATTTTTTGAATTATGACATTATTCCAATTTTCTTAAAAATAAGTATTTATAACCATAAAAAGTATTCACCTATATTCATCAAGGTAAAAAAATGGAATCTAGGAATGAAGCATTCATTTGTATTCCTTCATCAAGTATATATGAACATTTATGATGCAAAAAGTAATATCAATAATTCATTAAATATAAAAAAATGTAGAAATCATACCAAGTATTTTAGTCTACTAAAAGAAAATCCTTTTGTGTGTTTTAGGTGATCTAAAACTCGTCCAGGGGTTCCAACCTGCATGAATATGAAATTCAACATAAATAAATAATAAGCAAATATAGCACTGCTAAGCCGTGATGGCCAAAAATTAGCAGAAAACTAAAGACAGCACTGAATTAGAAGCACAATTTCAATCTTGAACAAGCAGATTGTGCATAAGAAAAGCTTTCTCTCGTTAAATGAATAATACTGTATCATTCAAGTGCAAAGTTTCAACCCTGACCACACCTTGGCTTTAAGGAAGAGAATTAATGGATGAAGTAAAAAACTACAAGATCAGCTTAACGAACTTGGAGTCTATAATAGGACAATCCTCTTAAAATTTTCCTAAGTAACTAAAAATATTTTCAAGTTTTCAAAACATTCAAAACATGGTATTTGATTAATCATTTCCTTTGCATGAGTTAAATTTTACCAAGGACCATAACTATATTAAAGTGGGTTTTACAGGAACCATGTGAGCCATACATGCTAAACAGCTTAAAAATTATATTTGAAAGCAAACATGCTAAAACAACAGACGAAAAACCAACAATAGGAATTCGTTCCAGCAATAAAATAAATCTTTTTATGCAAATACTCTAACATAATTAGAATTGGATAGCTTACCAACTACAAAACATCATACATATCTCTCCAGGTATATTTATATTCAAGGTAGTAGTTTAAGAAAATAAGAACAAAACCAATCCTATCTCTCTGCAAGAGAAACTAAACAGCTAACACAATGTTTGTGAAATATTCTGACCAATAATGAGTAAGATAAGCCAGTAATTGATTTAGAAACCGACAAACAATAACAAAAAAAGAATGCATTTCTTTAGTGAAACATTAGTGATATATTTTACAAACATATTCATAATTAAATTTTGGATCTCACTCAACTATTACCTAACTTTATCCAAGTACAAGAAACAAGTAAAACCAAAGGATGCTTACAGGAATGGTAACACTTACAATAATATGAGGTTGCTTTGCTATCTTGATGGTTTGTTGTACCATGTCAATTCCTCCGACAAGCTAGAGAAAAAGGAAAAGATGCCAATCAAATAGATTGTTTAATATTCATGTATTAAATAGAATATTAACACAGTGCCTAACCACCCTGTAACACTACGTATCAAGCTGAAAAGAGTCTGGGGGGACAAACTCAAAGTTATGCAGTAAATAGGAAACAATAAAACTCAGAAATAATGAATCATTTCAGAAAAATAGATAGAAACTCACCACAGCACACTTCACACCAATTTCTGAACCTAGAGCTTCAAACTGCTCGGCAATTTGAATAGCAAGCTCTCTGAATTGATAAAATGATGAAAAAAGAAAATAAACTTGCAAATATCAGTCAAGACTAATACAGTCAATAAAATTCGAATTATATGAACATCAAACCCATGATTAGGCATCAAATATCGAACCTAGTGGGAGACAGCACGCAAGCAAAGAAATCTTTTGGGCGAGGAGCATCTAAGAGGGCGTGCAATATAGGAAGAGCAAAAGCTCCTGTCTTCCCAGAACCAGTTTGGGCAAGCCCTATCACATCTTTTCCTAAAAAGACAACCCCCAAAAAGATCATAAGCAATTTCATAGGAGAAAATATTGAAGTTAGAATGGAAAACCATTGAAAAAAAAAAACAAAGAACAGTAAAAGCAATAATATTTGTCTATTTATATTCGTAGTTTAATGTTGAAAATCTAAGCATTGTCATTTTTGTCTGTTCCTAATTCACAACCAGAATTAAAAAGGCAAACATCAGATTGAATTACAAAACTCAATAAAATGGCAACCTCCCAATGCAAGAGGAATAGCCTCTGCCTGTATCTTCAGTGGAGTTTTCCAACCCAATTTTTCACAAGCTTCAACCAGTGATTCAGCTAAGCCCAAATCCTTAAATGTTTTTACTTCTTCATTCTCTTCCGCCATTCTTAGTTTCTCACCTGTGGATAATTTTCAATTTAAAACTTAAATAAATTATACGTAGTCAAAATGAATAAACATCAAAAGCAATCAAACAAAACAACTACTGAGGACAATAAAAGAGTAAGAAGAAGTAATAGAACAATAAATATCAAATCAGAACTCATCCAACAACTACCAAAATCCGGCTATGTTGACGCTACACACAGTTACGGGCGATGAGACGCCACAATGGTAAGGGTGCAACAGTGGTTAACGCCAGCAATGTCAATGAAAGAGTAATGGAGCAAGTTGGGGTCGCAATCGTAGAGATGGTAAGGAACTTGAGAAAGCAGCGAGTTTGGAATTAGGGTTTTCAGGATAATTGGGGTTTTAGGTGATGTGTTAAACCCTTTCTTTTAAAAAAAAATATAAAAAATGTTTTGACTTATGGCTCTGTCTAATTCTTATTTTTGTAGAAAAGTATTACTATCAAATGTTTCCTATTTTGTTAATTCTGTTAATATTTTTTATTCTGGTTAAGATAATAATAAATCTTTTAAAATACGATAATGGATTTTTTTTAAATGTAATTCAATTAAATAATGTGTTTGTTTATTTTATAACTATGATATATGTATATGTATTTTTTAAATTTAATATATTAGATGAAGTGGGATTTTTGTATTTATTTTGTTAAAGCATTATTATCTTATTGTTAACAAAAATATTAGTTAAAAAATATAACATATTTTGTTTCATATTACAATACAATATAAAATATGTTTTAGTTTTATGAGTTTCGATGTTTGTAGTAAAAACAATATTTTATTTTTTTATATTTTAAATTTAAAAACAATTACTTTTGATTTCTATATTATATAATACACAAGTATTCTTATATTTCTAGTCTACACCTTCTTAATGAATTGTGAGAAGACTTTTAATCCCTTTAAATAGTTCTCTAAATACTTTTGGTACTGTTTTTATGAGTAAGTACTTTTGTATATATTAGTTAGACGGTTTAATTTCATAAAATATACTCAGTCAAAAATTATTTAATTCCTTTTAATAGGTTTGGGTGAAAGATCATCTAATTCTTTAAAAATGTTTCACTTGCCTTTAATCTTCTTTTATAAAGACAAATATAATATTATATATATATATATATATTCTTTATACATAGTGATATGTGGAAGACAATCTAACTTACGATATATTAGGTTATTTGAAGATTGTATAATTCCTTTAAATAATTTTTTAAATGTTTTAGTACTATTTTTTGAGTAAAATATATTTGTATATATAAGTTAGATTGTGTAATCTCTTTAATCAATAGTGAGTAAAAGACTATCCAATCCCTTTTAACAAAAATAGGTGAAAGAGAGTCTAATCCCTTTAAATATGCTTCACTTGCCTTTAATCTTCATTTCATCAGTAAAATACAACCTAAACCCTAAAATACAATTGTATATATCAGTTATACAGTCCAACGTATAATATATTGGGGTTGTTTAAAGATTGTATAATCCCTTTAAATAGTTTTCTAAATGCTTTTAGTATTAAGTGTATATATTTAGATTGTCTAATCTCTTTAAACAAGAGTGAGTGAAAGATTGTCTAATCCCTTTAAATATGCTTTCACTTGGCTTTAATCTTCTTTTTATCCGTAAAATATAGTTGTATATATCAGTTATAAAGTCTAAGTGATGATATATTGAGGTTGTTTAAAGACTGTGTAATCTAATTATATATTATGCTATGTCATAGACAGTGTAATCGATGATATATTAAGACTTTCTAATCCCTCTACGTAGTTTTCTTAACACTTTTAGTATTTTTAGTATGCTTTGAGCCAAGTCGATGAGTTTGAATATGAATTCGTGTATGTATGCCATGTAGATTGAAAAGGGAGAAGCCCTCATTGGCGGAGTATAAATAGCACACCAGATGGATCATTACTCCTCGAAAAGTACGGAAAGACTGGTCTACGACCCCTCACTTAAAAAGGTCTCTGCTTAAAGGAATTTCAGAAAATTCTTTGGGCGTACTTTGACGAGGGGTGACAACTCCTTCTTTCTATTCTATATAAGTGCCAATAGCCGAAAAAAAATCATCCAGACACAGTGCCCTTTTTCATTATCATCTACCGCCCTTTCTTTCCTCCCGACTATTTACGCATGAAGATCGTCGTATGTATGCTCGACTTCGGTCCTGTCTTCTTTTCTTTTTTAAGGAATTGAAAGAGAGGAATCCACTGGCCTTAGCTCCGACTGGAATAGAAGTCTCTCGCACGCAAGAAGATGCATTTCTGGTACTGGACGAACTCTTAGGTAATAATATCTTTCTTATTTATTCCTTTTTTCCCATGACGACTAGGAACAAGCAAATAAAAAATTTCACTTTAAGTTTTGGACCTCAACATCCTGCTGCTCATGGTGTTTCACGATTAGTATTGGAAATGAACGGAGAAGTGGGAATGGGTGAAAAATTGTCTAATCCCTTTAAATATGTTTCACTTGCCTTTAATATTCTTTTTATCAATAAAATACAGTATATATCAGTTAGACAATCTAAGTGATAATATACTGGGGTTGTGTTAAAGATTGTTTAATCCATTTATACAATGTAATATGTGATAAATCGTCTAACTTATGATATATTGAGGTTGGGGTTGTGTAATGACGGTTGTATATATCAGTTAGACTATCTAATATATTTAAGCAACAATGAGTGAAAATTTGTTGATGAACATGATTTAATTCACACTTTAAAACTTTAATTATAGATTCTTTGACCGTAATAATGATAAACCCATTATTTTAATTGAGATTCATCTCATTAGGTTTATTTTGGTCTTAAATGTTATCTTTACTAATCTTGTGTTTTAGTCGCAGTAGACAATCTAATATTTCTCAAAATAGACGATTTGATAGAAGCATTTGCCTAGACGGACTGGATGAAGCGTCCACCACTACAAGTGGGTCGAATCACACAAAAGTCCAAGTTGCTTCCTTAAATCACAACGAGAAACAAATTACGAGTTGAATAATTAGAGAATAAAATCAATAATATCTCAAAAATAAGTTTGGAAGCAAATATTCTACAGGAATATTCTCTCATATTTCTGAAATTAAAAATATCTTATTAAACACACAAAAATCATAACAAAATTTCTTTGAAAATATTGTTCAAGTAAATTTTCTGCAAATATCTATCACATCAACGTTTGGTTTAGTTATAATCAATACAAAAATCCAAATTGAGTTTAGAAATAGAATATTTGGAAGAGAAGTGAGAACGAGATTTGAAACTGATCGGGAAAGACAATATATGCTTTGATAATTCGAAATATATAAATGAAACATTTGATAATTGTAAAACAATATCTTGAGACAGATTTTGAATTCAATTTTGTGCAAAGAATAGAATATTATAAAAGAGACTTTGGAGGATAAAAGGGGGTGACATTTTTTGGCATCATGTTTCATAGCTGCACAACACACTTTAAACCTAATTCCATTTATTTTTCTTGGTTTTGCTTTCATATGGAAGGCTAAAATATTTTGGTTTATTCCTTTGTAATTTCCTATTAATTTATGAGGGTTTGATCCATAAAAGTCTCATTTTTTAAGAAAGAATTCCAAGAAAACTTCTTAGGAAGAGTTTTCAATGGCGCTGAATAGGAGGTTCAATGGAAAGGAAAGGAGTTGTGTTTTTGAGAAACTAGCAAAGATCAACAAAATGAAAAAGTTAATAAATAGATTCAGGAGTTTGAATTGTTAGTATCACAAACACCGCAAACAAGAGATGAACAACTACTGAGATATTTCTTTGCTGGGTTGCACTCCAAAAATCGTAACCAAATTAGATCCCATGATCCCAAAGAATTAATGAGAGCCATGGAAATTGCGTTGGATGTGGAGGAATCCTTCAGGGAAGAAAAATGGGGCAACAATGGGTATAGGAATAACACTTCCTATGGAGGTTATCAAGGAGGTACGAGAATAACAACCTGCACAAAATTGTATAAGTGAAACAATGGGTAGCAATGCAAGGAAGGAGTCTTTCAACTCAAGTAGAGAGGTTCAACCAGGAGAAGTTGTAGGAGAAGCTTAAGAAACAAGGGGTCCAGGACCCTTCCCTATCCCGAATATGTGCGAATAAGGGAAAAGGGAAGATGTTTCCACTGTGGAGGGGTGTATGGTCCAGTTCATCTTTTTCCTAAAAAGAATCAGCGGGAATCATCTGTGTAGAAGATGAGGGAGACCCAACAAAGGTGAATCGAAGTATGTTGGGACAAATTGAGGAGAATTTGGAGGATGAATAGGATCGGAAGTGTCAATGGATTTATCCCTTTTTTCTGATGGGGTCTGACACAACCCAACACCATGAAGTTATAAGGGAAAGTGAAGGGAAAAATAGTGCTTATGTTGATTGATAGTGGGGCTAGTCACAACTTCATCTCTGTCGAGTTGGTTTGCCAATTGGGCTTACAAGTTGAGTCCACACCATCGTATAACGTGAGATTAGGTGATGGCCATAAGAAAAGAGCGAGTGGGTGTTGTCAAAAGGTGAAGGTGAAGCTGGGAAATTATATGATTAAGGAGACATTTTTCCTATTTGAGCTAGAAGGGTTGAATGTGATATTGAGAGTAGCATGGTTGGCAACTTTGGGTGTGAAAGTCAATTGGAAGACGTTGATAATGAATTTTTGCATTGACGGTCAAAAGGTGCAAATTAGAGGAGACCATAAGTTAACTAGAACTTTGGTAACTCCTAAAGCTTTAAAAAAGGAGAAAGAGATTGAAGCGGTGTCCTTTAATGGAAAACCATATAGATACCCACATTTGTTGAAGACAGAGATAGAGAAACAAGTTGAAGAAATGTTGAAGGCATGGATAATCAGACCCAACAACAACCCTTATTCAAGTCTTGTGATTCTAGTAAAAAAGAAGGATGGAAACTAGAGGTTTTATATGGACTATAGAGCCTTGAATAAGGCAACCACGAGATTCGTATGTATGAATCTGATATACAGAAGATTACTTTTTGTATTGACCATGAACATTATGAATCGATAGTTATGTCTTTTGGACTAACTAATGCACCTACTACTTTTCAGTGCACCATGAATGACATTCTTCATTCTTACTTGAGGAAGTTTGTGTTGTTTTTTTTATGATATTCTGATATACAGCAGAACGTGAGAGGAGCATATGACACAACTGTTTCAGGTTCTAAAAACTATCCAACAACACCAGTTTTACGTAAATCACAAAAAATGCGAGTTTGGTAAACATAAAGTACATTATTTGGGGCATGTAATTTCAGGATAAGGACTTCAGATGAATCCTCAGAAGATTTCAATTATCTTGCAATGGCCAACACCAAAATCCTTGAAAGCTTTGTGAGGGTTTTTAGGCCACATAGATTACTATAGAAGATTCGTATATAACTATGGAAGAATGGCGAGACCCTTAACACAATTATTGAAAAAAGGGAAATTTTGCATGGACGGAAGATAGTACGAAAGCCATGCAATAGTTAAAGACAACGATCACTATTGCCCCTGTGTTAATGATGCCAGATTTCAGCCAACCTTTTTGCATTGAATGTGATGCTTCAGGCATGGGTTTGGGAGCAGTGTTGTCCTAGAATAAAAAAACCTATTTACTTTTTCAACAAGGCTTTGACAAAGACTTCTCTGATAAAGTCTATATATGAGAAGGAGTTAATGGCCTTGGTGTTAGCAATTCAGCATTGGAGGCCTTACGTGCTAGGATGAAAATTTACGGTATACACGGATCATAAAAGTCTAAGGTACTTACTGGAGCAAAGAATCACCACCCAGAATCAACAAAATTGGTTGGAAAAATTGTTGGGTTATGAATTTGACATTGTGTACAAACCGAGAGCATCTAATAAGGTGGTAGATGCGTTATCATGAAAACTGGAGGAGGAAGAAGAAGGGGTTGTGGAGATCAATATTTTATCCAAACCATATTGGCAGAACATTGAGTTAGTATAAAAAGAAAATCATGGAGGAATTAAGGATTAGTCCGGAGTCACATGAGAATTATATCTTGGAAAATGGAAGACTCCATTACAAGGGCATGATGGTGTTAACATCATCTTCGAGTTGGATTCCCAAACTACTATAGGAATACCATACTATTCCTACGGGAGGACATTCCACACCTACAAAAGAATAGCTTAGTCCTTGCATTGGATGGGCAAGAAGAAGACCATCACTGAATATGTCCACGCGTGTGCGGTGTGCCAGTAGAACAAGTATCAAGCATGCTCACCACAAGGATTGCTTCAACCTTTGCCGATTCCAAAGGCAATTTGGGAGGAGATAAGTATGGATTTCATTGTTCGACTTCCTAAATCATGCAGAAAGGACACGAGTTTGGTGGTAGTGGATCATCTTAGTAAGTATGGTCATTTCATTCCTCTTAGACTTCCATATTCAGCTAGATCAATCTCAAATGTGTTTATTAAAGAGGTGGTGAGATTGCATGGCACTCCAACTTCCATCGTTAGTGATAGAGACTCAATGTTTCTAAGTCTTTTTTGGAAGGAATTATTGCAGGGGCGACGTTGAGGATGAACACATCGTATCATCCAGAAACGAATGGTCAAACTGAGGTTTTAAATAGAATGTTGGAAACATACCTTCGTTGCTTTAGTTCGGAGCAACCCAAAATGTGGACGATATTCCTTCCTTGGACGAAATATTGGTATAACACCAGTTTTCATGGGACAACAAAGTGTACACCTTTTGAAGTAGTGTATGACCTCCTCCATCTCTGACACGTTTTGTTCCAAGGGAAACAATGGTAGAGGCGATGATACAAGATTTAATGAATCAGGATGAGGCCCTTACACAACTCAAATTTCATTTAAGAAGAGCGCATGATCAAATGTCCAAGTTCGCCGATCGCCAAAAAAAACTTTCTCCAATTAAGATATGATATACTTGAAAATTTGTTCGCATTGACAACTATGGTGGCCCTTTTTCAGTTCTAGCAAAGGTGGGTTCCCATGTTTCCCAACTCAAGTTAGCAGTAGGGCAGCACCAAATATATCCAGAATTGCCTTAAGAGTTTTAGGGACAAGGTGTGAATTTTTATCCAAACGAAATTTTGGACAGACGCGAAGTAAAAACCCAAGGAGCACACATTTCACAAATCTTAATAAGATGAAATGAAGAGGACAAGATACTGCTACATGAGAATGTGACAACCATCAAGGAACACTTTCCAGATTTCAACCTTGAGATAAGGTTGTTTTGGCATAAGGAAATAATGTTATGTAAGAAAATAAAGACAGTATATGGAGATTGTATCATAAGAGGAAATTTAAAAATAAAAATAAAGGATAAGGGAGTTAGTTAGTTACTTGTGTTCTTTAAATAAAGACCAACACTGTCGGAAAAGAACTTATTTCCTTTGTAATTGCTTTGAATGTTTTGTGAAAGTGCTGGAATAAAAAAGAGTTTGACAGTGTTCTTTGAGTGAATTTTTATCTGTCTTTCTGGGAACCTAAGAGTATGATTTGACTCTTTCGAGTAGCAACGACAAACATTTCTCACCAACAAATCTCAGAAATCAGTTAAAGGAATGCACAAGCAGGAGAAAAATACGAATGATTGCTCCAAAAGTTGTCAATTTAGAGATATCAATTATACATACACTACACTAAAATGTATCTACATTCAAAATCAAAAACCATGTGAGCATTGTTCAGTTAATGTGACGAGGAGGCAATTGGCCTTTCCTGAGAAAGGAGAGAGAGTACTCTGCAGCGTCGATTAGGTCACAAATGTTGTGCACTGACCGTTCATCGGAACCCACCCAGAACATTGCTCGCACCTCCGCCTTCTTCGCCAGCCTTGCCGCGAAGCTCAGCGGCAGCGCCGGCGAATTCAGGCTCCGCAGAATTTGCCGATAAAGCGACAGCACTCGGGCCCTGTTTCGGCCCAAATCCTCCACCGTGGCCCATATCCAGCCCATTCCCAATTCGCTTCTGCCACAACAAAGGATCGTAATTTCGTTCGTTTCGCGTTCTGATATTCCATTAAATAAAATAAAGATATAAGTAAAACTAAAAGAGGCGCGTGAATGGTGAATGAAGGTGAATCAGAAAGAACGTAGCGATGGAGAATTTGATCATACCACACTGCAGAGAAAAAAAAAACGAATAATTTAGGGTTTTTGAGATAATACCTTGATCCAAGTTGCGATGAGTGAAGAGTGTGTCAATGACGGCTTTTAAATATGAAGAACCCAAACAAACCCTAATATCTAATTTTTTGTAATTCACATAAATATGCCACGTGCCCTCTTTCTCCTACCCCCAGACCCATAATCATCCTCGACGAACGGTAGTCGCCGGCAACGAAGATCCAGACTCCGACGCCGCCGTCGCCGATGCTTTGAAGGAGTCACCTCTGAAGGTGTGAAGCTGTTATTGTCTCCGACGAGCCCTATTTTGGCCCCTGACCAATTCCCAAACGAACGAAGCCCTTTCTCAATCCAGGTAACCCTTTCTCTTATCGCCTTCCCTTTTAATTTCCACATGACAACAACGGGCTCTTTGAAGGAGTACATTTTCACTTAAAGATCCGTTCTTTTTTGCAATGTCTTTTCTGAACACGTGTTGGAAGCTTTCGACCTGTATATTTTAGTGGCCTTGTTAACTTCAGAGCTCTTTGATGCAATGTCTTATTTGATCGTGTTATATTCACTATAGCTGTACCCATCGTTGCATATAGGGGATGGGGTTGCTTTTTTTTTTCTCGGGGTAGATACTCTGCTCGGTGGATACTGTGAAGTTCTTAAGCAAACTTAAGTTTCACAGGATTTGCTTGGGAATAAATAAAAAAAGGGATTTGATTGATTACCATAATATCGCTAGAATCTGTCCGATCCAAGGCCAAATTCCTTGCCTGCTGCTTTGTGAACATAATTAACACTCTTTCATCTATCACATCAGATAATATAAAATTCTGATTTGAAACTGTGTGGACATATTGAAAATGAAAAGCATCACCATTCACCACTGTCAATTTGTACAACTTTCATGAAAAATGTGCTGAGGAAAGCACTTGTCCTATTTGATCACCAATTACAGCATATATTTGTGCTATTATTCCTTTCTGCTACATATTAGCATTGCATGTAACTGTTAAAGCCTTTGACTGTGACGAAAGCCTGATTGGTTCTGAACAAGTTAAAGCCATTTGTTTTAGTTTAAATCCTCTTGTGGACGAAGAACTCCTTTAGATAAATGATTGATTTCTTCCCCTTTAACAATCTGAACCCAACTTCCTAAAGGAAACTGTATTCTTTCTTTTCTTCAAATTTTAGTGCAATTCTCTTGGGTTTATTGAAGGTTTATGTTTTGAAACACCACAACACTGAGAATGTCTGAGGATGTTTTATTTTGATGTTTTGAATAGTACTTGTGAAATGTGATACTGATACATGTGTTTGGCTTGTTAAAGAAAAAATCAAGCAAAACATGAGATTGAGTATTGAGATTAAACCTTGATAGGTATTTAGGTTAGTCCATTAAAATATGATATTTAAACATTGTTAGGTATTTAGGTTAGTCCACTAAAATATGATATCAAATGTTGGAGAATTTATGTTTGCTGGCTAAGTGTGTCTCTCTAATCTCAGTGGTCTCCATCGTGGTGCTGTTTGTGTAGTTGGTAGCTACTTCACAGCGGAAAAGGAAGCAAGAAGAAGTGTTAATCATTGGCAAATAAAAGGTACCTAACAATAAAAGGACTTATGTTGATCATATATACTTTATTGCGTATTAGTCAATCATTTTTATGAAAGATTATAAATATTTGTTTGGTAAATATAGCATTATTTTAAGGGTGAGACAGCTACATTAATGGGTTCAATTTGGATCCAAACAATTTTAATGACATGAACTAGGAAAGCATTGATGGGAATCATTTTACTAGGAACAATAAATTGGAGTTATAGTGTGTAGGAGTTTGAATGGAAGAGATTTTTATGTCAATTTGAAAGCTTTTCTGATTTGCAGTGAAGGAATCTTATTGAATACCTCAAAACCCTATCCACTTGCAATGGCTTTCCCTCCTTACCAACGATCCCACTTGCGTAGCAACACTTACCATGCCCTTGTTCACCTCCTCTCTCACCTTGCTGAGTACAACTCTTCACATGAAACTCCAACTCAACCCTTCAACATTCCTGGTATGTGTTTCAATTTCAAAAGCCTACCTTCTTTCTTTTTGTTTTAATTTCTATCAGTTTTTTCATTATTATATGCTTCTATGAACTGGAGATTATGTTTGACACTTTGAGCTTTGATGTATGGCTACAGATTAATTTTTTGTTTTTCAATCTAATTTTCCATTTCTCAATTATATGAATGCTGTTAAATTTAGTTTATTTAATTTTTTGGTAAAATAATATTAAAAGGGAATTTTTAGAAAAAAAATGTTTTTCCTTTTGAATTTAGTTCCTATTTGGTTTAGTAATTTAAATTTAAAGGTTTTTAAGATTAGGCTGGGGTTATGGTTTAATCTGTTGGTAGTTTCAATGATTCTATGTTCTTCTTATTTATTTGATGTTGTATCAATTCAGTGTTTTCAAATTTTGGTAAATTTAAATCGAAAGGGTTCCTTTTTTTTAAGTTTACACTTGTGTTAGGAATTTGAGTTTATCAATTTGCTGTTGGTTTCAATTTAATGTGTGCTCACATATTTACTTACCAGAAAAAAATAATTTTTCCCTTTTTAAAGATAATGGCAGTGGTAGAATGGATGGAGTAAACCAAGAAAAGGAGCCTAAGGGCTCTGAAGTTGTTGATTCTGATTTTTTGGATCCTATAAGCCAGAAGGATATACTGGAGGTTCAGGAGCTCAATAAGGGGGTTGGAGACAAGAATACGGATTTTACTTCCAACAATATGGTCCTAGATGATATAGAACATATGATGGCAATAGAGGACACGTCTAACCAAGTAATTGGTTTTGATAAGGAGCAGAAGTTAATAAATGAGTTTGAACTGGTTATGAAAGGAACTGAAGATCTTATTTGCGATAGTGATTTAATCCCCTTGAATGCTGGATTTGATGAGAAACATAATGATGGCTGTGAAGTTGGGTTAATGGATTCTCAAGTAGACATGGAAGAGGGAGAAATTTCTGGAGACTTGGGAAAGGATGACAGTTCATTTGATGTGTCTTCTGCAGATGCTTTGCGGCAGATGCAGGTAGATGAAGTTCAGAAGTCTGTAAATGTTACTAGAAATGTGATATATCCTTCTATGATTAAGAATCAAGAAAAGGAAAAAGGTTGTGAGTCTACTTCCTCTATGTTAAATTCACTTCAAGATGGCAATAATAGTAGACAAGTGGAGCCTAGAACTGGTGGCAACAAAGGAATTGCATGCAGAGTTGAAGTAGCAATTTCTGAAGAAACTTTTGAATGTAAAAAGGAAGATAAAACGAAGGTATTCTTCTAATATTATTGATAATTTTTCTTTTCTTGAAGTTGTATAATTGTTCTTGTTGATTATGTTAAGCTTCATTTTATTTTCCTACTGTCTAATTTTTGTTAGTATGTAATGCTGGTTTAATTCAATGATGTTTCTTACTTTTGTTATATTTACTTTAGTAAGTTGAAAATTCTTTTAGGCTCGCCCCTCCCTTTCAAACGATGAAAAAAAAATTGAAATCACATTGTTGTATTTTTATATCCAAAGTCTATATGGTTTTCAGTTCCCCATTTATTTTTCCTACTTGAGTTTTGGGGAAAAATTAACTAAATCAGAAATACGATGAGAATTATATGTTCAACCTTAGCTTTTGACACCTTATGCGGAGTTCTACGATGTGGACTGACTGTGTAATGATAACTAGTTACATGTAATTTCCTTTTGCTAATTTTTTATTGTATATTGCAGTTGGTGAATGCTAGTAAAAGGAGCAAGCGTGGTGGAAAGAAAGAAAAAAAGAAGGTATTCTACTACTATTTTGTTATTGATTCTCTTTCTGGGTGCTATATATTGTTAACTTTTTATATGAATTATGAAGATTGTGAAGTTAACCTCTTTTGAAGTCATTGCAACATCAGTTAATTAATATTCCTGTTATTTGTGAAGAATAAATCTGTATGTTTTCAGCATCTCACTTATTTCTTTTATTTGGCAAAACTTTATTTTGTAGATGGCATTTAGAATGAAGAGAGCAGCAAAAAACAGAGAACTAGGTATTAAAAGTTTGCAGTTGCAGAAGTATGTACAGAAACCAAAAGTTGTGTCACATTGTCGCCATTATCTTGTGGGAAGGTGCCATGAGGTATTTTTTACTTCATACATATATGGAATATACCATCTTTATTGTTTTTTATTTTTATTGTTGTGATTAATTGCACAACACATACAATTGTTTGTTATTCGGGTGTTGATACTTCATTTATTTGTGATTTAAGAGATAATTGATATATTTCACTTCTTTTTATTAGAACTTGCATGAAGTTCATTTATACTATATATAAATGTGGTAATGTAAGAGAATTCTCTTCTTGAGTATCATTCTGTTGTATTTTCCTTTGTTTTCTTTTATATATCACTCACTGTATTTCTTTCTGTTGGAGCTGTCCAGCCACTTGTACTGACTTTGTTTAGTGCTGACAGTATATGTAGCGTTTTAAGTCAGTGACTAAATGACTTTTCGTCAACTCCATTTAATTTCACTTTTATTACATTCTCTCGTACTTTTAGGTAAAATGTAATATTTGTTAGTTATGAAAAAAAATTCCATATTGAATGTTAGATAAAAAAATCCTGTGCAAGTTCTTCATTTTCAATGTTTTATTATGTGATATTTGAATTTCCATAATTTGTTTGGTATGTTTATGTTAAAGTAGCCCATATCATTATTGTACTAATATTGTGTTTTGGCAGTTTCTGCAATATAGTTGTATACATGATATTCATGAGAAAATATCTAATGATTTGCTTCTTTTCTCTCGCCTTATTCCTAAACAAATTTGGCAGGGTGACAAGTGTCAGTTCTCACATGATGTAGTGCCTCTAACAAAATCCAAGGTATTGGCCATTTTAAAAATTTGCTCACTGTCATTTTCCCCCCAGAAATTGTAACAAGAACCAGGAGAAATTCACAAGACCTTCTATTGATTTTGAAATTGCAGCCATGTAGTTACTTTGCTCTTCACTCTTGCATGAAAGGCGATGATTGCCCATTTGATCATGAGCTCTCAAAATATCCTTGTAACAATATTGTATCCCAAGGCTCTTGTAGAAGAGGTGAAACTTGCCTTTTTTCACACCAGGTACTACATCCTATGTCACTTCATTTCGCTTGTTTTAAATGACTGCATCGATAGACTTAATATAAACTTGATATCAATCTTAATTTTTATATGCATGCGTGCATCTGAACTATATAACTATTCTCAAAGATTAAAATGGGAATTTTCTGATGCAGGTAGCATCCAAAGAAGATATCCCTACTCCTTCAAACATATGCAGACCAGTGTTGTCTACTGTTCAGTCAGGAAATGCAAATTCCAGTACACCTCTTAGCAATAATCATGTCTCTTGTTCTGTCCAGCAAAACCGCTTAACTCGCTCTTCAGGAATTCATTCTCGCATCAATGTTGAACATAAGGTGACAAACACTGCACAAAAACAGACACCACCTAAAGGAATTAGTTTCATCAATCTTGCAAAATTAACACCCAGCCCTTCTGCACTTAAACAAGGCACGGTAACAATCAAGGAAAGTCCTTTACAAGCAGGGACCCACAAAGATCAAAGTGCATTTGAAAAAACTCAAAACAAGGTGGAGATTGCTGAGAAATTGCCATCTGTGACACCAAAAGGAGTAAACTTTCTTTCTTTTGGCAACGGCTCTGTCTGTGGCTTTAAAAGTCATATTCGTCCCAATGTGAGTACAGAAAATGGTTTCAAGTTGCCTCAGTTACTCAATTTTGGTTTGCCTGAGAAGGCTAATTCTTCCCTAAACAAGAACAACTACAACAAAGCTAGTGACAGGACAAAACAAAGTGTATCACTGACTGATATATTCTTAAATGAGATTTTAGGAAAAAATCAATCTGTGACAGAAGGAATGAAATCAAAGTTTCCAGATAAAACCTCAGCCACACCAAGTCCTTTTGTTTCAATCCAGTCTTCTGAACACCTAAAATCTGGTTATCATAAGCATGCATCAAACTCAGGTCAAAAGGCATTCTTGTCAACTTTAGCATTTGCAGCAGAGCATGAATCTGACATTAAGATGAAATACCCTTCCGGTGATTCGTCAGCATGATCAGAGGACTCTGATAGAAAGTTCTGTGAAGTTTCAAACCATGCAGTCCTTGGTGATTGGAACCAAGGCACTTCCCAGTTTAGGGGGTGATAACCTACTGATTGTTTAGTTATAAGTTGTGCTGTAGTCTTCCAATAATTTTACTTTGGAACTGTAAATATTTTTTGTTGCAGTATGATAGAAGGTATAATAACACTCATTTACCGTCCATGGAGTATTTACTGAGGTGCATCAAGTTTTTCCTTTGTGTTAATGCTCATCTATGTAATATTTCTATCTTCCAAATTTTTACAGCTATCAAGTTATTTCTTATTTCTAATATTTATGTGACACAAGTTAAATGATCATATTAGAAATTATGAATATAGTATTATAACATTCAAAACCGAAAGTTGTTCTCTAGGTTTCGGGAAGAGCTCCATATCTTGTTACCACAGAAGAAAACATAAGTATTTTAATTTTGGTTAGAAGTTGAAGGTACATTTATTACTATATGTAATTATTAGGTCCAGTTTTATAACATTCAAACTAATCATTTTCTAATGCTAAGATTTAATATTAAACTCAAACAATTAGACTTTGTCAAAAAGTTTGAGTTTTTTCCATTATTAAAATGATACTTTTACTTCAGAGCATAATGCAATAAGATTTATTTCTACTGGAATTAACCTTTTATGCTTGATGAAGAATGCTAGAAACAAATTTCAGTGTAACATGCTACCTTTAAGTAAGTTGTAGTAGCTTTTGGTACCGTGTATTTCTCATTTCTCACCATCTTTAGCTAATAATGAAGACAACAACTCGATGGAACTAATGAGCTTCTTATGAGTCCAAGAATGTAAGTACTATGCATTGATGAAAATCATCATGTAAACCGAAAACCCTTCACCGTCCAAAACCCCTCAAACCACACCTTTCGTTACATAAACCCTTTGAATGCCTCCGACGCCGTTCAAGTTCGGTCAAACCAAGCCCTGTCATTTCCTGCTCCGAGCTCACCACCTCGAAGCTCGTCGTTCCGTCAAAGCTCGAACACCTCGCGGCGGAGTTCCGGTCGCTGCCGGAGCCGAGAGAGAGGGTTGAGCGCCTGCTTAACTTCGTGGCGGCGATGGAAAAAATTAACTACTGAACACTATCTGTTCAATAGTAATTGTCACATAACAAGAAAAAAGGAAAGATGAAGTGGAAGAAGCAAATTTTAATGATTCTTAAATAAGTTATATGTTACAAGTTAAATAAGGAACAACTTTTTCTTTCTTTTTTCTTTCTCCCTCTTGCTTAGTCTCTTATCTACCACAAACTTTCTATTCCTTCCTTTCTTCCCCTTTCTTTCCCGCAAAATTTCTTGTACTGTGCATCCAACACATCAACTACATAAAATGGTGTTTTCCACTTGTTACATCTTACTATTAATTAGTTGTATTGAAAAACACTATCATCTTAAGATCTTTGTAAAACACTTTCGCTGTATTTGATGAAAGTAGCTGTACCAAAAACTTCCTGCGCATATCTTTGGTGGTGCTTTGGTTTAATGAGATGTTTTTTTAAAATGTGCATGACATGTCAACCAAGGAATAAGGATGGTGATGTATGTAGGTACTGTTAAGCTGTACATACTGACTTGTTAGTCACTGTCCACACAATTTTGGCCTTTAGTAATTTTTGGGATTTTTTTCTTTTTCCTCTTTGTTTTTGTTAACGAACTTCAATTTAAAACATTATGTTACATGCTTAATTTATCCGTTCAACTAGTTCTTCTCTGAAAGGACATGCTCACCACAAATTATGCCCACCACAAATGCCATAATTTCTTGGAGTTGTGACCTAAGTTCTCCTAATTTTGTTCTAGCTTCACTGCAGGCAAAATATCTTTTCCCTAATGAGCTAAAAGTTAATGAACTAGTCAATGTGCTGAAGGAGAAGAACATTGGTGTTGCTGCACACTTTTACATGGATCCTGAGGTCCAAGGCATTTTAACTGCTGCTCAGAAGCAATGGCCACATATCCATATATCTGATTCACTGGTCATGGCAGATACTGGGGTTAAATGGCAAAAGCTGGATGCCAGTTCATAACAGTGTTAGGTATGGATTTTATGTCAGAAAATGTGCGTGCCATCCTGGTTTTAGTGCATTTCTCTTGTTTTTTTTTTTTTCTATTTTGAAGATAGCCATCAGCAGGTGAAATATGTAATGACAAGTGAAGGCTATCTAGAAGATGGACTCTATTAAGTTAGGTTTCCTATTTATAAACATTGGTGAATGGTTTGGTTTGTATGAAGCAGGTCGTATGTTCTGCAGTAAACCATTTATAAATATTGGTGAATGGTTTGGTTTGTATGAAGCAGGTCGGATGTGCTACAGTAAACCGTATTAGTAAAATTCAGTATCTGGGTTGTGTTAATCCTTAGTCCTTAATTTTTCTTCGGATAAATACTTGTAGGTTCCTTTGTATCGGATGTCAAATGAGCAAATTGGCTGTTCTCTGGCTGATGCTGCAGCTACTGCTACTTACATGGAATATCTTTCGGCTTTCCAGGTCTACGTCTTTGCATGTCATATACATTAACACTAAGTTAGAGACAAAGGCATTTGCTCATGAGCTTGTGCAGTGCCTACAATAACCAGTACTTCATCAAATGTTGTCCTAACTATCCTACAGGTTGGTCGGATACAAACCTTTCTTATTACTCTTTGACATTGTAATGATCATACGAAAACATCATATGATGATCGTCACCAAGCCCATTTAATTTTTTCTTTAAATAATGTGTCCATATTTATGCAGGCATTTGCTCAAGTTCCAGATTTGAGCATATGGTACGGACCTGATTCTTACATGGGTGCAAACCTTAAAGAATTGTTCCAACAAATGACAAAGATGACTGATGAAGAGATTGCTGCTATACATCCCAAGCACAATCAAAACTCTATTAGATCATTATTACCTGGATTTCACTATTTTTGTGGTTAGATCTTTTACACATTTAGAAAGAATCTAATTCGTTTGGGTTTAGATGTGCGCCATTTACGTGGCAATGATATACTCAGTATGTTAGTATGATATCTCATTCTTATTATAAATTTCCCTCTCATAATTTCTTTCACTTAAGTTGTTATATGCTTTGTTAAATAATTTCACCTTTCTTTTCCCTGTGTTGGGTTTATGCAACGTCAGACTTGGAGAGAAATTTAACACTATTGTGGTTTTCGTTCTCTGTTTTCTGCAATTTTTTTGTAGAAGTTTGAATTTTCCTTGTATAAAATATGGCTTGTATTGTATTCGTTTATCATCTGCTAGTTTATGTGTTTTATTTTAGTAGGCTAGTACTAGTACTATGGTTCTGTACTTCATATTATATATGCTTTCCTAACTTGGCTCCAGGATGGAGCATGCATTGTTCACCATTTATTTGGCCATGAAGTTGTGGAGAATATAAAAGAAATGTATGGTGATGCGTTTCTCACTGCTCATTTTGAGGTTCCTGGAGAGATGTTTTCATTGGCAATGGAACAGAGAAGGGGAATGGGCACAGTAGGCTCCACTACACTATTTTGAATTTCATAGAGGATCGGGTTCAGGAAGCTTTGGATAGAAATATAAATGATCATCTCCAATTTGTTTTAGGAAGAGAATCTGGGATGGTGGTGACTTCAATTGTGGCTACAGTTTGTAGTTTGTTGGAGCCTGCGAAGTCCTCTTCTGAAAAAGCAAAAGTTACTGTTGAAATAGTCTTTCCAGTTTCTGGCGACTCAATCTCAAAAACATCCTCAAGTTTATCCTCAGGTGTTCATTCTGCCAAAGTGGGTGATATCAGACCTCCTATGGTACCAGGAATAGCTAGTGGGGAGGGCTGTTCCATTCATGGTGGTTGTGCAACTTGTCCATACATGAAGGTAGAGTTTGTTATTTGCTTTACATATGGTTAGCTCAGTTTGACACCATTTTGAGATATTCTTGTAGAGTGACAAGATCTTGTATAGCAGTTGAATAAGTGACTATAGTTGGTAGGTCATTAACTACATTATAGGTTTACTGCTAAAAAGTAATGAAGGATTTTAGTTCCATCATTTATCTCATCGAGACAGGTTTTATCTGGATTGTAACTAGTTTTCTTCAAAAAAAATTCTTGGAAGCTGTCATTTGATTGTATCTTCAACCTTTCAGATGAATTTTTGCAGATCACTCCTGAAAGTTAGCCATAACCTACCTGATGAAGAAAATATCCTTTCTGCATACAAGGCAGAGCGATTTAAGCTGCAAACACCAAATGGCAAATCAGTGGCAGATGTTGGATGTGAGCTTATTTTGCACATGAGGAACTTCCAGATTAGCTTCTTGGTATTTCCTATATTATTGAGTGGCACATGTACCATGTATTTTGAATTCACGTATTGATACTTGCAGAAGCTACTAAAAAGCTTCCAGAGATTCTTGTTGACCAGATTCTTCACCCTTGAGCTGCTATCTTGTGAGCAATTCCAAGTTGCAACTGCTGCAAAAGCTTCATGGTCTTTTTTGTTGTATGGTATCTAATATATATATCATTTAGGTAAAGATTACTTAATGTAGTTTCATATTGATATAGAGAAATGAATGAAATTACATCTGCTTTTTTTTTCTTTCATTAATCAAAAAGATCCTACAGGGCTTTTGATCTTTGAGCGAACAAAGTAGTATCACACAAAATGCCCATTTAGATATGCATTTGAAGTTTTTACAGGATGGGTTTTAAGGTGCATTAGCATGATATGTGGTCTATCATTAATCGCATTTGTGTTTATAAATTAATATCATTATAACGCATCCTTCAGACCAAATTCTTCTCCTCTCCACATCTAAACTAATTTGACCAAATTCTCTCCTTCTCTACATCTGAACTAATTTTGGTGATTTTTTGCAGTGGCCATTGTCAACCATATAACTTGCTTTCTTTATCTCTATGACTGTTGTCATTCTCAACATCACATCCCTCCACAGGTATCAGTGACTGGCTCCACAAGTATCAGTGACTGGTGTTCTATTCGACTATAAGGGGTTTCTGGAATGGTGGTTTCCATTATCTTGGTGTTCTATTAGACTATAAGGGATTTCTGGAATGGTGGTTTCCTTAAAAGTGGACTAGGAGGATGACAATGGCAACGACAATGATTAGAAGATTGTAGTATGGTGGTCGACAATTCTGTGGAAAGGAGAAGGAATATGGGATGGAATGGTTTACCGAAATAAACACAAAATTAGTTTGAGGGCTAAAATTTGTAGAGCACTGTAAACCACTCTCATGAAAGTGTGACTCCTGTGATATTTCTTTGTTGTTGGCATAATGGCAAATATTTCCTCTATAGTGGTACTTCGTTAAATATTTTACACTACTATTTCAGTTAGTGATTATTATTATTCACACTGTATATCTCATGTAAGCACATTAATGTAATTGGATTTTTTTTTCTCTCAAACTTAAACTATTGAGCCAAAGTCTAATCTTGTCAAGATTCAACTTTGTCATTACTTTATTTTATTATTATTTAACACAAAAGTCAAACATTTTAAATTGATGTTGATTTAATAATTATTTTTTAAATTTTTTTATATAAATACTGATTTATTTTTTGTAATATGACTATTTTTTTTACCTCTATTATAATTCATATTTTTTCTCTAAAAAGAGTTTCTCATTGTGCAACCTGAATTTTTTTTTAACATGGACACTGTTTTGAATGTGCTAACTGAAATGGCCAAGGATGGCCTTGCTACCTGATGGTGGGATGCATTCATTTGCTCCGGTAAGTACCTATTGTCTTTCATTTTGTGTGCTGAACGTGTTATGTATGCTGAAATAAGAATTGATCTTAGCATGATTGGCTTAATGTGAAAATGAAACCCCAGCTGGGAAACTAATTTATCTTTTTCTTCTGGCGCTCCATAGTTATCTAAGACCATCTTTGCTAGGTTAAGGGATGTACTCAAGGGTCAGCAAGCAGTGGTAAAGTCATCCTGAAAAGCAAAGCTCGATGCCACCCTGTCTGTATCTATCATTGTTCCTTTTAGATCATGTACAGAGTACACATGCATTAATATGCGCACACTCACTCAATAGGGCTGTTTGCTTGAATCTGAATGTCAGGTTGGAATTTGCTACTAAAAAAGAAACTAGTTTATTTATTGTGCTTTGCTTATACATTACCTTTTTCTCATAGTTCCATTAGTCATACCAGCTACCAAGTACATCCAGTAATGTTAGAGATGAAAATTTCTTGGACATATATAAATCTCTTCACAGCATACGGAAATTCACATACTTGCTACCAAGGACATCCAGCAATGTATTTGATGAAAAGGCTGAATGGAAAAGTTGGAGAAGCTGGCAATGATAATCTGCATCTAAAAATCTCCAATAGCATTCAAAAGTTCAAAACTGCCTAGCTTAATGATAGCAGGTCTGCGATCTATCATTAAGCTTGGGCAACAGCTGGATGGGGCCATTTAGGGGTAGTTTTCTGTTATGAACTGTAAACCTTTTAGGGATAGTTTTATATCAAACTGTAAACCTACTAACCAAGTTTGTAAGATTCCCCATCAACATTACGACTAGAGGGCAAGGTGAAGGGCGTCTTGGTGCTGGTCCTAATTGACAGTGGCAATGCAACCACAATTTCATTTATCCGCAGGTGGTGTCGGTTCTTGAAATTGAAGTAGAACAAGGTAAGCCCATGGGAGTGAGGCTAGGATATGGGCATCATGTAGCTATGAGAGGCAAATGCAGGGAAATGGAAGTTCAATTTGGGGTGTTCCACACGAAGGTGGATGTGTATATGCTGGAATTAGGGAACCTGGACATGATTCTGGGGGTGGCTTGGCTACATAGATTTGGTAAAGTAACCTTTGATTGGGAATATATGACAATCAATTTTTGTTAGAATGGGGAACTGCAGGTCAGAGACCAAGGGGATACCCAAGAAAGTAGAAGAGGCAAATAGCAGAACAAACAACATAATTGTACAGTTTAACGCAGGACAATGTGATGGATTCTGAACCTAGAGAAGAACAACAACTATTCGAGAGGCAACAGGCTGAAATTCACTTAGTACTAGCACAATCCCTGTGAAGTATTTAAGGAGCCAAATGGTTTACCACCATCCCGAGACATTGTTCATTCAATTGAGTTGCATAAGGAGGCTAGACCCGTGAGTGTTTCGACCTTATCGTTGCCCATATCACCATAAGGATGAAATTGAGACATATGGATGAGATGCTGCAACAAGGTATAGTGCTTTCTTCAGTCCGGTCATTTCGGTTGAGAAGAAGGATGCTTCTTGGCATTTATGTGTGGACTAAAGGGAATTAAATAAGGTGACTGTACCAGATAAGTATCTAGTACAACAATGAACGTTACTACTAACCAACATAACTGATAGCAAAGCATTTGAGCTATTATTTTGAAGTCGTATACAAGCCGGGACCAGAAAAAAAAGTTGCAAATTCATTGCTCTGTAGGTATGAAGAAGGGGAGTTAGAGAATTCACTTCTCCAATTTGGCTGCATCAACAGCAGGTACAAAGAGAGGTGGAATTTGATCCTTTTTTGCAACAGGTCATACAAGACCTCCAGAAAGAGTCAAACTCCAGGCTTGGATTCCGCTTTCAGCAAGAAGTGTTGTTCTACCAAGGTAGGCTGGTTTTAGTCGCCAATTCCACTCTAATACCCGACATGCTAACTAAATTTCATTTGTCTTCAGCTGGGCTAGGGGACATTCTGGGGTCTTAAGAACCTATAGGAGGGTGGCTAGAAATTTATACTGGGCCGGGATGAAGAAAACAAGAAAACAATGCAGGATTTTGTCAAGGGGTGTGATGTATGTCAGCGGCAGAAATATTCAGCATCTTCCCCTGCGGGATTATTACAACCACTTCCCATTCCAGATTAGATTTGGGAGGATATTTCAATAGAATTCATCACGGACTCCCAAAATCAAAAGGATATGAAGTGATTTTTGTAGTAGTGAACAAGTTGTCCAAATATGGGCACTTCATTCCACTTAAACACCTTTACACCTCTAGAAAGGTAACGGAGATATTTGCTAAAGAGGTAGTTCGACTACATGGCTACCTCAATCCATTGTGAGTGATAGGGATCTTGTGTTCATCGGTCTGTTCTGGAAGGAGTTGTTTTGGTTACAGGGCACAACATTAAAAATGAGCTCTTGATATCATCTGGAAACAGAGGTAGTGAATGGGTGTTTGGAAGCATACTTGTGGTGTTTTGCTTCATAGCAACCGAAAACTTGGTCATATTGGGTGTCATGGGTTGAGTTGTGGTATAACACTACCTTTCATGGATCTACAGAGACCACTCCTTTTGAGGCAGCGTATGGGCGAAAACCCCCTCCGTTGATACAATTCCCGCATAGAGAGACAAGGGTGGAGGTTGTAGCACATGAGTTGGTGGATAGAGATGAGGCTTTGAGACAATTGAAACATCATTTGTTGCTTGCTCAACAGCAGATGAAAAGTATGCTGATAAAAAAAAAAGGTCTCTTACATTTGAAGTTGGAGAGTGGGTATTCATCAAATTAAGGCCTCATCGAGCGAACAGCCCGTAGAATTATCACTCCTGTAAGCATCCTTTTGATTTTATTTGTTTGTTGTACTTGGATACAGTTAGGTAATAGTTGAGTGAGACCCAAAATTTAATCAAGAATATGTATGCAAAATATATCACTAATGTTTCATTGAAGAAATGCATTTTTTTTATTGTTTGTTTCTAAATCAATTACTGACTTATCTTACACATTATTTGTTAGAGCTGCCAGATGTTTTGTAAATCGTCATATCCCATAATTTTATAAAAACATGTTTGTGTTGAGTGTTGTATGCGATATCCCTTTTATGTGTGTAGGTGGATATTTTGTAGCCTCATATTCACATTAGGTGCTGTTAGAGGCTTAGAGCTTAAGCAGGGAAGTGCCTTATTTGTGGTGCCTTAAGTTTATTTATTGCAAGCGTAGCTTTGCATTAGGTAAGATTGGGATGTCTTTCTTAACTTCAAATGAGGGTATGCATCTAAGTTTAGCTAGGTATGGTTTTCCTAGTCTTTCTATCTGGTTTGGATAGTAACTTTGTTTGTTTGTTTTTTTCTTTTAGTTCTCCTTTGTATATTTTACAGGTTATGTATACGGGTTGGAGTTACCCAAGTGCTCCATTTATTTATTTTCTTTCTTGCTGAAAATAAATTGTTATTGGTCAGAATATTTCATAAACATTGCGTTAATTATGTGATTTCTCTTGCATAGAGATATGATTGGTTTTGTTCTTGTTTTCTTAAACTACTACCATGAATATAAATGTTTTGTAGTTGGTAAGCTATCCAATTCCAATTATGTTAGAGTATTAGCATAAAAAGATTTATTTTATTGCTGGAATGAATTCCTATTGTTGATTTTCCTTCTGTTGTTTTTAGCATGTTTGGTTTCACATGGTTAGCATGTTAAGTTGTTTAGCATGGTTCACATGGTTCCTTTAACACACTTTAATATAGTTATGGTCCTTGGTAAAACTTAGCTCCTAGTCCGTGCAAAGGAAATGATTGATGAAATACCATGTTTTGAATGTTTTGAAAACTTAAAAATATTTGTAGTTACTTACGAAAATTTTAAGAGGATTGTCCTATCACAGACTCCAACTTTGTTAAGCTGATCTTGTAGTTTTTAACTTCATCCATTATTCTCTTCCTCAAAGCCAAGGTGTGGTCAGGCTTATGAGTCTCTAATGTCATGGTTGGTTAACTAGAAAGAACAAGCCTCATCATGGTGAATAGGATAGGATAATATTATTTATATTTCCCCTCTAGAGGTGTACTATCTATATATTGAAGAGATTAATTGGGCTATAATACAATGAACATTGATCCAACTGATTTGGAATTCAAAATTCTTGTTCAATATGTCTTGGCAATGATTTGACTTTCTTTTTTCGTTTTTTTCCCAGCTTTTAGCTTCTGGCCATATATGCACCAAAGTTCTAAATACAATTTCCTCCTTGCAAGAGGCAACTCAAACAACACAAGGGAAAGTTAGGAATGTACCTACAGGCACCTGTAATAGTTATAAATCTTTCTTGGATCATGCTTTACACTTCATTGAGTAATCAGTTTTATTGAAAAGTGGACTTAAAGTCCACTTCCTAATAATGGTATCAAAGCAATATTTAATGGATACAACATAAAACTTCGTAGCAATCATAGGAAAGTAAAAGAAGAGCCAAGTTTGTTCTCAATGAGACAATTAGAGTAGGAACCAAAACAAGTATCATAGATAGGATAGGATTACAGAAAGAACAGAAAATTGAGGCAGAACTTGCTTAGCTATATCCTATTTGCTGTTGTTGCTGAGGAGGTTGGTAATTTGCATAGCTCGGATAACTGCCATACAAATTGGGGTCTTGTCCAGCAGGAGCATAACCATAGTTTTCATGCAGTCAAAGTCCTTCAAACAAACAGGCCCAACTAGATGCAAATCAGTGGAATGGCAGTGGTGGTTACTATGGATATGCTGTGCAGGGTTATGAAAATTATTGTTATGCTCCTGCTGGACAAGACCCCAATAAGTATGGCAGTTATCCAGGCTATGCAAATTACCAACCTCCTCAACAACAACAACAACAAATAGGATATACCTAAGCAAGTTCTGCCCCAATTTTTCGTTTTTTTCTGTAATAGCAATCATAGGAAGGTAAAAGAAGAGCCAAGTTTTTTCTGAATAAGACAATTAAAGTAGGAACCAAAACAAGTATCATAGATAGGATAGACTCTGATACCATATTGAAAAGTGTTTGTTAGGCTTATCTGGCCACCCGCTATCGGGTTATTATCGGACCACTCATAATATATAGTCTCACGCACGAGTTGGTAGCCTCGACGTTAGGGGGTGTGTTGGAGATCCCACATCGACTAGAGATAGGACATTTCATAGTATATAAATGGGTGCGAACCTCACCTTACAAGCCGGTTTTATGAGGTTGAGTTAGGCTTAAAGTCCACTTCTTAATATGGTATCAGAGTCATTTCGAGTCTATCCTAGCGAGTGTTTGTTGGGCTTATCGAGTCACCTACTATCGGGTTGTTATCGGACCACCTATATAATATAGTCCTATCCTACGCACTAAAAGAAGCCCAGTTCAATCTGAAGTTCTGACCACGATTTGGCATAATGGTTCCGTTGTATGTTTGAAGGATTCTCTCAGCACCGGCACGACTGGTAAACTCAATAAACCCATATCCCTCTGCTTGACTAGTTTGTTTGAGGCAGAACTTGCTTGCTGATAAAACCAGCTTATAAGGTGAGGTTTGTGTTACATAGCCAGTAACTTTATATTTATGCCCCTCCCCAAATTAATTGCATGAATGAAATCTGGTTACAACTTCAAGTCATGGAAACAGATCAACTTCTTCAAATTTTTCATTTTTATATTCGCTGGATTCCTAACCTTGTTAGCTACAGAATTATATACATCACGTGGGAAGAACTGCTCGTGCAGGACGCTCTGGAGTTGCCATTTCCCTTGTAAATCAGTATGAATTGGAGTGATACATTCAAATAGCTTATAGGTGAGTAGTAGTATATGGCTAAGTGGTCTCTGCTTTAACATTTTAAGGAACAAAAGTATCTCAGAGATTGAGAAATATACATGTATACTTCAGGAAAAAAGCTACCAGAGTATCCTTCACAAGAAGAGGAAGTTCTCCTTTTGGAAAAACGTGTTAGTGAAGCCAAAAGATTAGCTGCCAAGGTCATATTTTGTATTAAGCTGTTATATTTAGTCTATTTTGTCTGTCTATTTCTTCTTAGAAGCATAACAAAATTAACATGAGAGATCTTGTTGGAGGTTGCCCTAGTTAAATTTAGTTTTTATTGGTTACAGTTTTCAGGTATTATTCAGTTTCTGAGAGCAGCCAATAGTGGTAAAAAAACCTGTTTGGGTAGTAATGCAGTAGGTCATAGGATCTAGTATCATTGTACAACAAACAAAAGCAACTTGTTTTGTATGAGTTGAGTATGTGCAGACATTACTCCTGGAATTAAATATGATAAAGGATTTGACACCAGCCAAATTTTATGTGATTTATATATTATAGTAGAAAGTACTCAAATGTTTGTTTGTTTGCTTGTGTAGAAAATGAAGAAGACTGAAGGGAAGAAGAAACAGAGGGGTGAAGAAGATAATGATGGGGAAGATATCAACAAGTACTTGGGTCTGAAGGATGGAAAATCATCCAAGAAGTTTAGAAGAAGATGAGATCATATAACTGTTGGTGAGTGTATTAATGCGGCAGATGAATGAATCAAATGAATCCATGAAAATTTTAGGATAGACTGAGTGGTCATGCAACTTGTGTAATCCCTTTTTGGGCAAATTTTGTTATTAAATTAAAAGATGTTTCTCCATGGATTGATTATAAACAACTTCCTAGTTGTACTTATTTCAATGTACTAGTACTAGCTGTCTGTTTCAACATGAATCCATAAAGAATCCATGTAAAGTGATATTAATTCATATGCTCTCATGTATTTTAATAGATAAGTGTGTTTTGTGCAATTGCCTTTGCTTTTGTTTCAACTTGGGGACAAAAACAACACAAACCTTGGAAGTTTATAGGTTTCATATTGTAATTGTTTGGGATTAAGGAGTTACTTATCTTTGAGTTGTTTGGATTATAAATACATTTTAATTTTTACAGTACTTGCATGGAGTTTGTGTCTGTAGTTCGGTGTAAAATTTGTAATAAATCTCTTTGTGAATTGGTGGTGTCCCTATTTAAAGTGTGTGGCTTTATCATTTCCACAAAAATGGCCAAATTTTCTCCCTGCTCAGCAATATCAATTTATATTTTTATTATGAGAATGTTATTTTAAAATATAAAATCTTCATTCTGGAGGCACAAATATGGAATTTACAAAAAACGGCTAAATTGTCAGAAAAGTTAAAATGATATTCTCTTGTTCTTCACATTTTATTAACCCTATAATATTCTCTATTATGACAGAATGACCTAACAAAAACAATAAGCAGTTGAATTAAATTTTCTTAGTCTTATTTGATTTGTTAAATATAAATGACACAAGAAAATATATTCAAGGGTCAATATAAAAATTTGAATTTTAAGTATCTATTAAATTGCAAGAAAAACAAGTTTTACCCATATACCAAAAAAGGATAAATAGAGCAGTGAAACTATAGCTGTGAACATGTTCAGTGATCTTGTCCATTATTCAGAAAGTATGTGACATGATATGAAACTAGTCTTTATCTTTGGTAAGAAAACATGAATCTAAGTTTAAACCACACTTCCATGCAGTTAGTCATCTTTCACCTGGTATCCACGTTTGCTGCACTCTATCTTCTGGAGAGAGGTAGTTGTGTGTTAATGGGGTAGCTTAGGGAAACATCATTTTAACATTTTTCATTTCTTTATATATACCTTTTATAAAGTCTTCACATTAAAAAAATTGACTACCAAAAAATCACCATACATTTCTATAAATAATTTATTTATAACATCCCTCTTAGTCTAACTGTACCTTTCTCTTCTTTTTTTAACTTTTCACATTTCTTATTCTTTCATTCAAATGAAAAAGTGATAAATCTTTTTCCATCAGGATTCAAGAAAGATACAAATAATAGTTATTTTAATTCTACTGAATAATTAAGGAGAGAGTCTAAATGTATTGTGAGTAGTTTTACAGTCATATAACTGATTTTCATTATGATCTTTAAAAAATAAACATCATAACCCCCTTCTAATTATTAATCAATTTGCTATATTAATTTTAACTTGTTTTAATCTTTGTATTTTGACTTTCAATAAAATTTTCCTAGATGTTGCAAGACTGTAGATATACAAGAGTAGTTTTGTGATTCTTAGTGTTATGATATGTTACCCTCTCCCGTAGAGCCATGCACCTGCATCACTTACCTAAAAACCAGTTTTATTGCATTAATCAAACACATGACACTTGAAAACACTGAGTTAGGACAGAAATCAACTATGCAATTACAGAACAGTTGAAGGCACCATAGAGGTGAAGACCAAGAAAATAAAGATGACTCTCAACAAAACTAGACATTTTGCAGAATGCAAGCACAACCCAACATACACTTACATACATTAGGCTTCTGCATGCAACTAAAACTTTGAAAACCCTTAAAACACATAAAATTCAGCCAATTCCTCCAAAGAGTCAGAATCAAACATAGGATCTGCATTTTCTAGCATCCATAACAGATGATCAAAGAGAACCACCTCACAGTTGATAATCAAAACACTTTTATCATTTCCCTCTTGATTTGACTGGTTGATGAGAGCTTTCAGAAGAGAGTTATTCAGATACTTGGAGCTGATCACATACTGTTTTCTTGTGCTGCCAACAAGTATAGTCTCACAAGGTTCATCTTCTTGCATGTCATGCACTTTCCATGAATCTTCCTTAACAAACTTGGACCTTAGGCTATTAATTGATGAAGATCTTCCCAGATGCCTTGACAAACTCTTGCACTTACTAAGTATTAGATTGAACTTCTTCATGCTTGTTTTGGTTGAGGGGTGTTTGGTTTTTTAGGGAAGAAGAGGAACAAAGAGAGGGTTGGTTACGGGAAACCAGTGAATGAACTTAAAGAAGATTAAAATACTGTCAGAATGAATTGTGTTGTGCTTTTAAAGAGAGCAAGGAGCAAAGTCATTGTACTGGGGTGCTAGAAGTGTGGGTTCAATTTGGATTTAAACAATTTTAACACACAAACAAGTCATCTTTAGTAAATAAAAATAAAGATTGTACCTTTAACTTACATGCACAAGAGACAGACATAACTAAAATTGTTTTCAGTCATCACTTGTTAGGCATCGGAGCAAGAGCCCATTGTTTGTCTGAATCCATTTGCTTCTAGCTAATGACTTGGGCCCCACTTCTCATGTTTATGTTCTACTTCAAAAGGGGAAGAACTTACAAAACAGAAGTTGAAGTAAACAACCTTATAAAGAGAAAATTTTTGCAAAGTCTCTGAGTTGCTAATCATTTTGTAGAGTTTGAATGAATTTTGGTAGTATAGACAAAGGACTAAATTTTGATTTGTTTTAATGAAAATATCAAAGTCCAGAGAGTAAGAGGTGTTTAATGCACTGTTGCTGTGTTTAACTGAGCATCAATCTTTCAACAAAACTAAGTATTGAACTTATCAATATCACATTTAAGTAGAACTAGAATGGACTATAAGATTATGAATTCCACTATGTTGTAAAATTTTAGAAATTTTGTTCAGTGTACAAGTTGTATTGTAGGGTCTTTTTCATTACTCTGTGCATCTGATATTTGACAGCATTTTCATACAGGTTGGTTACACGTTACTCTTGAAACTAGTCTTTTTTTTTTGGAGTTTCAAGAAACATGATTATTTATGAGCTAAATTGTTTGGAAAGCAAAAATGGCTATAAGCTGTTAAAATTATATAAACTATTATTTACAAAGCACATGTTTTGGCTTAAACAGTTGACTATTTTTCTATGCACTGTCTGATATGAGTTTAGATGATAAAAATGATAATAGTCAAAGATAACATTTAAGATAAGAGCCACTATTCTGACAAGTATATGCAATATGTTTCTTAACAAAGATATTTTATTTATTTGCTATGAATATCTATAAGTTTTCATTAAAATAGAAAAGGAGACACTCAATATGTGCTATGGGGTTTATGTCCCACAGAAATGGAACCTTAACAAGGTGTTTCCTCTTGTGACTGATGCTTTAAGATTGTGCACATAACCCTCTGTCTCCAAATATCTCACTTTGTTCCTTTCTGACATAAGAGCCTTCTGCAAGCTAGACTAGTTAGAACTCTGTAATTTATTAGTTAAAGATGGTGAGAAATGATAAATACACTGTACTAGAAGCTATTACAACTCACTTAAAGTAGCATGTGACCCTGAACTTTTTGTCTATTTCTGAAATCTGTATCACAACTCTCATTATACAAGTACAAAAAAAGAATAGGGTAGTTTGTTTTTAACATGCATCAAGCATAAAGGGTTAATTCCAATTGAAATAAATCTTATTGCATTTTGCTCTGAACTAAAAGTATCATTTTAATAATGAAAAACTCAACTTTTTTTGACAAAGTCTAATTCTTTGAGATTAATATTAAGTCTTAGCATTTGATAATGATTAATTTGAATATTACAAAATTGAACCTAATAATTATCTATACAAATATCTTCAACTTCTCACCGAAATTAAAATATTTATGTTTTCTTCTGCGGCAAGAAGATATGGTGCTCTTCCCGAAACCTAGAAAACATATTTCTGTTTTTAATGTTAACGAAAGTCAGAAAAGTTATCACTGTCGATGTGGTCCTTTCAAAAATTTCACGGCTGGTGTTCACTTGACGTTAATATTTATGTCAGTGCTATAGATGAGATTCCAACATGCAAAGGAAATGAAATAATAGAGAAAATCTTACATTTTTTAATCTTCTGTAAACAATATAACTGCATAATTAAGTAGGTAGATGAATATATAGTTGTCACTAAGTCTCTCATAACCAAAAGAGATTTTGGCTAACAAACAAACAAAATAATGATGGAAGACATTACAAACACTGCATAATAGGAACAAAATTTTCAAGAGGTTTAGTTTGTCACTTAGTGTTGAACCTTTGGTTACAACCTGTGATTTCTCATATCTAGCTAAGACTTACATTAGAGCTAAGTTAATCCACCATTATAGTAACTTAACAAACTTAATATACTTTTCATATCTCAAAGAAGATACTAGGTTGGTTAACTCTTTGTTTAGATATATGTTTCTTCTAAATAAAGTTAGTATATTTTAAGGTTTAAACAGTTTTCTATTTCTTCTAAATATCATGATTTTTGTTCTTATTTTGAAAAAGATATAACTTAGTCTTTTTAATTCTTGTTCAAATTAGTTCTTCTGTTCTATGTTTTGTACTTTAAATAGGTGTTTGATGTGATAGAAGTTTTTCTTTTCATCTGCAGAGAACAGTGCTGCAAGACACGTTGTTGGTTGTTTTGTGGTACTTGCTGTGAAAGACAGAGTTACACAGCTTGCAACAATGCTAAATTTTACAATTTATTTATAAGTGCTAAAAAAAAGTTGTTGTTCTAACCAAGAGTAACAGTTTCTAGGTTGTATTAATTTGACTACTGTACTTTACACTATTCTATATAGATTTAAGATATTTTGAAAAAATAAAGAGATTACAGTACCTACTAGATGGTTCTAGATAATCTTTTAGAAATTTTACATACAAAAACACTCATCTTGATACACATGCATTTTCTAAATTCCTCAAACTTTATGATTCATATGTATATACATAATTTTGTTGTGAAAGACTAAAACTATATTTCCTCTGTTTTATGCAGTAGCAGTACAACTGCTGCATGAATTAATTGTGATCTATTGAAATTTTTTTGTCTTTGATTTGTTTTTGTGGAAGATTATGGAGGACTTATAATCTGAGTTGTAGCTTAAATTACTGTCACATAGTATATTTATAATGTGAAATGTGTAATAGCTGTTTTTCTTTTGCATGTTTAAAGGAATACTTTTAATCAAGTGATGGCTGAATCTACTTTTCATATCATCTATCAACTCTGTCCAATCTCAGTAAATTTTGCAGTAACCTTTGATTTGATGTTTTCTATGTGATTTATAATTCTTATAATCTTTATTGAAGATAATAAGATGCATGAAATTTGGTGATTAACTATATATTTTAATAAAGTAATATAGTTTTATATGTTAACTATCTGCATAAAATTTTAAAAAATTATTAAAATAAATAAATTGGGTTAACACAATTTTACAATTTTATTAATGGTACTAATAAAATGATGTAATTTTAGTGTAATTAAATTTTAATTTCAAATTGTGTCATTTTGACATTATTTATTTTAATAATATTTTTAAATTTAGTTATTTTAATAATTAATGTATAAGATTTATGTTGGTAAAAAATTCTGAATTAGTAAGTTATAGGAAACTATCTATCAAGCTTTTGTATTGTATTGTTATGCATTAATTAGTTATCTTTTTTATGTTCTCACTTATCACTAGCTATTGATAGAAAATAATTAATTATTAAGATTGAAGTTCATCAAATAAATATTTAAACATACTTTAACAAACTGTACATAAAACAAATTTAAATGAAATACAAATGTAAAATATTGTTTACATTTAGAGAATACAAATTTCATTAGTTTATATATGTACACTTGTAAATATATTATATTCAACCCAAACAAAAGTATGATTTTCTTTTATGAAAAATCTCTTTGTTGTTCTAATTTCTTTTGTAAATCTAATGTTTATATATAACAAAAATATTAGGTTGTTCTCGCTAAATCATTTAATGTGATAAATAGTTATGATCTTTTATGAATATATAATTTTTTTTTTTTAAGTTTAGTATTGCTATATATTTAAGACAAACTAATAACTTTATTCTCAAATATGAAAAATATATTTCTATCGTTTTTTTTAGATATAATAGTTTTAATGAATAACGAGGTGATAGTTTGATGGTGAATAATAATTCTCTGAATATGACATTATCTTTTTTTATTCGTTATAACATAAAATGTTGCCTTTGAAATATCTAATATTTTTTTACTTTTATTTATTATTAGAAAATATTTTATATTAAGATAATAAAAACTAGTTTGAGGTGTTTAATTTTAAATTATATATTTTTCAGAATAAATGAAGTAATAAAAAATATTTTAATTATATATATATTATAAACAATTTTGTTTTACCATTTTTAATATTATTTTTACTTTTTGGTTAAATAAATTATTTTTTAACACTGTATATTTTTAATAAAATATATTTACTAATTAGATGCTTATATTTTATAGTACTTTAATTGATTACTTTCATATTATTTTGACATTTTATTCAATAATTTTATATGATTGTAATAAAATTTAATTTTCAATATATCACTACCAATGTTTTTTTTTTCAAAGAAAAAAACCTAATAAAATTATTATATTGATAATAGTATATTAAAAACTATATAATAATGTAATATAAAATAATGACCATTGTTCTATTATTTTTTTTCTATCCTTTCTATTGAAAAGTAATATAAAAATTAATTTATTCATGATATATTTTATTTTAAAATTTCCCCTTAGATTTATAAATAAATAAATAGACATACATACATATATATATATATATATATATATATATATATATACTATGTGATATACAATAATTATATATAAGAGTTAAATATAGTTTTTATCTATCCAAAATTAAAGAGTTCTGATTTTGATTCAGTAATTTTCTAAAAAATATTTTTCTTTGATTAGATTCCTCCAAAAAAAAATTATCACTATTTTAGTTTTTAGTATTTTTTTTTAAGATATATGAAAAACGTTTGTTTTATTAATCTTAAAGAATATATTATATTACTAATAATATTTATCACTTCAAATTATTCTTATTCCATATATAAATCGTTAATTGATATAATATAATACTAAATATTAAAGTTTTAATTTTCAGTTTTAGAGGTTTAGAATGAATTACAGAAACTAAAATTAAAACTCATTTTACATGGACTAAAACCACATGTTATTATATAATATAAAACAAAAATATATATTAACAAAAGTAGTATAAAAATCAAGGTTCATATAATATATTACATTTTGTTAAAAACATTACAAAATCATCTTATTTATTATTTAATCCAATTAATAGAAAAAATATTTATTATATTTTTTAATTATTATTACCTCAATTATAATAATTATATTATTCAGTTTAATAATCATGTTAAACTTAAAAAAACTCTAACAATTACCAGAATTTTGAAAGTAATATTTTTTTTTCACAAAAACAAAGATAGATGTAGTCATAACTTAAATACATTTTTATTTCTTATTTTAATTTTAAGTACAAAAATCTAGCAATGATATTAATTGTGGAGATGGTAATAAATGTTTAACTTGTTCAAATATCTTTAATATAATTTATTTTAATATAAGTGTTGAATGTTTAATCCTATTTCAAAAGTTGCAGCATGATGTCAGAAGAGGCATGCTACATAAATAGAAGCTAGAAAAAAAAAAAGAGCATGCATATGTTGCAGGGAGAGAAAAGACATGGAGAAATTTGTCCTTAGGCCAAAACCTCTTTTTCTGCATGAGTATGATCTGATTCCATTGCTTTGGTGGCTATTAATTGAGTATTGATTAAACATATATGCAATGAACATTTTCTTAACCACAGACAAGCACTGTGTGAAGAAGCCATGAATGAATAAATATATATCTGCATGTTGGTCTTTGCAGACACTCGGCAATGGACATAAGGGTATGGACATTATTATCACACTCATTCTTCATTCTTGCTACAAAATTATTGAGCCATGAATCATCATTCCATTTTCTTCTTCTCTTCTCAACCAAATAAAGAATCACTTATTCTTCTTTTAACTTCATGAAGTTTTAAGAACATGGTTAACATCAAACAAGAGGTGCACTTACAATGGTGAAGGTTGGTTTGAAGGGACACCCAAGTGCATGGTTTGTATATTGGTATTTTTATGTTTGTAATTGAACTTTTAATTTGTTTCTTACTATACCTAATTAATAGTTATTAACACTAATTAAGACAAACTAAAAGTTTGATTTAGTATTTTTTAAAGATTAATACAAATGTTTATTTTTTAAATTGAATCTCTATTAGCAATATGTCTATCATATAAATATATGTTGTTTATATGATATATTATTTTCATTAGTTATATATATAGTTGATTTAACCAAGTAACCATTATTTGGACTAAACTAATAAACAATTGGAAATTTTGTTGTATATGAATGAGGCACACATTTCTAACACAATGAATACATGGGTATTTTCAAAAAGAAAAAGAAAAGAAAAGAAAGTAAAAAAAAAATGGTGTAAAAATAGTGAATAAGTAGGTAGGAACAACAGAGTCTAACATATGCAATGAAGACTCAGACACTTCTCTTAAATGACGTATCTGTGTCGGACACATGTATCAGTATCGATACTCGTACGACACTTGTAGGACACTTATCGGTGAAATGTTCAATTCAAAAAATATTTGTTAGATTTTTGAAAATTCTAATACGGTTCTAACACAATTTTAAAAGGTATAAATACAATAATTTTCTAAAACTCAAATTTATTGTATAAATTTTTATTATGATTATAAAAATAAGGAACAAATTCTTTTGAACCAGTCATGAAAAATATCTTCCTGCTCCCAAAAGAATCTGAAACATACTTTTGCACATAAATATTTATTTTCAATTTATATAATTCAAAATTATATAATGTATAGATCTGTGTCCCTGTATCCTACATTTTAGAGATTATACGTATCTCCATGTCAATATCCATGTCGTGTCAGTGTCCATATTTGTATTTGTGCTACATAGAATGACCAACTTTACGAGTTAAGGTTATTACTATTTACACTCCCTTTATATACTAATGCACCACTTTTTTAGGGGAGTGTAAATAGTAGCCTATGAGCTAAAGCAAAATAAAGGCTAAAACCAGTTGCATCTTTATAGTTTTTTTTCACCTCCATACTTCTTAAAATATTAAAAATACCGTTTATATTATTGATATTTTTCATTTGGAATGAGTGATATGTAAAAACTCTAGATTATAGAATTTGAAAGGTATTTTTTTTGGATTCTATAATTCAGAAGTGTTCCTTTAAAAAAATATCATTTTGGATTATAGAAATTGAAAGATATTACTATTTATACTCCCATTTTGTACTAATGCAACCCTTTTTCCTAAGGAAATGTCAATAGTACCCGACAACTTCTTCCTGCACCTCTACAAATTTCTTTCTGCACCCCCTCATTTTCAGAGAAGACTGTTTTGCTCCCTTTAAAAATGATATCCGGATTGTTCTTTCTGAAATATTTCCGAAACATGTTTTATGAATTCCAGATTTACCAATCCAGAAATAAATAAAAAAATGTATTCAGAAAAGTTGTTTCAGAATGATATTTTGTTTTCCAGATTTTATATTTCGAAAATATCTTTGCTTACAGAACTACTTTTTGGGAAACACCCAAAAACTATAAAGGTTAATTTCGGTATTTTAAAAGAATGTAGGGGTGCAAGAAGAAAAATGTAGAGGTGCAGAAAGAAACACCCATAGTAGCCTGTGAGCTAAAGCCTAATAAAGGCCGAAAACCAGATTTTAGGGCCCAACTTCGCTTGATGCACAGTGGCTTTGTTCACCGAAGACAAATAAACACACTTACGAAAAACTGAAAACGCGGCGGTGTCGTTGGCCATGGAAGCAGCAACAGTAGCAACCTCTTCTCAGAGAAAGCTGAAGCGGAAGCGAACCCTAGCAAAAAGCGATCCTGAATTCGACCGTCTTAACTCGCTTCCGTGGAACTCCTCTCTTCCTCAAAACGACGACGATGGCGCTTTCTCCATCTTCATTGGCTCCAACGAACTCGAAGGAGGTTCGCTCTCATAAACAATCATCTTCCGTTTCGCTTCTCAATTTATCGCTTTTTTTTTAACTTTTTTTAATTTAACCTGTTGATTTTATTAAATAAACTTAAGATTTAAGCATTTGTATTGTAGCTAATTGAGCGAAATGTTTAGATTGTTTGCATTGGTGTCCTTGTAAGGACAGTGTTGATTCTACATTTTCGATTTTCTGTTTCGCGGTTATTTTATTTTGTTCATGTTTTGCGTTGTGCAGGTTTTCTTTCGCTCGAGGAGATTGATGAGGCGGAGTATGGTTTGAATATTCCTGAACCTGAATATGGCAAGAGGAAGACGAAGAAGAAGTCTGTACAGGATGAAGATGTGAAGAAGCAGCAGCAAGATGGAGTTGGCGGTGCTAGTAGTGACGAGGTCGAAGCTGAGTTGGACGAGAGTGTGAAGGCTAAAGAGAAGAAAAAGAAGAAGAAGAAAAAGAAGAAGACGAAAAAGAAGGATGCTACGGAAGACCAGAAAGTTGAGCAGCCAGATGCTGGTAATTGCATGTTTAATTTCAATTAATTTGAAATTCTGTGTAAATGTGTATGTGTACGTGTAAGTGTTAGAATGCTTGCATGTGTGTTTGTAGATTACTGAAATGGGAATTGCTTGTGCAATGTTATAAATTGAAGATGAGAAAGATGCATTTTGCTAATGTGTATATCTGCTTCTAGGTTTAGATGCGAATGTGAAGGACGGTAACGGTGAAGAGGACAATGATGAAACTGAATATTATGCATGGAATGAGTTGAGGCTTCATCCTCTCCTAATGAAAGCAATATGCAAGCTTGGCTTCAAGGAACCAACACCAATACAGAAGGCTTGCATTCCAGCTGCTGCTCATCAAGGAAAGGTTGCTAGAAGCTTTTCTTCAGGGTGCTGTTTTGGTTTTTATCCAGTTAAATTTAATAAAATTCTTTTGTGTGCATTTGATAGGATGTTGTTGGGGCTGCAGAGACAGGATCTGGTAAAACACTGGCGTTTGGTTTGCCCATTTTGCAACGCCTTTTGGAAGAGAGAGACAAGGATGCAAACGTGGTTGAAGAACCCGAGAAGTATTCTTCTAAAGGCGTTTTGAGGGCTCTTATTATTGCTCCAACTAGAGAACTTGCACTTCAGGTACTTGCAAGGCTTTTCTCAATTTTTCATAATTGTCAAATACTTGATTGTTACAGTGAGGTTTATATATTTCTTTTATAGGACTAAGGTGAGAAGTGAGAACTTTATGTTGGGTGTGTAGTTTTGTAGTAGTTACAAACTTACTAACAAGTCTGATATGGTTTAACTTAGCATTTTCTATGTCTATTAGAGGGAGTAACTCAGATGGGATTTATTTATAGCAATCCAGTGTTTTTATGATAAATCTTTTACTAGAGTTGGTGGGTAAAGCTTTTGTAATGGAACATAACAAAATGGAGCCTCCTGGTCACTAGCAAGTGGCAACTGGTATTGTGTAATCTGGAATTTGGATTGAATGAAAGAATAATGGGTTAGACGTAAAGAACACTTGCAGTAATGAGTGGGAAATTTTCTTAGTTAGATTAAAATGTGGGTCATTTTGAAAAGTCTGGTATCTTGGACTTCAAATGTTTGAAAACTGAATTAAGTGCCAACGATGTAAAGATAAGGAAATATAGTAACCAAACTGAGTTACAATGTGCTGATGTGATTACTATGTTCATAAAACTTAAGTTACTTACAATATGTTCACTAATCCCAACTAAATAGGGAAACAAATTATGATAAGATAAGGAGATATTGTGTACCGATCCTAAAGAGATGATGTGGAATTAAAACAAGTAATCCTAGAGGATAATTCAAGATATTTTCATATACTCTAACCCATACTAAATGATAAGTGAAAAATCTGAATAAAATTCAGCACCTCGTTTGTTTTTGCATCAATTATTTCACGACCTCAACAAAGAGAATTATGATAAAACTTTATATGCAGTTCTGTCCTGTAGCCAATTGCTTGATATTGCCAGACTTTCATTCTAACTGTAGTTTTCTTTAATAATGAATTGCTCATTTTTTTAATTGTCTTTTCAGGTCACTGATCATCTGAAAGCTGTTGCTAAGTATATTAATGTTAGGGTGACCCCTATAGTTGGTGGCATTTTAGCAGAAAAACAGGAGAGACTTTTAAAAGCAAAGCCTGAGATTGTTGTCGGAACTCCAGGGAGGTTATGGGAACTTATGTCAGCTGGAGAAAAACATCTAGTTGAGGTAATAGCCAATGTGATGCATTGAGAAGTTTGAGTATCACTGCATTTTTATTTGTGCGAATCAAATAATTGTTTTGATGAATAATAATTATCTTTACAAGCCATGATTAAGCATGCCAGTATGACTTAGATTATTGCAAGAGTAATATGTTGCTCACTCCTAGCTAAAAAATTTACTGTTTAATGACAATGTTTGCATGCTGGATGTTGTTTGATATCATTTTTGCGAATGCCTGTTTCATTGTTGACATATAACTGCTGCAGGATTGATGCAAGCTGATAAAGGAAATGTATAAATGTATTCCATATTGTATTTATTGAAAGTCATTTGTGATGTCGGCCTTGTTGATTTGCAGTTACATTCACTCTCTTTCTTTGTGCTTGATGAGGCTGATCGAATGGTACAAAGTGGTCATTTTAAGGAGTTGCAGTCTATAATTGATATGCTTCCCATGTCCAATATCTCCACTGAAGATAATTCTCAAAATGTACAAAAGAGTTGTGTTACTGTTTCTAGTTACCAAAGAAAGAAAAGGCAAACACTTGTTTTTTCAGCAACTATTGCACTGTCTTCTGATTTTCGCAAGAAGCTAAAACATGGCTCAATTCAAAAGAAGCAATCATCAACAGAGGGATTGAACTCTATCGAAACTCTTTCTGAGCGTGCAGGAATGAGATCCAATGCTGCAATTATTGATCTTACTAATCCATCTATATTAGCAGCTAAGCTTGAGGAGTCATTTATTGAGTATGTAAACTCATATCTAAACTCTAGAACTTGGGTTTTATAGAATAATATTTTTTTAGCGGTATAAGGAAATAATTTGTTTACTGAAATTGCTATAGAATTTGGTGCTATGTTAATTTTTTATGCCTACTGTTGTGTTGGGTTACATAACCTGGTGGGCCAATGCTATTTTTTCCTCCATGTGCAAAATAAATTTTTACTTTATCGTTGAGCATTTTTTCTAAATTTCTGAAGTCTCTTGTTAGCATTTTTGCTAAACCTTATTATTCATGATAAAGTCAAAACTAAAGTTTAATATGACATGAAATGTCAGCTTTGTTTGATGATCAGCATTAATTATCTTTGACAGATGCAGAGAAGAAGATAAAGACGCATATTTGTATTATATTTTGACTGTCCATGGACAAGGTCGAACAATAGTTTTCTGCACGTCAATTGCAGCTTTACGTCATATTTCTTCCATATTGCGCATTCTTGGAATCAATGTTTGGACTCTTCATGCCCAAATGCAGCAGCGTGCCCGATTGAAGGTTTGTGTCCTGTTAAGTGTAATATTAAATCATTCTCATCATCTAGTTAAAAGTTTATGGGATAATTGGTTCATAATATGGTATTAGAGTCTATCTATTCCTGATGTGGGGTCGTTTGCAAATTTTCATTTTTGCAAATATCATGCCATACACGTCCAATCCTAGGAATGAGAGGTGTGTTGAGATTAACCACATTGATTTGGTTTAGAATGCAATCAAAATATTTGTTATAGGATTTGATGTTCTTATCCACATTGGTTTGGCATATAGCCAAAATACTCCTTGAAAGACTTGAGCAATTCTACCCCCTAGAGCTAGCTTTTGGTCGTGAGTTAGGCTTGGTTAGTTTTTAAAATGGTATTAGAACCTTTGTGGTTGTCTATAAGTCGATCCTTTATTGTTCTTCATTCTTCTAACAATAAAAGCTCTACATTGTGTATATAATTATAACATACAATTATTTGTGTCTTAAACTAATAGTTCAAGCTTAGTTGGTTCATAATATGATTCCAGTCTTAATGTGAGGCTACTCACAAATGACTAGGCTTGGGTAAGAGGGCTGTGTTCAGATGTCTCACTTTGACTTGGAATATGACAATTTCTCTTTTTAAACATTAGGAAACCGTCCTTACATTGGATAAGAATATGGCCAACATATTCCTTGTAAGATTGGGCAATCTTTTCCCCTATCTTCGTTATTCTACTCTAGTTCTATGCTTCAAGGGTGTACTGGATAATATAGATCGCCTTTAAGTCATCCGGTACCTGTTAGGCCTCTTATAAGTAAATATTATAAGAGGAGAATTAGGTTCTGTAATATGACTGAATTGTTTCTAGCTGTTATTAAGTTGTCAACAGTTTTTATTCTGTGGTTAGCAGTTCTTGTCAGGGGCAAACACAACTGCCTTTAGGCAGTTATTAGTGCAGGAACGAAATACGAGATGGGGAAAAAGAAGAGGGACAAAAGGATATATCAGGGAGTTGGGAAGAGAGATACCAAGCTCTCAATCCTTGTATTCAACCCGAACTCATTGTCCGTGTCATTTGGTGTTTCCATATTAGTTAGTTGAATAAAGTTCAGTCCATATTACTATACCAGTTGGTTTCTATCAGTACCATTCTATTTCTCAATAGAATGCAAAGTCATTTTTTATCATTAGTTGAATGTTGCATCTGCAACAGAATTGTATTTTTGAATTCTTAGAACCATAAATAGTTTTTGAGTCACCAGGTACCATTCTATTTCTCAATAGAATGCAACGTTCTTTTTTATCATTGGTTGAAAGTTGCATCTGCAATGGAGTTGCACGTTTGGATTCTTTGCACCATACATACCATTAAAAGCTAATCCTTATACTCATCAGAAATTGCAACTTCCTTTAATGAAAACCATTTGCACATCCGTAAAGAGGTCAGAAACACATCTGGTCTCATATAAAGTTGAGAAGCAGCAAGGTATATTCAAATAGAGGTGTATATTCCGCTCCAACTAAATGTACTGAAGGTCTGCAAACTATTCTCATTGTCACATAGTTTGGCCTCCTTGATAGCATGATTTTAGAACTAACCATTGAAAACCCTTCTAAAGTAGGACATGACATGCCCAAAGGATGATAAAACCTCTATTATTCTGTTAGAATATATAAAAATATCTTATTATATGTTAGATCATTGACTAGGATTAGTTCTATTTCCTCATTATTTCTTAGGATTGATTAATATGCTTCCTTATCAAGATTTGTTTCCATAATTAGTTTAGATCATGATTTAACTAATAACTTAATAAGCATAAACAAGGATCAGTGCTCTGGATTTTATTAGTATATAAGAAAAAATAATGTACCCCTCAGCTAGAAGGCTCGTCACTGCATTGAAGTATGCAGCGGTATTTTGCATATGCAAAGGGGATGTTTCTTACAACTTTGCCACTTGCCTGGGGTCACCTCCGATCTTATTTGCATATATCTTATTGAAATACATCTAGGTTAAAATCAATTTAGTGTTTCATTTTCATCTCTCTTCTTTTCTCTACCTAAAATCCCTAATGTCAATTATTTCACAAGCCATCTTAAACAAGTGTTACAAATTCCAGTAGATTCTGAAGTAGAACAACACATAGTACACATCAATAGAATGATCAATGTGAGGCCTCTTGCAGAAGGTCATCAGTGTTAATCCTATTCCTATTAAACATCATTGCACAGGAAAAAAAAGTAAGAGCGAGAGTCACGGAGATTGGGTAACTATTTGGCTTATGACAGACTGTTCAATATTTTCTGGGGTTGTAGTCCATTAACTGTGATGGTTTTTATCAATGAAGAACCTGCTCTTGATACCATAGGAGAAGAGTATGAAGAATTATTTATAATGTATTCTCAAAATTATTTAGGAATCCCAATATAAATGAAGTGAAATAAAAATAGAATAGCTGACTGCAATCCTTCCAATTAATTGCATCCTGAGTCCAAACTCTTGTTTTGAGGATTATATACTCAACTAATGCTCTTGGGTTTTTTTCCTACAAATAAAATGAACCTAGTTACTGTACTTGAAGGTGTATTGTCCATCCATATGTGCATTGTGAGTCTAATTTGTCTCCTTTCATGGGCATGGGACTCAGATCCTTGAAATTGTCATTAAGTTATCATATTACTAAGTAATATATCCATTTAATTGAATATTGCATTATATTTCCCTCACCATTTTTTGTTGTCTGGACCCTGGTTTGATGTAGGCCTTTGATCGCTTTCGGGGAAATGAAAATGGCATACTTGTTGCTACAGATGTTGCTGCTAGGGGTCTCGATATTCCTGATGTTAGAACTGTTGTCCACTATCAGCTTCCACATTCAGCAGAGGTATGCAATACCTTGTTTCTTTGATTCTTATATTTATATATATTATGGTATCTCAAACTTGTTTTTGTTTTTTTTATTTAGGTTTATGTTCATAGAAGTGGAAGAACAGCCAGAGCCTCCGCTGAAGGTTGTAGCATTGCTTTAATATCAACGAGAGATACGTCAAAGTTTGCTTCACTTTGCAAATCATTTTCTAAGGTATCTTTTGTTTTAAATTTAAGCATCTATAGTTGAAATATTAAACAGTTAATGAAAATTAGTTCCGATATCTTTTTGAAGAAAATGGAATAAATTAAATATCATTTACATGAAATAAGTCAGTAATTCATGCTGTTTCATGGACCAAAATAATTAATTTAAATTTTCGTTTATGGTCTTGGTCATATGCAGGATAACTTTCAGCGGTTTCCTTTAGAGAACTCTTTCATGCCAGAGGTCCTAAAAAGATTGTCTCTTGCACGACAAATAGACAAGATAACAAGGAAGGATTCCCAGGTATAATGATTTACACCTAAATTCATGCTGATTAATTTTTGGACTTTATTCATGCAACCCGTGTTAGTTACTTGAACAAATTAAGTCACCTTCGAATTTTTCATTTTTGTGTATATGATTGAAACTGATTTTGAATTCAATTACCCTCTAGCATATTTTCTTATATGTCCTTACTTTTCCAGGTTAAACAGTTAAATTTGTGTTTTGCTTTGTTGCCTCCTTTTTTACTTCCCCCTATTCAGTGATTCCTGATTGAGTCTGTATAATAAGTATAGTTGTAGATTTATTAGGTTATCTTATCCTTGTCTATTTTTCATTGTTAGGAATGTTATCCTTTTCTATCTTTATTTTTCTTATTGTAGGTAAAGGCTGAGAAAAGCTGGTTTGATCGGAATGCTAGCTCAGTGGAATTAGTTACTGAAAATTATGACAGTGAAGAGGAGCAAGTGAACAAACAGAAGCAAATGAAGGTCAGCTCTAGACAATTGAAGAAATTGCAGGAGGTTTGAAACTCACCTAAAAAAAATTGAAATTATGTAGTCATTACCCCACACTTTCCAAACTATTTAATGCTTTATAAATCTCACAAATTGCAGGAGCTCAATATGCTGATTTCTCGCCCATTAGAATCAAAATCATTTTCTCATCGGTATTTAGCAGGGGTAATATTCTTATTGTGTTTTTTATTTCACTATGACACTTGCTTTTTTATGTTATTTAGAAGTAGCATAGTGATTGATTGGCTGTTGCAAGGGAAGGCAGGAGGTGGTGAGCATAAGGATATAGGTTTTAATATTTTATAATGCATATTTGCAGATACATACTATTGATCATATGTTTTAGTTCAACTTATCCTAAAGTTGGATTGGGCTGCTTCTAGTAATATGGGTGAAGTTGCAAATTGGTTGGAAGATGCAATTTATCCAAGGAATTAAATAAAAGCTTCTACCATGCTACTAGGATGTGGCCCATACATATATGTTCCAGTGTCTTCAAAAATCATTATTATATTCTAAATACCAGTCCTCTTGTTACCTTATCTCTCTGTACACAACTTGTATAGAATTAATATTTTCTTTATAATGAAAAACGATTGTTGGCATTTTAAAATCGGACAATACCTCATGTTATCATGTTCACTGATAATTGTCAACAATATGTATGCCTTAATATTTCAAAATTGTTTAGACATTATTTTGAACATGTTTTTTCACTGTTTCTTTTCCTTTCAACTTTTACCTTGAAGGATTTAGGACAAGACTCTAATGTAATACTCTCTTTCCAGGCTGGTGTCACACCCCTCATGCAGGAGCAATTGCAACAGTTAGCAAGGCAAAAACTAAGTGATCACCAGGGTTCTAGTCTAGGCAAAAAGGGAAAATTGGTTGTGATTGGTCAAGATTGCATGGATGCACTTCAGGCACTTCGTAGTGCTGGTGAAGAGGTAGACTAATATTTTAACATTTTTCATACTCTAGCAATTCTGTTTTCTGCATTGTGAGTTGTGTTGTGGATGATGATTTTCTGACATCAAATGAGATTTGCTTGCCTGATGTCTAAACTGAGGATTCTTGTCTTTATTTGTGAAAATTGTATTTTTCACTTCTCCCTTGTCTACATTTGGCCATTTTGTTCGTACTCTTTAGTTATGAAAAATGCTCTTGACTGAAGTGGTTAATTTTAGGAAACATGATAGCCGCAGGCACACAGAATTTGATTTAGTTTTGATCATGTATTGCCTCATACCCAAATCATTAAAATAGGTTGACTTTGGTAACAACTATCCAATGTAGCCCCAATAATGTTGTAGCATATAATTTGATGATAGTGCAAAGGAGTTCCATATTGCTAGTAAATCCAAATAAAACTGGGTACTTGAAAAAGTGGACTCTAGCTTATTGGGTCTGAAATGTCTGGAATTTATGTATAGTAGTAGTATAATGTTCAGGCTTACTTTAAGACTGAACTAATGTTTTTGTACGTTTCGTTTATCCTTTTGCCTCTTGTTAATATGTGGAACGTGGTAAGTGTATAATGTTGTGTGTATAGTAAAATTACTAAGTATTTTCCTCAAGGTTTATGATTAAGTACCACTTCCTAAGTTGAACAACTATCTACAGACTTTATGTTTGGCATGAAGGAAGGTGAAAGCATAAAAGCAATAGATAGGGAGCTAATTCATCATTTTTTTACTTTCCTGCTCTTTTATAATAGTGTATTCGAACATCACTGCCCTGACACGCATTGGAATGTGACACTAGATAGTACTGGTCAGAAAGGAAATTTTGCATCCGTGTAGTGTCATCGCATTGCGATTTGGGTGCCATGTGCAGCATAGGCGAAGAGTAATCCATGCTTAATTCCAATGCATGGCTTCAAGTTTTATTTTTTTGGCATTGGGTCAAACTATGTACCTTTCCCTTGGTAATTAGCTTGCCTAAAACAGAATCACACATTTGATTCTTAGCATAAACAATCCATATAATGATAAAAAGGAACTGGAAAATTAAAAGGCATCACCCCAACTTATAACTGACAAAATCTTGGATTAGAGCTAATTATTAAGCCTAAAACAAAAATTTAAACCCAACTATCATGTGACTTGATTGAAATTTTACTCATCACCCTTTTTCCACGCAGGTGCGAATGAATATCAAGGATTTGGCAGGAAAACAGAGAAATGTGGAGACTTTAAAAAGAAAGCGAAAAGAGGAGAAAAAACGTGAGTTTTAATCTTAAATGTCTTTTCCTTAGTATTTTAGTTATTAATTTGCCTTGTTAACGTTTATGCTTCATGTTAGTGAAAAAACTAAAAATTCTGGCATGTTGTTCCAGGTTCGCGTGATCAGCGCAGAAAGCAGAAGAAAAAGCTAAAATACGGGGATGAATAGAATTGTATAACTGAGCCATTAGGTAAAATTTTGCACCCAACCAAAATTGTCTTAAGTTGCTGAATTTTTCAAGGCAGCCTCTGTAGTTTCTCCTGTCTAGTTTTAGTAATTTTGGCTAAGAAAGACTGGCAAGGTGTATATTTAGCTTCTTTCCTTTGCAATGAAATAGTTAATTATGTCATGTTCACACTAAAATTAAAAATTAAGATGCATGGACGTAAGACAGCTGAAACGTGAAGACAATATAATTTTGAAATAATTAGTTATCAATTCATATTACAAAAGTTATTTTAATTCAATTTATTTTAGGATTTCATGTAAACCAGCATGCGCAAGTGAACGCTTTATTTTTTAAAGTTGCTTTAGTTTTTTAAATTACTGGAATACTGAAAAAGAAAGAAATTTGCATTGGTCAAATTTGGAGGCAACTTATAAATATATTATATATTAGTGTTCATTCCTGATTAGATTTGTAAAATAATGTGTCATATCATAAACACTAAAAAAACTATGAGATTAAGATTTAAATTTTCAAAATAAAATTGAATAAATTAATATAAAATTGTGCATTGGCTTAGTTTATTTTTTGGAAAAAATATATTTAATTTGGTATATTTTTAGAGATATTTTTTTAAGAAAGGTTCCATTTACTTTTTTAAAACATGAAGTTTTATTGTTTTTCTCTCCGGAAGTCTCATTGTAATTGAAATCAGTGATTTCTCCTGTGACTGTTTAATTTGTTTATAGCCGTATCTATTTTAGGTTCAGTAGGTTGAAAGAGGTAACATGGCGAACCCTTCCTGAAACTGTACTCTATTCTGAGGTAATCAACGTTATATTAATCGCTTCGTTGAGAGCCTTGAAGAACCTTGGCAATTCTGATCGAAAGGGTGGCACTAAAAAACCCTATAATGCTGGAATTATAGCATTACTAACCCCCGAATCATCCCCTAGTTTCTCATCTTGCGCCAAAAGAGAATTCCGAATTGCTTCTTCCATTCAATCCTCCAGGGCACCAATTGAGAAGATTCTTTTTTTCTCAATCTGCCTATACTAGTATAAGTTTATATATCAGCTTTGCTGATATTATCTTTTTTTTTTATGTCTGAGTATATTAGTTCCTAGTTCATTTTAAAATTTACTTGTTATAAGTTCTTACTTATTATGTAAGTTTTATAAAATTTGCAACATGATCTAAACTAGAATTGTATTTTGGGAAAGTTGTCCTGTGGAGATTAACCTATATTATTCTTTTAGACAAAGGAGTTACTTGTTTGCATTAAAAACCTTGTATTTAAACTCTTCTTTTTATTAACAGGAGGATGTAGAGAATCCTTAGTAAGCACGAATTGAGTTACCCTTCAATGATTTAGGGTAAAAGTTAAAGGACAAAATAAATAAATGATGATGAAGGACGGTCAGTGATTGAACGGAGGAATACTGAAATACTTTGTCTAAAGACAATGCATATTAGACATATGATGGTTATAACTATTATTATATTTTGTACACCTTGAATCCACGGAAGAAAATAAATCCTTCATCACTGAATTATAAATGAATATTTAAGATTGTATTTAAATTAATTTTGTTACACATTTCATTTAGATAATTAGTTCAGTGGTCGCATTCAATTTAGCTTGTCACTTTGTTGATTTTGATATGAAATCAATTAGGGATTATTTTTTAAATTAAAAGTGAAGTTAATTTATATTTTACTACAATAAAAAACAAGTTTTAAGAAGAAATAAATGATTTTATCATAAGCTGTTTTAAATATGTTTTAGTTATCCTCATACTTTTATTATTTTCAACGTTTATTTATTTTGAAAAAAAGAAAGTTGCAACAAATACATAACAAGAAGTGACTTTTTTTTTACGAAAATAAAAACTATAACACGCCTGTCCAATTTTTATTAACTAAACAAATATTCCAAATTTTAAATGTTCATTTTGAGATTCGGTGAATTTGATATTAGGATTCTCTTTGAATAGTTTTAAAAAAAATTAAAAATGAAATATTAAGAAGTTCTACAAAAAATAATTTTTTGTAACTTTTAAAAAAAACTTTTTTTTCGCGTTGAAAAGTTTATTCTTTTAAATTTTAAGTAACTACGTATTTATTACGTCATTCTTAAGCCGACTTATAAGACACCCTACGAACCCACTTGCCTCTGGTATATTATCAGGTTAGTTGGATGTTTACTCCTTCCATGTTTTGAAGCATTTATTTTTTAAATTGTTTTTATTTGAGTATGTTGAAAAAATTAAATTAAAATTATATACATGTTCTAATTATTTTTATGTTGAACTAGGCTTGAAACTTCCATGGCAAAAGCATTTATACAGTAATATAAAACATTTATACAATAATTTTGGTACCATTAATTTTGTTTCTATCCTTTTATTATAATAAATAAAATTAAGACAAAAAATATTATTATATGAATTATTATAAAGTAACATTTGTTAATATTTGTATTATGCTTGAAAGAAAAGATTACGCGGTGTATCAACTGGAATTGATGCCCTTCCATTGAATGAGCTGAAAAGTTCCAAGAGAATGAAAGTTCAGGATTTGGTTCCAACTTTTACAAGGATGAAAGGATTTCCACCCATTGCTCTCATATATGGAATCAAATTCTTTGATCTCAGCAGAATGTGTTATTCTCTGTTTGTAATTCTCTTAATTATGTAACTAAAAGATTGGTTATTATTCTGTGACCTAATTTTGACCAGCACTTAAATATGTTATTTTTGTGGGATTATTCCAATGAGTAGCAATTATTTTGTGCTATTATTCTGTTTGAATTTGTATGTGTTTATGGGGTGGGTGACATTTAATCGAAGGAGTTGAAGAAAAAAGGTTTGTTGTGGGCCATCTAAGGTGGAAATGGCATATTCTTAACTTCATTCTTTGGAAATTGAGCAATGGAATATCTGTACAAAAGGAAATATTTGAAGGTGAAAAAGTAGGTCACAACTATGATAAAGAGAGAACTTGAAAACACTGTGCATATATTACAGTGTCACTGCAAATTGAAAAGAGAAAGGGGGCATGGTAACATACTGGATTAAACAAGTTATCACTTGCATTCCCATTTGCTTTTTGATAGGAAAAATATTATTTGAAACTCACTTTTTGCATTGCTTCAAATTACATCTTCCATATTATAAAGGTTATGAGATGTGAAAAGGTATTTTTATCAGTTAAAGAGATGTAATTTGGAACAAAGGATGTCAAAATATCATTACTCGTTTGGATATAGCCTGTTAAAAAGAGGTAGGCAAATTATGATATTAAGAAGATTAAATCTAACTCAGTTTTATAAAACTAATTTATAATATGAAATTTGTATTTAACTTAATTTTATAAAATTAGTTTATAATATAAAATTTGTATTTATTTATATAATGTGAAATATTATTATCTCTAGTTGATGTAAAATCTTTAACATATCTGTAATATTATATTAAGAAGTGAACTTTAAGTTAATTCGATTTTACAAAATTGACTTATTAAATAAGATTTACATTTATTTATTTATTATTAAATATTTTTATTTCTAGTTGATGTGAGATCCAAATAAATGATGATAAAAATATACAACGTTTAGTTTTTTTTAGAGAAACATTTTTTATTTTGTAAAATTTTATTTTAAATTTGAAGTGAATCATGCAATTATCTTTTATATTGTTGGAGATTCCATATTGACTAGAGATTAGAACATTTCATTATATATAAGTGGGTGCAAACCTTACCTCATGAACCGGTTTTATGAGATTGAGTTAAGCTTAAAGTCAAATTCGTAATATGGTATCAAAGTCATTTCGAGTCTATCCTAGCGAGTGTTTGTTGGGCTTATCAGGTCACCCGCTATCGGGCCGTTATTGGACCACCCATAATATGTTATCCCACGCACGAACTGTCACTCTCGGCGTGAGGGGTGTGTGTTGGAGATTCTATATCAACTAGAGATTAAGACATTTCATTGTATATAAGTGTGTGCAAACCTCACACCATTAACCGGTTTGTGAGGTTGAGTAAGGTTTAAAGTCCACTTTATAATAAAGTTAAAATTAAATTGTTTGATATCTTAATCCATTAATGGAATATAATGATGAGATTCATTTATAGGATGAATTTGATATGAATCATGGATGAAGAGAAGATGGTGGAAAAGGTACAAGATATTATTATCCTTTTGACTCAAATATATTTAAGCATGAATGGTGTGATGGAAAGGGAAGGAGGAGGATGTCCCCACTCTTGTGTTAATATATTTTATCCTTTTAGGAGGACTCTCATTTTTCATCTTTTCTTTACTTCCAAATTCTTCAATTAACTACACATGTTTTCTAATATTAAATATTTTCTTATTTTTCTTAATTTACATGAACTAGTTATACATACTTTTTTAAAAACCATAAATACTTTTTTATCTTAAAATTTTTAGTAAAAAGATTACTTAAAATCTAGAATAAATTTTATTAACATTCTTTAAGATTGAAAGTTTAATTAAATTTGAAATGCATGGAATTATTGTTTTTTACATCATAATATCTTTTTATTAAGAAAAATAAAAGGTTAATTCTTTAAAATCATAATACGATTAGAGTTTTTCTTTTCAAAATTATATTAATATGCATAGTTTAAAACGATTTAGAATCGCGGTTAGACTAGTCATTGGAGGTGAGTAGAAAAAAACTGTAATTATATTTATTTTTGTAAAGTTTTTTTTATCAATATTTGATAATGATTATAATAATAATAATCATTGTTGATAGTGACGAAGAAATCGTCATTATATGATAGTTTTTTGTGTTTATTTTATATTATAACTATTTCAAATTTGCATTCATTTAGAGTGAAATTTACTGGTTTAATTTTTTTTCGTTCATATAAAAATGGATAAATTTTAAAAAAAATTATAAAAAATGATAAATCGTGAAAGGACGAAGGATTTAATTCGAAGAAGTCATACTTAAATACCTTTTGGTTCCAACCATTTTTTATTTTATGTAATTTAATCTCTATATTTTTAGAAAGTTCAAAATAATCTCAATTATTAGAACCTATTTATCTTAATCATTCTCCAACTATATTTTTTTTTGAATTATATGTATTGTCAGTATATTGAATGCTATTACATTGAATAGATAATTTTTTTTTATAAAAAAATAGGATAAATTGCTTAAAATCAAAATAAAAGTTGGAAACAAAAGAGTATTTAATTTGAAAATCATAATACGATTAGAAAACACACACAACATTTGAATACTTTCAACGACATGTTTTAATTAATCATAGTTTTTTTTTTCTTTTAACAACAATTTGTTATCTAATTGTCATCTAAGACATCTTTCAATGACAAATTAATGAGTAAAAATTGTTGTTTCTATTTTTTTTACAACAATTTCAATTCCATATTTTTTAACAATGATCTCTATCTTAGATATTTTGTAAGTAAAAGTTATTAGTTTATGGGCATTGTTATAAATCTTGGCATCTCACCAAAAAATTCATCAATCATTAGCCCATAAAAAGAAAAAATATTGTTTAAATAAGATAAAACAAAAATAATAGCTTTTGAGGATACTAAATCAAAACCCATAATAAATCAAGAAATTATAAATTTTGATTGTCAAAATCGATTTCTAAAAAATTTCTGACTAATACAAGATGAGAAAGTTTCAAAAACAACGAAAATCCTCTCCATAATCAATTCTCAAATTAGTCAATTTATTACTATGCATTTTCATTCTTTATTTACATGTGACACGTTAAAATTTAAGATATTGCAAATGACTAAAAACAATTCTATCAAAGCATAAGAAACAACATTATTTTTTAAAGTTTTAACTACTAACATAAAATGAGTCTCTAACAAAGTGAAAGATCAGTCATTAATATTTAATTTGCATGATATAAATATGTATTTGCAAATGATACTTTCTTTGTTTAATTTTTATATGCTTTCTTCATTACCTTTTTTTTTTTTTTCTCAAAACGGTTTTAAAAGAAGAGTGTGGTTTTTAGTAGTTTAACTTTTAAAATGATTTATATTTTCAGTTTGTAATGAAATATTAATTTTAATTCCAAATTTATCTTGCAAAAATTGATATTTAATAAAATTAATATATTTGTTGAAAAATAAAATTCTTTTAAAACGTGTCATATTTATTAGTTTTTCAGTATGTTTAAATAAATTTTAAATTATGATTATGATTGTAGAAGATACATTATATACGAATGTTGTAGGTGACATCAATTACCGCATAACGAATGTTAGGTGTGTCAAGTTCTAATCGAATTGTGGTGTTTGAACTAGTATGTTCTTAAGTTCAAAGTGTTGCACCTTAACTATGAGATATAATTTTTAGTCTAAATTTTGTTGATAAAAAAAAAATAGTCTAATGATAAACGTTTGATCCAATAATTGATATTATAATCAAGGTTACGAGTTTGATTACCAACGAGAGAGATTGGTGCAGATGACACAAATTGTTGCTACGCTCTTACATGAAAAGTGTTGCATCTTAGTCATAAGTTACAACTTTTAGTCTAATGGTAAGTATTTGATCTAATAATTGATATTAAAATCAAGATAACTTGATTATTAACTAAGAGAAATTATTGTGGATGACGTCAATTGTATGTGACCGAGAGTGAGTGAACCAAATAAGTTAATTTGAGTTATTCAAATTAGCTATTTTATTTTTTAAATTGTAATTTTTTTAGTATTTTCAAGTTATTTTCAATCAGTATCTTTATATATAATTAAGACCAATTAATAGAGTATCACTTACATTAAATAAAGATACAAAAGTAATTGAAAGTTAGGAATGCTTTTGACTAACTTTTCTATTAATTGAATACGTGTGGACTAAATTAAATTATCTTTTAAATTAATAAAATAATTTATAAAATATTAAACAGACTGCCAAAATAAGAAATAAAAATATTTAAATTTAGAAAATGCTAAGAAATGTACCAAGGACAGTTATATCTCCCAAAAACCTTTGTGTTTATATTAATTTGGTAAATTTTAATAACTATAATTAATTTTATAATTAACTTTAAAATCTGTAAGGAAAATTACATTTTAAATAATGCAAATGATATTACTTTCATTTTTAATTCGGTAAATTCCATAGTACGAAAATGTTAATTTAGAATCTGATGTGAAATTTGTTTACGAAAATAATATTCCTGGCATACTTCAACAATAATTTATGTTGTTAAATATTTTTAATTTCTAAAATTATTGAGTTTTCATCTTTTACGATTTTATCATTAAGAAATAAAATTTGAGTGTTTAAGAAATACAGTGATCGAAATTTGTGATTTTAAAAGACAGAAATAAAAATAAAAATAATTTGCATATTCTTTTGAGCTGTAGAAATTAGAGTGACCACGTTATTAAAAAAAGACACCATCAACAATTTGACCAAAGATATTAAAGAAAAGAAAATAATTATAAATTAGTAAATTACAGAATTAATTAAATTTTTAATTCTTATTTTATTTTTTTAATTTTTCTTTTAATATTTGTAGTTAATTTTACTTTGTTAAATTTAACTATGGTATGGTTATTCTACATCACACCAGTTAAAATATCAATTATATTACATTGTTAAAATAATCATATTTATTATATAATACTATCATAAACTAAATTGAAAAAAATAATATAAATTATAGGATTAAAATAAAATCATCTTATCTATAGTAACTAAAATAAATAAATAAATAGAATTAAGACATTAATTTGACACATAAAAGAGTAGCACAATATTTTTTTTAATTTCCGAGTTTGTCTATTGACTTATTGTAATAATTTCAAAACAATTAAAAAAAAAGCGGTTATATTTAATTGATTATTGTAAGTTTTTAATAATAATAATAACCAATATCATAATTAAATACGATGAAGAAAATTAATAAAGTGTTTATTTCTAAAATTAAAAAATTATTAAATAAATAGTTGGAGTGAACGCACATATTTAAAATATTTAATAGTTACAAAGTAATTTTAGAGTAACAAATAAATGTTATTTTTTATTCCGCACCTTTGCAAATATATATAAACTTTTTTTTAATATTAGTGTAAAAATATATAATACTTTTACTACAGTCTTCATAAATAAAATACTTTTATTTTAAATTCTATAAGTATGTATTGTTTTTAAATTTTAGTCTCGAAAATATCATATGATGATATGACGTTCCTAATAATATCAACTAATTGAAAATTTTCAGACATCATTACCAACAGAATTAACAATTTTTTTAAGTAATTGTAAGAAATATAATTTTTTTATACTTAATTAAATTTTAAATATATTGTAAATTTATATATTTCCTATTAAAAAGTTTTATTTTATTAGATACTCAATGCTTTTATGTTTATCTAAATTATTATGCTGCTTGATTTGATTGTTAATAAAATATTTTTTATTATAAAAAATTATTAAATATCAATTAATTTAAAAAGAAAAAGATAATTAATTATTATATTGACTAATTAAATATTATTTTAAAGAAAAAAATAATTGATATTTAAATAGTTTCTAAATTTCTAAATTAATTTTAAATTAATATTTATTAATTATTTTATATTCTAAAATTAATATTTAAATTTTGAATAACTAATTAAACATAAATTAACTAATTAGATATTAATTTAAAAATTAATTTATACAGAAATGATTTAAGATACTAATATTTTTAATTTAATAGTATATAATTTAATTAACATTTTTTTTAAATTAATTTTTATTTTAATAATTCTAGTGTTAATTGTTATTTATGTTTTTCTATCTTCAACCATTTTCTTTTTCTTCTAAATTTTCTCTAAATTGGTCAACTCAATTCTTTATTTTGAAAAACAAGTCAAAGATTGAAAAAAAATTAATGAATTAAAAACGAAAAGAATGAAAGCAATGATCTCACCGTTTTGTTGGTAACTAAATCAGTCAGCACGATACTTAAAAAGTAAATTATTTTAGACAAACAATTTTTGAATACAAACTTTATAAATTTACTTAAAAAATTAATTAAACACTTATTTGATTTATAATATAAAATGAGAGTTAGTTGAACACCATGAATAAATAAGAAAAAAATGAGGTGATTGATGCTGAGTTCATATAGTGAGTTTCTTCCACTATAAATGCTCGGAGTCTTCATTTCAACACTAGTTACCGTTTTCTCAGAGTTTAATTTTCTCGGGAAAATCTCGTTCGTTCAAAGAAAATGTCAATAGCATTAGCATAGTAATCGACGTGTTTTGATTTTTCTCCACAAAATTAAGCTCACTTCGAAGACGATTTTCCACATACAGACAAAAAGAGAAGAGGATGTGGAAACTCGCGCGATTCGCCGCCGCTTCCAACGTCGCCCGATCCCGGCGCTTCTCCGCCGCGATTCCCGGTCCGTGCATTGTCCACAAACGCGGTGCTGACATACTCCACGATCCCTGGTTCAACAAGGTTTCTTATAATTCACATCACAACACTTTAGCTTCGCTTTTTCTACTAGTCTCTCAATCTTGAGAGTTTCTAATTCACTTCAATTTAGCAGAAAGTGTTTGGTTTCCGTTTTTGTTTGTAATTTTTTTTTTTTAGTTTCAGAGGCTTCTGGCAGTTTATGAACTGGTGCTTGCAAGCCGAAATTTTGTTGTTACTTTTATGATTCTTGAAGTTCGAGTGTTGATTTATGTGCTTGCCATGATTATATGAAAAAAATATTTTTTTGTTTTTTTTTTCAAACAAAAGAGAGAGAAAAATAATAGTAGGAGGAAAAAATGATGGAAGCTAATTCTGTTTGGTGTGAGTGATATTCTCCATGGCATGTGATTGGAGTTTGGTTGAATTGAACGCTTGACAAAAATGGGACTTCTCACGGGTGTTTTTTTTTTTTTACAAAATCTTTGGGATGATGTCAACTTGGTCATGAAACCTTCCTTCACGGTCTTCTTCTGGATCCTGAATATGTGAACCTTTTTGTTTTGTTTTTTTTTTTTAAATTCTGGGAATGCAGGATACTGGGTTTCCTTTGACAGAAAGGGATAGATTGGGGCTTCGGGGCCTCCTTCCTCCTCGTGTTATATCCTTTGAGCAGCAATATGATCGATTTAGTAAGTTTGAGGATTACTTTTCTTATATTTATCCATTGGGGTTGGGGTGTTTTAGTAGTAGTAGTAGTCACTTTGCCTATCTTCTGAAAGCTTTATTATTTAGTTCGCTAGTGTAGTGTGTTTGGGTTCTCAGGCTTTTTACCCTTTGTTATTTTATTGTTTGGTAATATTGGATTGCTATATTTGTTTTCCAGTGAATTCATTCCGTTCTTTGGAGAATAATACCCAGGGGCAATCAGATAAAGTTGTTTCCTTGGCAAAATGGAGGATCTTAAATAGACTGCACGACAGGAACGAGACTTTGTATTACAGAGTGAGTTAGACCATGAAGTTTACTTTTTCTTGTTCATGAAAAAATGTGATCAAATTGCTGTTATAAGATTCATATGTTGTTGTACTACATTTTTTTTTCAGGTTCTTATTGATAATATTAAAGAGTTTGCTCCAATAATATATACTCCAACAGTTGGATTAGTGTGTCAAAATTATTCGGGGTTATTTAGACGTCCACGAGGGATGTATTTTAGTGCCAAAGATAAAGGGGAGATGATGTCTATGATTTATAACTGGCCAGCTCACGAGGTATTGCATTATTTTTTCATTTTCCTTTCGTTCATTAATGGAAATAGTCTTTTACCTTATATTCTTCCCTTCTAATTAATTACATTGTGACATTTTGAACTATTGAAAGATCTCCTTGAATCGTCTTACTTTTAACGCTGAATTTAGTCAATTTCCGTTCCTTGAGTGATAAACAGATATTCAGTTGGCTTGGAATTGATATTCTGTTCTATTGTAGTTTAGTATAAGAAAACTATCAGATAAGGTTTTTAAAATTTGAATATTAGGAAAGGACCCGGTAATTATAGAATGCAACATGTGTTTCTTGTTACAGTTTGTATTGGTCAGTTTGATTTATCCAAGAACGCAATATGGTTTTCTTTGTTACAGTTTGTATGGATCCAGATTAATTTATCAAAAAATATTTTGTTTGGTTTGTCATTGACGATTTTTGTTTTTTCTATAATATAAAGGTTCTCATAATTTCTTGAATTTTTCACAAATATTTCCTCTTATGAGAAGCTAGTGTAATAGAAAAGTGAGAAAAGATGCAATAAATACTCATTGTGTAATTAATACGCCTACTTTAGGAGATGTTTGTGAAAAATCAGGAAAGTTAGGGGAGGTTGGAGTATTTGGCTATATTTTTTCTTTTATTGAAATGGAGACTCTTTTATAATTAAAATTGATACTGATTTTTAAGTTTGTATAGAATTTTCAAAAATTTTGGTCTTGTATCTCTAATTGTGGTTACCAATTACCGTGTGTTTGGCAAGACAAATAAACTACCATCTAGCTTATTTGACCTTATAGGTTTATTTGGATAAGGTAGAGTTGTTTGCTAAAGGAGCTTATTGCATTAGTTAGTAACATTTTTTAAACACTAATTTATGTAGCATTTAAGCTTAAATTTCCTAGTTTATTTTATTTTTTTAATTTTCATGTTTGTTATCTTATTAAAATTCTTCTTTATCCTTCTTATGTGCAAAAATCCTTAACATTTTCACTAATTATCATCGAATATTTTTTTTATAAAATAAACTCATCACAGTTGTAATATAAATCAATTTAATTATCTCATTTCCTTAAATGAAAATATTTAAAAATGAGAATAACATTAAAAAGACATTATATTAACTTTTAAGATGTTAAATTATTTGAAAGGAACTAAAATACGAGAAGTGAGTGATAACTATTTGAAAACACATGGTTCTCAAATTTCAAGTTGTGGCCAAGTAATTAATATGTTTTTTTTTTATATTATTTTATGCTTATCAGCCAATTCAAAGGTTAGTTCTGCCAAACATTTTCCTAAAGCCTAAACAAATATATAAGATTTCAGCTAACTTATCTATTATGTTAGCCAAACAAAAACCCTTGCCACGACTTTGGTTGGTTCATTAAGTGACAAAATTGGCTTGCAGTTGTTCATTCATTATGTTTGGTTATCATTTTTTTTGCTCCTGTTGCAGGTAGACATGATTGTCTTAACAGATGGAAGTCGAATTCTTGGCTTAGGCGACCTTGGAGTTCAGGGAATTGGAATTCCCATAGGTAAACTTGATGTGTATGTCGCTGCTGCTGGTATCAACCCACAAAGAGTATGCTTCTTCTTTTATCTTTCTCAAACTACTTTTTCATTCCAGTTTCCTTGCTGTTTGTGTTTCATTGTTAGCTGGTATACATCTGATCGTCACTCATGGATGTTATGTTGGCGGCCTAGGCTTGTGCTAAGAGTATGCTAGGATAGATACAATTTCATTAGTGTGGGCAATTTTATCATGTCTAGTTACATGTGACATCTAGAAATTACATGACAATGAGCTCATGATGTTCTGACTTCACTAAAATTATTAATGTAGAATGATATGTCATTTGATTTCTTTTATTTGAGTACTAATTGATAAATTCTCTCTCGTTACCTCACCACATGTTTTTCCAACTGCAGATACTTCCAGTTATGTTGGACGTTGGCACCAATAATCAAAAGCTACTTGAAGACCGCCTTTGTGAGTAAATTCTGTTATTTTCGATTTTTTGAGTACTTTATAGCTTTTATTTTCGTCGTTAATTTATTTGCAAACAAGGATGGAGCCAGAAATTTCAAAATGGGAGGACCAATTTTTTTTTTTTCATTTAGAACCAGGAATGACTTTTTAAGTTTCCATATCTAAGACCAGGATTAATACACTAACTGGAATACGGTTTCAGATCCTAGGCATAAAATTGCCTAACAAGGATGAACGATTCAGACTCATCAATCATCACCTTTTATACTATTACTATAATAGAAACTTTGGAAGCTTTAAAAGCTTCAGAATTAACCTACCTTGCTTTTCACCTTGCACATATGTGCTCATCTCACTTTAGAGTTTTAACACTCTGATTATGCAAAGCTTATCCAGAAATTAGAACTGTTATAAAAGAATAAATTGCCCTAGGGCAGTCATTTATGCCATTAAGTTGTCTCTAACTTCAACTCTGGAAAGGAACCAATCAATTAGATACAACTTTTTATGTTTTGAGCTTTGGATGTGTTCTTGAATATTTTATCATTGAATTGTAATTTTTTCTCAAAATGGAAGGATCCGACCAAAAGCTAGCATTCTAATTAGTTTTTCTTATCAGTATTCGAATTTATCATATTGTTGATATCAGAAGGAATTGGCTTTTTTGACATTTTCACATGGCAGATTTAGGACTACGTCAACCAAGGTTGGAAGGTGAAGAGTATCTATCAATTGTAGATGAATTCATGGAAGCAGTTCATGCTCGATGGCCCAAGGCTATTGTGCAGGTAGGTCTCTTTATTTTTTCTCCTTTCCCCATTGATACGTGTTTGTTTTTATTTATTCTAGCACATATTCTTTTATCAATTTTGTAATTAGATTTTGCGTTAATTATGTCAGTTTGAGGACTTCCAAATGAAGTGGGCTTTTGAAACCCTGGAAAGATATCAGAAAAGGTTTTGCATGTTTAATGATGATATACAGGTGAGAAAGTAATGTTAATTTAGAAAATGTTGAATGTATAACCTAACAGTGCATTATTTAAGTATCTGCTGAATGTTCAAATTTACTTCATGTCCTGTAGGGTACTGCTGGTGTTGCACTTGCTGGATTATTGGGAACTGTAAGAGCCCAAGGCCTACCATTGACCGACTTTGTGAACCAAAAGATAGTTGTGGTTGGAGCTGGGAGGTAATTCACTTGCGAAATTGATTACGACGAACATCATATTTTCCATTTTCTTTTGTTGATTGTTGTCTATTACACTCCTTCGTTATAGCTACTTTCTGCCTCAAGCTTGTGTTTTTCCTGGATTGCAGTGCTGGGCTTGGGGTTCTAAAAATGGCCATAAAGGCAGTTGCAAAGATATCTGGGTGCAGTGATTTAGCTGCCAAAAGCCAATTCTATTTGATCGATAAAGATGTATGCTTTCTTGAACTTTACTAGCATTGTTAGTTCTTCAAGTCACATAATTGTTTTTACTTATCCACAATAAAATTTCCCTTTCAGTTGCGATTCTGAATGAACTCATTCAATCTAAACATTTTTTTTCACCATATTCTTTGTCTTGATTTGTCTTTGCATTTAATGTTGATGTGCATTAGAGAAGAATTAATAATAGTGTGCGATATATAATTTTTTATGCTACTATTTCATATTTGTATGTAGGATGTCCAGTTTATTTCATAAAAAAATTAGGTTTAGCCTGATAGCAGTGCCATTTTTTGTATGCAGGGTCTAGTCACAACAGAAAGGAACAATCTAGATCCAGCCGCTGCTCCATTTGCTAAAAATCCAAGAGACATAGAGGGGCTTAATGAGGGTGCTAGCATAATTGAAGTGGTAAATGTTACAGCACTCGTGGGAAAATTTGTTTGGCTCAAGGATCTACTTTACAACACTGAAAAGAGTTATTTTGACATAGAAGGATTAAACCTCTTCACTTTGTTAATGCTAATTTTAAAGATCATGCTTACTTTCATGTGTATCTTTTAATTCTTAAACCTATTGATATTTAGGTTAAGAAGATTAAGCCTCATGTGCTCCTTGGTTTGTCTGGTGTTGGTGGCATTTTCAATGATGAGGTATTACCTTCTACAATATAACTTCTATCGTGTCACATCCCTCAATAAGTAATATTAAATAAATATATATAATAGACATCTTCGGTACTGTATGAGCTTTTCTGCTATTGAATTTCTTAATTTTAATGGTGAGATTCGACTCAGGTGCTTAAGGCAATGAGAGAATCTGTTTCAACAAAACCTGCTATCTTTGCCATGTCTAACCCCACCATGAATGGTTTGTTTGTACAAGGCTCATTAAGCACTCATAATTCCTTAATAATGTTTATGTGTTTTCATTGACTCTTTTTTTCCATGTATTATGGGGACAGCTGAGTGCACTGCCATTGATGCTTTCAAGCATGCTGGGGAACATATAGTGTTTGCGAGTGGAAGCCCTTTTGAAAATGTAGATCTTGGTAATTACCACTTTCTTTGATTTAGAAGTAACTAGTATAGTTCAGATCTTATAATTTATTGATTTAAATTCTGTGCAGGTAATGGAAAAGTGGGTCATGTAAATCAAGCAAACAATATGTACCTATTCCCAGGGTAGGGTAGATCTTCTTGGCTTGTATATTTTCGTGCATTATACCTGTCAGTTGAATTAGTGGTGTAACTTCGAGTTTAACCATTTCATTTCAGAATTGGTTTGGGAACTCTTCTGTCAGGCGCTCACCTTATAACAGATGGAATGTTGCAGGCAGCTTCTGAGTGGTATGATTTTAATTTGGAAAATTGTTTCTTTATTTATTAACCAAAAGCTATTGGTGCTAACACCCGTGGAAATTTGGCAACAGTAACATGTCTTTTGACATTTATAGTCATGGCATAGGCTGCTATAATCATTGAACTGTTTGTCCTTGTCTTATGTGTTGCCCAACATTTTTCCTGTTTTCTACATTTCATTCCTTTGATATTCATTCTATATAGGCCTATGTCTTTATGCTCTTGTACAGGAAGAAAAAACATGTTCACTACTTGGTAGTCACATCACATGCATTTACCATAGGTTTTGAAGTACTAATTATCTTTAGTGCATTTCTTTTGGAAAGTCCCACGTTGTCAATTAGTTTTAAGTTCAAATCTGACAATTTTTGTAACATGATGAGAATATCATGAAAATTATATTACTATTTTCATTTGATTAAATTGCAATTGCATCCTTTTCAATTTTCCCAGTTCTGAAGAGATGTCAGTTGATGCTTGTTTTAAATAAATTACTGACATACTGATATCCTTACAGCCTTGCTTCATACATGGCCGAGGAAGATACCTTAAGCGGAATTTTATATCCATCTGTTGACAGGTAATGTTCCTTTTCCTTTCTCTTGATATCTTTCACATTTCATTTTCTTCTGGCTTTGCTTTTCATGTTGCCTTTTGTAATGACCAAAACAAATGAAATTGTAAAAATTTTATAACTTAAAACTTTGATCTGGTGAAAGCTATTATCAAGGATTCAGATGCCGAGTTTGGCACCAATATCTAACAATATATATAAATGTTGATCCACACTTCTCTCGTCAAAGGTGTTCTCACTCATTTCCTAAATATAAAAGCTTCTGACAGTAACAATGTTTAAAAGTTTTTATACACTCGTTTTTTTCATAAGAATAAATGGTCTGCTTGATTTGGTTGTTTGTTTCGAAGCTAAAAAATGTCATGAACTGATATGATGACCCTCTCTTATTAATGCGACTTGCTTGCTGCAGCATACGAGATGTTACAGCCGAGGTTGGGGCTGCTGTGCTTCGAGCTGCAGTTGAAGAAGAACTGGCAGAAGGACATGGTGATGTGGGGCCCAGAGAACTTTCCCATATGTCAAAAGTATGAAAAGTTTCATCCTTTACGATATACTAAGAGCATGCCTAGAAAAGTTTTTCTTCTCTTCTATTTCAGCAGTTTTGAAGAAAAACAACTGTCTGGAAACAAATTCTAAAACTACTGATGGATGGATTATATCAATAAGTTTTGCATGCTACCAGCCTAGACTGTATTGAGATCTGAACATTGCAAAATTTAACAAGCATTGGCTGCATTTCTAACTGGTGGTTAATGTTGCAGGATGAGACTGTGGAGTACGTCCGAAGTAATATGTGGTATCCTGTGTATTCTCCTCTTGTTCACGAGAAATGATTTCCTATCAGTATGTGTAATTTTTGGAGGACCTTTGCAATTCATGTCTCAGAGTGCTGCAGCCGAGCCTTTTCTATCTATGGTTTCTATTCTTATGTTCTTTGTTCATGCTTATTTACTACTAGCAGCCTTGAGTATTGGATGGCAAATAGCGAAAAGAGGAAATATGTCTCATTAGTTTCTGTCATGAATTGTTGTATTAGTATTGAAATTTAACTTTACTAAGTTCAGTATGTATCGTAGCTTTTATGTTGGAGACATGTATTAATAGTTATGTTGTGTGTAATGTTGATGACTGCTGCGGTGGGTGGTTTCTTGTTAACACTAATGTAACATTTTTTGTATAATAATGACACATGTTTCATTTCTTACCCTTTTATTTGAAACTACCAGTTAGAAATATGTATTTTTTATTTATGATTATTTCACTTAGTCTATAGTTTTTAATAAATATTATCTGTTACAAGAGAATCTTGAAAGAATATGGTAGAGAATAATATGTTTTTAGTATTTCTTTTTCCTGTTTTAAATATATTGGGAGTAGTAACCATGCTAAATGTTCAATCGAAATTTAACTTAGAGTGAGTAAACAATGAAAAGATTGTATAAAACAGGTAAGGACTAGCAAAAAAAACGAAGACAGTAAATAAATCTGACACCACATGGTGAAATATATGTAGTAAAATAGGTTTTAAAACGAACAAAAAGATTTCCCGAGGCGTGAGTGATCACTGTCCGTAAGGACTTATCCGCGGTGTATTGCATAAGTCTCTCAGGATACAACAGAAATTTCCCGGTAATTTTCGAAGATCAGAACTAGCAAGTTTTTCTTTAAAAGAGTAATACCCAAATAGAACCCAAAAATATATAATAATAAAATAATGAGGAGAGAGAAATTGAAAATGGGAAAATGGAGAAGGAAGAAGATGGTGAAAAGAAGTGAGTGTGTGAGTTGCTTTTCTGAAGGAGGGGAACCCTTATTTATATAGGGAAAAAAGTAACAACCCCAAACGACCACTACCCACATTCCAGCATCCATTGGTGGCACTATTCCAGGTTCCAACGGCACAACTTCTTCAACCTTCGAAAATCCAGCAATGTGGAGGTGCAAAACTTCCAAGTCGTTCGACACGATCCAAGGTGGGAAGGACAACGTTTTCTTTTCAAACTTGGAGTCATTCTCCGCTTCACTCTGCTTCCGAGATTTCCTCCAACAGAAGCATCAAAAGATTAAGGTTTATGTTCATCTCTGTTTTCTAGTTTTTTATTTTGCAAAACTGATTTTGTTTACAACAATCCCCCACATTTTGCAAAAAATAAAACATAGAGATAAAGAAGAAAAAAAAGAATATTTTGGGTTCATCTAAGATGTAATGCGTCAGATCTAGTATAGCAAGCTATATGAACTAGTCTTAGATTGATGAACGTAACACATAGTGTAGTTGGTATAACAAGCTATATGAACCAAGACACTTAGTATGTGTTAGAGGTTTATCAATCACAATACACCCCCACATTACTTGCTGTTATCGCTGCGTTGCGCTACTAGGCCATGCGCGTGCCCGATATTCATGAGTGTTATAGAGATCTTGCCAAGATCTCATGCAAGCGGCCCCACTTAACACTCATATAGGTGATTTCATCATGTGTATGCTGTAAATCATACACCACCAATATTAGTGCTAGCAGAACTAACAAGTGACTTGTTTTTACCCATATGAACCTTATTCATGGGATCTCCAATCACAAAGGTTGGGTTTCCATCACTTGTTTGTTTGCAAGTGGCTTAAGTCCCATTCCCCCTCGATGTTTCTAAAATAATTTTTCTCCCTAGGGGTTTTGTTAGAGGATCTGCCAGATTCCATTATGACTTGACATAGTCAATAGAAATCGTTCCACTCTTTAACAACTGTTTCACCAAATTATGTCTCAATTGTATATGTCTATTCTTTCCATTGTAGATTTTATTTTAAGATATAGCTATTGCCGATTGGCAATCACAATGCATTGATACAGATGGGGTTGGTTTCATTCCTAAAGGAATGTTTGCTAAGAAGTTTTTCAACCACTCAGCTTCACTACCAGCCATTTCTAGAGCAACAAACTCAAATTCCATTGTTGATCTTGCAGTAATAGTTTGCCTAGCTAACCTCCATGTAATTGTACCACCCCCAAGTGTAAATACATAACCACTAGTGGATTTTGTCTCATATGAATTAGAGATCCAGTTAGCATCACTGTACCCTTCTATCACAACGGGAAATCCACTATATTCAATGGCATAATCCATTGTACCTCTCAAATATTTCATGAGTCTCGCAAGTGCATCCCAGTGATCCTGACTAGGACATTGAGTGTATCTACTCAATCTACCTATTGCATAAGCAATATCTGGTCTAGAAAAGCTCATTAAATGCAATAAGCTCCCAATTTTCTGGGCATACTAAGTTTGAGAAATAGATTCTCCTCTGTTCTTCTTTAATTTAGAATTAACATCATAAGGGGTACTCACTGACTTAAAGTCATAGTAACCAAACTTCTTAAGAAGTTTCTCATTGTATTTTTCTTGGGATAGTAATATATTATCTCCCTTCCTTATGATTTTAACTTCTAGAATCACACTTATTTTATCCATGTCTTTCATCTCAAACTTAGATCCAAGAAACAATTTTATTTGAAAAACTATATCATTGCATGTACCAAAAATTAGCATGTCATCCATATACAAACATATAATGACATATTCACCATTTTCAGATCTAGAATACACACATTTATTAACATCATTGGTAGAAAAACCTTCACAAAGTAAAACATTATCAAGTTTTTCATGCCATTGTTTTGGTGTTTGTTTCAAACCATACAAAGATTTTAAAAGTTTGCATACTTTTTCCTTTGGACCTGAGACTACACAACCTTCAGGTTGAGTTATATAAATTTCCTCTTCTAATTCATCATTCAGAAAAACTATTTTAACATCCATTTGGTGAATTACTAACTTATGGATAGATAGATACTAAGGCTAGCAATACACAAATAGAGGAAATACTAGTAACAGGTGCAAAAGTATCAAAGTAATCTATGTTATGTTTTTTAGTAAACCTTTTAGCTACTAATCTTGCCTTATATTTCTCTATGGATCCATCAGGATGATACTTCTTCTTAAAGATCCACTTACAACCAATGGGTTTTGCTCCTTTAGGCAGATCTACTAAGGTCCACGTATTATTTTTCTTAATTGAATCAAGCTCAGTTTTAATGGCCTTATCCCAATGTTTAGCATCAGGAGCACTAGTAGCTTCTAAAAAACATATTGGATTTCAACTAGATAAGTGTAAAAGTCATCTCCAAATGAGGTTTCCTTTCTATGTCTTTTACTTCTCCTAACATCCTCACTCAAGGCATCACTAGCACTATCTACAGGTTGTTCAGATGTACCACTACTCTTTAGAGGAAAGATGTGTTCAAAGAACTCAACGTTTTTCGTCTCTACTATAGTGTTACGCTCAATTATATCACTATTAAGAACTAAAAACCTATAGGCAACACTATGTTCTGCATATCCTAAGAACATACAATTAGATGTTTTCGAGCTTATTTTCCTTTTCTTAGGATCAGGTAACATCACTTTAGTTAAGCACCCCCACACTCTTAGGTATTTCAAATTAGGTTGATAACCTTTCCACAACTTATAGGGTGTTTTACCAGTTTTCCTATGTGATATCCTATTTTGCAAAAAACACGCAGTAAGCAGAGATTCACCCCAAAATTATCAGGAGCATTAGAACTAATAAGCTTTGCATTCATCATTTCTTTAAGAGTCTTATTTTTCCTTTCAACTACTCCATTAGACTCAAGTGAATATGGTGGGGTTACTTCATGAATAATACCTTCTTTCACACAATAATCATTAAATAAAACATATTCACTCTGATCTAATTCTCTTAATTTTCTTATTCAATTGATTTTCTACTTCCGCTTTATAAGTTAAAAACATGTCAAAAGCTTCATCCTTATGTTTAATTAAATACACTTTGGTGTATCTAGAAAAATCATCTATAAAAGTTACAAAATAATTTTTACCACCTCTAGACATGGTTTGTTTTAAATCAACAAGGTCGGTATGAATTAAACCAAGAATTTCAGTTTGACGTTCTACAGAGTGACATGTTTTCTTCATTATTTTAGATTCTACGCATACATCACATTTACTATTTTGTTTGTCATGCATGTTGATTAATCCTAGTCGTTGCAATTTCATAACATACGAAGAATTCACATGTCCTAATCTAGCATGCCATATATCATACGAGTCAACAATATAAGTAGAAGATTCAGATTCATTCATAATTTCATAAATGTTCAATACAAAAAGGCCTTGATCACAATATCCCTTTCCCACAAAAACATTGTTTTTTGTCATAACAATCTTGTCAGATTCAAATGACACTTTAACCCCAACTTTGCTTAGCAATGCCACAGAGACCAAATTAACTCTAATTGATGGCACATGTAGCACATCATTCAAAGCCAAAGTTTTACTAGATGTGAGCTTCAGAAGAACTTTTCCTTTTCCTAGGACAGGAGTTGTCCTAGAGTCACCGAGATATACTTGTTCTTCTCCATCCCCCATACTTGTGTAGGAGGTAAACACATTTCTGTTTGCACAGATGTGTCTGGTAGCCCCAGAGTCTACCACCCATTTGCTCACATTTGTCACAAGGTTTACTTGTGAAACGACTGCCACAATAGTATCTTCCCCTTCGACTAGATTTGCCTTAGGAGGATAGTCGGTTTTAGCCCTATGTCTGCACTGAGGTGCATGATGACCTGGCTTTCCACAGACAAAACAATTACCCTTTTTCTTGAAGGTGGGGTTAGTTCCACTGGGACGAGAGAATTTATTGTATTTCTTTTTATGATAAAATTTTTTCTCGTACCTTTTTGGAGCTGGTTTGTCTTCTACCACGTTTGCTTTGGCAGACAGAGTTTTAGCCTTTGCAGCAACGCACTCCTTCCTGTTTGTGTCTTTGATGATGATGTGGGTGATCAGGTCTGATAGTGACATCTGTTTGTGTCTGTGCTTCAGTTGTTGTTTGTAATCCGTCCAAGATTGCAAAAGCTTTTCGATTAAGAGTTCGGACACGAATTCATCCAGCAAGCTTATGCTTTCAGTTTTGATATCTTCAATCAACTTGTGATATTCATTTATCTGGATTTTGATGTCTTTGCCTTCGATCATCTCCCAACAGTAGTAGTTTGCAATTACGAACCTTTGTCTGACAATGTCTTCAAAAGTATATTTGAGGATAAGAGAATCCCAAATATCTTTTGCATTCTTATAAGAAACATAAACATCGAATAGATCGTTAGATAACACACTGAGTAAAGTGTGACGACATACCTTATTTGCATGGATCCAATCATCAACTTGTTTTGAAGTCGTGGTTGAGTCGGGTTTGGAAGTTGTAAGTGCAAGAGCAACTCCGTACATGTCCAATAGGGTGGACACACGTTCTTGCCAGCGTCGGAAATTCTGACCAGTGAAGACTTCAATTTTTGAGACATCCGGAAATGGTTTCACAAAAATGGTTTGCGTTGCGGAAACAACATTTGATGTTCCTTGAGCAGCGTTGTTGTTGTCCGTATTTTCAGCCATAAGTCCTTACGATTGTAGTAAAATAGGCTTTAAAACGAACAAAAAGATTTCCCAAGGCGTGAGTGATCACTATCCGTAAGGACTTATCCGCGGTGTATTGCGCAAGTCTCCCAGGATACAACAGGAACTTCCCGGTAATTTCCGAGGATCAGAACTAGCAAGTTTCTCTTTAAAAGAGTAATATCCAAATAAAACCCAGAAATATTATAATAATAAAATAATGAGGAGAGAGTAATTGAAAAGGGGAAAATGGAGAAGGAAGAAGATGGTGAACGGAGGGTTTGAAGAAGATGAAGAGGTGAGTGTGTGAGTTGCTTTTCTGAAGGAGGGGAACCCTTGTTTATATAGGGAAAAAAGTAACAGCCCCAAACGGCCACTACCCACGTTCCAACATCCATTGGTGGCACTATTCCAGGTTCCAACGACACAACTTCTTCAACCTCTGAAAATCCAGCAATGTGGAGGCGCAAAACTTCCAAGTTGTTCGACACGATCCAAGGTGGGAAGGGCAACGTTTGCTTTTCAAACTTGGAGTCATTCTCCGCTTCACTCTGCTTCCGAGATTTCCTCCAACAGAAGCATCGAAAGATTAGGGTTTATGCTCATCTCTGTTTTCCAGTTTTTTATTTTGCAAAATTGATTCTGTTTACAACAATATAAAACCCATGCCATGAGGAAGGTGGTAAAATGAGCTGATCCATTTTAGCCTTACCGGCCAAAAGTGGAATAGGATGGGTTGACCTGTCAAGGTTATACAGATTGAAATTAGCAAGTTGTCTTGTTAGAGAATGGGTTGGCGGTGGACATGCAACATTCTTATTTTTGTCAACTTTTGTAATTATTTTGTTTTTATCTATTTATTTGGTTATAGTAATTGTATGACTTTTTGGACAATAAAATTGTAAGAAAAACAAAAAAATTGAATTAAATTTTAATATTCTAATCAAAGAAAGTTTAATGCCTAATAAAATAAAGAAAATATCAACAATACTTCAATAAATAAAATTATCTATAAAAAAATTAATGTAAATAAAGTTCTATATAAAACATTAATCACCATCAATTTTAATTCTAAAAGTATGATATTCTTTTTTTTAAATGTCAAAAATAAAGAAAGACAAGTTAAACGAGTTGGATCAATACGGGTTGACAGGTTCAAAAAGGTAACCTGTCCAATCTAAATGATGTTGACCCGTGAGGTCTGATCTATTTTATCATTCTTAATCCTGAGAATTTGAACATTGAGATTGCAAAATTGAAATGTCTTTCTATCCTAAATGTATATTTAGATTTTTTAAATTATATAATTCATAATATGTTTTTAAATTATATAATTTTAAGTACATAATATAATCTAGATAGCACAATTTTGAAATATATTTTGTATTATATAATTTAAAAATTCATAACATCATGTCAAATTAAAGAATTCGGAAATACTATTATAGCAAAAAAAGTAAAAAAAAAACTTTTAAATTTGAAATAAATCGGATTGGACCGAGCCCCATATTGATTCAGCGACAGAAACATTGTAATCAAATATGGACTTTTGTTTTCTGCACCCAATCAATTCTAACATGCACCTTAAGTTTTGAAATTCCAGAATTGCCTTTTATTAAAATTTGGAATTGATTTTTTGATTTCCAAAATTGAAATTCTATAATAAAATTGAAAATCAAAATTTCATTCCGGGATAAATTTAGAATACAAATAATATATTTCAGAAAAGAAATTCCAGAACACAAAATCTGAAAACATATTTTAAAAAATAGATTTCAGAAAAATCCAAAAACATATCTCAAAAACACTATTCTGGAAAGCCTAATTTATAAATGTGTTCTAATTCAAACCTGAAATTGTATTCATGAATACCAAATCTAGAATACATTCGACCTATATTCGCACTCCTATTTAAAATTTTAAAAAAACATTTTTATCATTTTGTCTCATCAAATTTATTAGGCGCAGGAAGAAAAAACCTCAAATATGTCACACAAAATAAAATAAATATTATACCATAGAAAATTTTAATTTACAAATAATGTAGGAGAGTCACACACCAATTATACTTTAGATACTTTTATTTATTTAAAACCAATACAACCTTCATTTATTTTAATTATATTTGTGATGAATTTGAAGTTTAGCATTTTATCAGTGTAAGATATAACAAAAATTTGATTTTAATCAAACAGAATTCCTTAAAATCAAATAGCATAATAATAAGTTTTACATAAATATTTTATTTTCTTTTAAGAATAATAATATTTCCCATTTCATAATTATGCCACAAATAAAAATTTAAATGAATATTTTAAATTTTATATAACTAATTAAAAGTAAAAGTTTTTTTAAACAAAATAAAAAATACACTGGGATCTAATTTCCACTCTTTCCCAAGTCCAATTAGACTCCTAGATCCAAAATCATTTTTTAAATACATGTTTTATCAAACCAAGAGATTCTCCTAAGGATTTCCCTTAAATGGTTTCAATTATATAAATAATTTTTTTAGCAAACCCTCCTCATGAGTCATGCTACCTACACACACAACTCCCATTATTTTTCTATTTCTACATGATTTTGCTGACCACTTTAGACTTTTTAGGTAAACAACTATAACTACAACAAAAATTATATATATTTTAAATTCTTTCAGAAAAACAATTATAGTTTTTCATAAGCACTGATGTAAGAAAAGTAGAAAGTATTTGAACGTAGTTCAGTACAATGTTGACTAATTCCAAGTAGATTAAAGTTTAGGGAGTGTGAAAACTATAAAATAATAAAATAAAGTTTAAATTGTGAAGGATGCACACACACAAGCAAGAAAAAGATAGGTTTAAATGATAGAAAGATATATATTTAGTTTAGCAATGGACCCATCTAAAGTTAGATTATATTATCCTTTTCAATTTATTTTATATATTTGTGGTAATATAATTAAAGTGAGTAATTTATTGGTGTTCAAAATGCTTTTTAATTAGGTGAAGAGATTTAAAAGTATATATAATGGGTTATTGTACAATATATCCTTAACTTTTATTAACCTCGTTTTAAAAAGTACTATTTTTTAGACCAAATTTTAATGGGAGAGTTATACTATTTTTCAGTCCAACTATAATCTTTGTTTGGATTGAGGAAATTATTTAAAAGAGTTGAGGAAATTATTTTTCAGTCAAACTATTTTATTTATTATTTGAATATTATAACTAAATTATTAAGAAAAAAAAGAAATTATATATATATATATATATATATATATATATTCTATCAAGATTGATGACTTTCTTGATATTCTGGAGTGAAGATGTTTTCTTGCAAATAGTAAATATTTTATATTTTTTTTAAATTTTATTTTCAATTTTTTGTCCTTTACAAAAACTTATTCTTTGATTGCATGAAAGTTTTTTATATAAAAAAAAACTTATTCTTTGTCGGAATGGAAGAAAACAAAGAGAAAAGACATTGTGATTCCAACATAGCTGTAGTATTGATATTCCTAGTCGAAGGAAAAGATACAGATACTTTCTTAAAGTTGTATGATATGATGAGTTTAAAAATAATATACATATAATAAAAAGTTTTTAATTAAATAATATTTGTTCTACTAGGAAGATGAGATCTAGAGAACTATTGAAGTCTTCTTCTTCTTCCTTCGATCGGTCAGGTGACTGGGTGGTGAACTGAGATTCTTCTCGTCTTGCTGCTTCTCCTCTGGTCCTCGGTCTTGGTGAACACCGGATGGTGGGTGGGGTACCTGTGAAGGCACTCCAACGCTCAAGTCAGTAAAACGGGTGGTCAGCTCTCAGGTAGGTGAACAGTAATAAATGACATACCTTACCCCTTGGGATGTGTGCTATTTATATTATTCTAATGGGCCTACCTTGTTGGGCCCGTTTATCAGAGTGGACCCTCCTTAGGGTTGTATTACCTAATTCTTAATGACGGATTAACTTCACTGACCTTGGTTTGAGCATTAGCGGTAAGATGGGTCGGCCGTCGACCAGGTTTCCTAGGTTTCGGTCATCTCGGCCAAGTCTCTCAGGTCTCGGCTTTCCTGGTCTCGGTCGTCCCGGCCAAGTCTCTCGGGCCTCGGCCAGGTTTCCATGGTCTTGGTTGTCTCGACCATGTAGACCAGGTCTCGGGCAGCCAGGTGGGTCTCGGTCAGGAAGACTAGGGGTCGGTCTAGGCCAAGTCTCTCGGGTCTCAGCCAGGCTTCCCCAGTCTCGGTCGTCTCGGCAAAATCTCTAAGGTCTCGGCCAGGTAGACCAGGTCACGGCCAGCCAGGTGAGTCTCGGTCAGGGAGACAGGGGTCTGTCTCGCCCATACCGGTACAATATTAAAATAATAATATTAAGAGTTTTTAGATGATGGTATAAAAAATTAGGATTTTTAATGTATCATTTTCCTTTATTGAAAATCATAATAAAAGCTAACAACTTGGGAACCATAAGAGGTTTGTAATAAGGTGCAGATAACAGTTGAGAGTTGAAACTGAAGATGGAGGAAGCTACACAAAGGTGTCTTTGTCTTCATTCTTGCCTTTTTCTTTTTACAAGTTCCAAATGCCAATTATATTGCTGAACTCAAATCTTACATTTTCTGAGTCTCTCTGACCTTTTTCAGGTATGCAGTTGTGACAGGAGCAAATAAAGGGATTGGATTAGAGATAGTTAGGCAGTTAGCTTCAACAGGCATCAAGGTGGTGCTCACAGCAAGGAATGAGGAGAGGGGTCTTCAAGCATTGGAAACACTCAAAGCCTCAGCTTTATCTCACTTGGTGCTGTTTCATCAGCTAGATGTGGCTGATGCTGCAACTGTAGCTTCTCTGGCAGATTTTATCAAATCCAAATTTGGTAAACTAGATATTCTGGTAAAAAAACTAGACTTTGATTTGTCTTCTCTTTTTTTGTTCTAAATGAAAAGTTTGTCACAGCTTAAGTTTGTTGGTGTGCTCATTCTGCTACTGCTGTTATTTAGAATTTTAGTTATGTAAGTGTGAATGCATACTTCTTGTTGCTAGCCATAGTTGTTAGACTTTTGAATATTTCTTTTTTTTCATAGCTATTCCTCTTTCTAAATGTTCATGATGATCTCATCTCCACACCAATGTCTTCTGTTTTTGTCCATTTGTTAAAGGAAATGGGAACTTTTACTCTTTCGATGCTGGTAGGGGAGTTTCATTGGATTTGGATTGAAAAAAAAATATTAGTTTGACAACTTCTGATTTCACCAATACTATGTCAGAGTTGTCAAAGCATCATTTCCCTTTTTCATTTAAACAAAAGAATGTTGTAATCTGGTGTACGAACACATGAATACTAGTATAAAAATTGTTGAATGCTGTTAGTGTGTGCATTAACAGTTACTTTTAATGATACTTCTAATATATAGTAGAGTCATCAGGGGTTAAAAAGAGATTGAGCATTTTCTATACCTAATTTATTGTAGTTTTCTTTATTTGGCATGTGATGATTATACTCCTTGTATTTTGGTCATATTTGGTATCAAGTAAGCTTCAGTTGCCATTTAATCAATTAGACAGATTCCTTTTACATCTAGTCATTTAATGGTTTGAAGGTAGTTAATTAAGTAATTTTGGTGTTAGCATGTTTCACTATGAAAAATGGTTCAATGCAGATTAACAATGCGGGAATCAGTGGAGGTGTAATTAAAGACAGTGATTTAATCAGCAAAGTCATCATGAATGGTGGGGTAAGAATCTAAACGTGTTCTGAAATCTAATTAGCATATATATGGAAAGTTACAGTGTCTAAAAGGGACCTAAGTTTGCTACTTTTCTAGACCATTTGAAGTTCTAGATCCCATCCCATGTCAACTAGAGATATGGTAAAAGTAGAGCTTATAAAGGCCTGGAAAATTCTCTTCTCATGAACTTGCCTTTCTTGTTAAGCCCACACAAAGTCAAGGAATTGTGAAAGCATTTTCAGAATAGTTAAGATTTTTGGAGTTGGCTCTTCTTTTGCAATGTTAAGGATGGAAATTTCTGGTTGTTAGAAAGGTTGTAATTTGTTTATTCTGCAGGTTGTATCGGAAGAAGATGGAACAAATGCAATGACTCAAACATATGAGTTAGCTGAAGAATGCTTGCAAATAAATTACTATGGAACTAAAATAACTGTAGAAGCCCTTAAGCCCCTCCTCCAATTATCTGATTCACCAACAATTGTGAATGTATCATCCAGTATGGGGCAGTTAAAGGTAGGAAATAACTTCTTTTGCCAATAAATTCTGAATGGTTTTGCATAAAATCTGTCTGGAAAGACTAAAGAAAGATTAAACTTGAAATTCTTCTTTTAGGTAGCTGACTGGAATGAGTAACAAATTCTGGATTGATATGTTCTGTATAGTAGATAAATAGCCAATCCATATGCTAACCTTGAGTTTAAACAAAAGTAGTATAATATCTTCCAAGTTTCAATCATTCTTCAAGAGGGTCTTGTATCTTTGTGCATCTCTTGTACAACTTAAAAAAATGGACAAAATAATACACTGAAAGATGATAGCAAATGTTATTTACAGTAGAAGGAACAAGCCTGGTTATAAGAAGTGGATCTTCACACTAATCTGAAATCACATGATTGCTAATACCAGCTCTAGTTAGCATTCTACAAGATATTCAACCAAAATCTTCAGTTCATTCAAAACTTTCCTATAATAGACATTAGTTTATTATTGCATCTTCTTTCCTTTAATTTTGTTGAGGTTTTATTGCTTAATGATGTGAAATTCAGAATTTCCCTGAAGAGTCATGGGCAAGAGGAGTGTTGAGTGATGGTGATAACCTGACAGAAGAGAAAGTGGATGAAATAGTGAAGAAGTTTCTAAGAGATTTCAAAGAAGGTTCATTAGAGAGTGAAGGGTGGCCTAGGTATCCAGGTGCCTATATTGTGTCAAAAGCTGCTATGAATGGATATACAAGAATCCTTGCTAAGAAACATCCTTCATTCTGCATCAATAGTGTTTGCCCTGGTTATGTGAAGACAGACATAACATCCAACACTGGCCTCCTCACAGTTGAAGAAGGTGCTGCTAGTCCTGTCAAGCTTGCACTGCTTCCCAATGGCACTCCATCTGGCTTCTTCTATTACAGAACTCATGTGGCTTCCTTTTGATTTCTGATCATGAAATTTTAAGGTTTGAGGGCAAAACCATTGCTTTTGATTCTCAATTGCTGAACCTATTTCAATCACATTATATCATGTTGTATTAAACTTGTGTTGTTTGGATCTTAACAAAGTCTTGAACTGTGTATGCAATACAATTAATATTTAAGTACCAAAAGCATTTATTTTAAATTTGACAGATGAAAATATTCTTTAGAAATTTGAGGAATAAAACAGATTTACCTCCAGTTTTAAGGTTAGAATATAATTAAACCATAAATATACATCAAATTTTATGAAAAATATTCGTCCACATAAAATATCTAGTATTATTATAAATTACACGTGTATGGTAAGTCGAATTATAACTATAAATTTAATATGTGATTTATATATTTATATACCTATTTATCACAAGTAAGAGAGATAAGTTTCAATTAATTTTTATTATAAGAAAATATTCACCTATATCAAATTAAAATGAATTTCAGTTCAATAAGGTCTAATCTTATATCATTTAACACGAGAAAAACGATAGTATAATTGTGGTAAAATAAATCTAAATCGTTTTTCTACTAATCCAATAATAAATTCGTATCCAAAATTTATCTACAATCAAAATAATTAAAAATAACAATAAAGTAAATGAAGTTAAGTTTATTTAACATAAATTAAAATAGGAGATAAGAATATAAAAGAAAGCAAGTTGACTTTAAAATTAATTTTCACACTTAACTAAATTCAACAATCTTATCAGAAATATTCAGTATGTCATTTTTCTCTAAGCATTTATTTATAAAATATTTATTTTTGATTCCTTAAATTAATAAAAAAATTGATTAAAACAAAAAAAAACTAATTTTCATTTGTTTGTGCATTCTTTGTTACGTGTGTGTGTTGATGTCCATTTTTATGCATGTGGGGTTCTGTCTCGAGTTTCGCCAGATGGGGCTGCAAATTTGCGGATTTGATTGCAGTAGTTTGGCAATTGTTTACGCCCAATTAATTTTCACTCCCAATCAAAATTTTAAAACTTCATTCTCCCTTTATCTTCTATATTATGAAAATGTAGGTTGAGTTGCAGAGAAAGTTGGTGTTCTCTGATGTTTGATGGAAGTAGAGGATGTGTTTTTGTGTGATGGTTGAGGTGGATTGTTTCACTGTGAGATAAAAATACATTTACACTAATTTCTGCGTTTTATTTGAATTGAGAAAGTTGAGAAAGTTTCAGATAAAAATATCCGAAAACTTGAATGTTAGCTTTCGGATTCACCCATCCGGAATTCATTATTATTCACTCCGGATATACAAATCTGTAAGCAATTAAAACTTCCAGCTGAAAGTTCTGGATGCACATGTACGTAACTGGAAAATGAGTTCTGGAGAAAATGATCCGAAATGTGATAGGTTGATTAAGAACATTTTAATCTTTTCATGATTAATTGGGTGATTAACTTTATTTGTAGTTTTAGTGCAGATGGGGTCCTTCTTTTCTTCGACCATGCAATTGTTCCTTTTTTATATATAACTGGAGCCCACCAATATTTGCTGCAATTGGGCCCATCAAATAGCATGCAAATATAGGGTCCACGGATTTGATGTGTCTTATTCCTTCATGTCTCATTCTACCCAAGATATTAAATTACAGAATTACCCTCCATCATTTAGAATATGGAATTAGGTTAGCATTTGGTAAAGGCAGTTTCTATGTAGAGTGGGGGCGGCGACGGACCGCGACTGTGATGTACGGTGGGTGGTAGTATTGGACAACAACACTTTCAGATATACATATTCATAAGGGTTATGGATATTCAAATCCACAAGCATGACTTGATTTGTGATTATTATTTTTATGAAAACTTGCTTGTATATCATGATGCCATATTTTATGATGCATGGTAAGATGGTGAGAACTAGTGGAGTAGAATCCTCTAAGGCTGACTATGTGCGACCAACTACATCTGTGAAAAGAAAGTGTGTTGGTCCTAGTAATTAAGTTGAAAATGAGTTATTTGAAGATAATGTTGAACATAATAACGTTGAACATGAAGAAGTGGAAATTGAGATGAAGGCTATCTTGGAGGGCCAGCGGATAAGTTATTGTTGGTTAATTATGAAAAGCAAGTGACAAGACAATTATGGGATGGTGTGGTAAGTAATGAAGATTTTATATCACTAGTTAATTGAGCGTGTTATGTATTATATTGAAATTTTAAAATGGTATTCATTGATTAATGTAGGATCCTGGTGAGCTTAAAGTTGTTTCTCATGGGAGAAAGGTGAATAAGTTGGGAACACCATATGAGCGAATAGACGTTGCAGTGCAAACGTCTGACTTAGGTGGTCTCATACATGTAAGTTATGAGAATGTAAACATAGGATTGCTTTGTGCATTCGTAAAGAGGTGGCATGCAAAGACTAACACATTTCATTTACTTATTGAGGAGATGACTATCACACTTGATGATGTGTCAAATTTGTTGCATTTGCCCATTGTTGGCCAATTTTATACCTATCAGACCTTAGATGCAGATAGGGTAAAATAACCATCTTGTTAATCGAATCCCAACATAAACATAAGCCCCCCATTGAGTAGGGGGCTTTAGGGTTTAGGTAAACCTTAGAAAATTAGGTTAAATAAGGGGTTAGAGGCTCAACCCTAGTGTGTTAGATTGAGAGGAAAACACCATTGAGTGAATTGTAACCCAATTGGGAGAATAGAAGGTGCTAGAAGTATGTGTGGCTAATTCTACCCTTTGGGATTGAGTTCTTAATTGATTTTTGGTATTGTTGTTTTATTTCTAAATTTTCGTGACAAATTGAGAATCTTAAATCTGATTGGAAAGTATTCTTAGGGTTCTAACCTAAACAACAATATTTAACCACAATCATTTCAACATTCTTCTTAATTGTTTTGTTTCATATTTAGCGATTATTGTACTTGATAATTCATTGTTCCTTGTGGGAACGATATCCGTCAATTATTACTTCTGACAAACGCGGTGCACCTGCCGTAGAAAGTCATCACCCACACTCCTACATTCATGTACAATTACTAAATTATCCTTGGGACTTTTTAAGAACCCTAGAGGCAGCAAAGCACCCTCACCATTTTTCTTTCTTCCTTCTCTGCAACTTTGGTAAGTAGCTCTTTCCAGCAACGTTGCGTTCGGAGAGGAGGGTAAGTTAGTGTCTTTTTTGTTTCCAAAAATGGGCAATCCGTTTTTCTTTTTGCAAATTAGGGATTCCATAATGACATGGTGACTCTTCGGGATTGACCAGTTCATAATACCAAACCGAAATAGGTGATTAAGAATTGAACCAAAATATGTTGTTCAAAATGAAATTGGATTTGCAAATCCGATATAAGGTTATGTGCAATTTTTGTGTTGATTTAGAGTTCACCCATATAACTGGTTGATGTTGTTTTCTATTTGATAACAATGAATAATGAATCAAAAGATTAATTTTCTTATATAATGGAGTTTCCATTGATTTTCAAGAAACAAGAAATGCTCTTGTTAAAGCATTTGATCTTTCACTATCTATTCTCATAGTTGGAGTTATAAATGTTGACTTAACAAGCATGGAAGTTTAGTATCCATGCTTGTCCAAGTGTTTTCCTTAGACCCTTTTAATTATTCAATAGCATGACAATGCTTTGTTGCTAGAGAGAATGAATAGATACACTTGTTTGTTAACATGTGCTAAATGCTGATAATGGGCGTCGATTAAAGAGTTCTTATAATCATGTAGCTACACGAGATTTAGTACAATTTGATTCTATGAGAGAAGTACATAGTAAGTATCAGTTGCTTCTCAAGTTAACTTGCTTTGCCTTTTGAGTAGATAATAAGCACAATATATCAAACAAATAGTTACACATGTCATGTCTCCCATTTCTCTTGCTTCTTTTGACTCCTCCAATTTGTTTTAATTTATTTCATTTAAACGAATTCTCTTTCATGTGTATTTAATAGGTGGACAAATATATTTTGTGCAAGTTCTTTAGGAAGAACTACCTAAAGATTTGTTGTCTTTCATGCAAAGCAAACACATCTAGCCTCAGTCACGACCTTCTCACTTCCCTCAAGCATCCACATCCTCCATGCGATAGATTTTATCATTACAGACCACCAACAAGCTATTTGTTCTTATTTCAATAGTTGGTCACAAAACCGATTCAATTTTAGTGGCCAAAATTTTAATAAATAAACTAATTTGAATCTCTTCAAATTTGATTTATTTATTTTATTAAAACGAATAGTAAACAGAAGCAAGATAAATTTGAGATGTATATCAATGTAAAGAGTTTGCTTGGGAAATATTATATAAAAAAATTCACCAATTTGCAAATCAAAATAATGCATTTCGAATAGGCCATTTTGGAATATTTTTTGACAGAAAATGCTAACTTACGAATTACCCATTCTAGAGTGCATTTATATAATTCTAGATTACCTAGTCTAGATTACCTAGTCTGATACTTCTCATAACCCAAAACCTCTACACTCCATAACTACCCAAAGCTCTTAAACGAAACTCATTTCTTATCCCCAAAAACAACTAAGACTTCAAAAGGTAGTCACACCTCCACCCTTAACACACCCTCTACCAGCGGCAACAATCATAGCGGAAAAACAACCCTTCCATGGAAGCCATCAATGCTACCTTTAAAATAAAACTGTCAGGACTAATTTTGGTATTTTGTAAAATTTAAGCGTGCTGGAAGAAAAATGTAGGGGTTCAGGAAGAAACAGCCATTTTTAAATTTGGACCCATACGTTGGCCCATCAATTATACTAAATATCACTCAGCTTTTACATATACAAGCCAACAGTTTTTATTTCCTTTAAAAACGTTTGGGCCAGTTAGTTCGGCGGAACATGTCTACTATTTGCCACTCACGTTTTCATATCTGTATCATATTTTAGAAGCTCATTGGATTGACCCAGCATCTTTGCTATTTCCACCCGCTCCTTTTTTATACACCTATCAGCTTTCATTTTCTCTCAAAGGTGGTCGTTTTCATACACAGCAATTGTTTTTTTGAAAAGGGAAATAATAATAATAATAAATACAAATATAATATTGACTTTACGTGCAAATAAATTTCAGAGATTTACATAACCGCACACATAATCTTCTATTTGATATTTAAAAAAATAATAATATGACTCTTCTTCAAAATATATGTTTTTTCTTAAATAAAGTTCACGCAAACAATTAAGTATATTAATGTGTAATTTACACTATCTATGCTTAAAAGAGTTAAATATAGTTGTTCACACTATCTTATACTCTAATTATTGTAAACTACAAAAAATTACAAATTCTTAAAGACATAAAAATTAACCTAGATATTTACCTTTAGAACAACTTAGTCCTAATTTTCATTATGAATAGAAAATTCATGCAGTCTGTGGGACCTAAATAAAAAATTCAAAAATATTTTCATTATTTTCACATGCTTTCCTTTTAGGAGAAAAGTAAACATTTTTAAAACAAGAAAAACTCACATTATTTTTATATATTTAATTAAATGTATTGTCTTCAAATAGATGTTATAGGGTGCTAACACCTTTCCCACACCTAACTGAGTCACGAACTCTAAATTTGGTGTTGCAGACCATTTCTTTTGGTTTTTCTAGAATTTTCCGTAATAAACTATGGTGACTCCTCTGTTTTTCAAAGTTATTTCACTACCTCATCGTGATCCCTCTAAATTTTCAACAAGCGTTCAAAAACAATTCATTAACAAAAATCAGAATTCAAAAAGATTAGACCTTCTAACACACTGTTATAGAGAATCTTAAGAATAAGACTTCTTTGAACATAGATCTCATAATTCATTGTGAAATCATAGGAGAATTAACCCAAAGGAGTTTACTTTTCCATGCAGAGGCAAAACGAAAAGATTACAAAGAAGAAAACAAAAAAACTAAGAAATGTTAATGCTTTGTTTTTTGAATGTTGTTGTGAAGTTTGACCTTTCTCCTTGAAGCGAAGCTTGCATCTTTTTATAGGTTTCTATGCTCCAAATATCTTGGAAATATATTTTGATTCAGATATTGTTCACATTTTTTCAGTTTCCAACCTTCCAAAATTCTCGTATTTTGTTTTCACTTTTACTGTGAACTTTGTTTCTTCATATTTTTGTTGAAAATTCGCTTCCAATTCTTTTTTTTTAGATATTGTGGGTTTTTTCTCTCTCATTCTTCTACTCAAATCTTGTTATCCGTTTGGACTCATAGAAGCAACTTGAACTTTTTCGTAATTCAGCTCACTCACAATGAGAGACGATTCATTCAGATAATTTAGTTAGAAAATTTTATCAGATCGTCTATTTTGAGAAAATATTAGGTTCTCTTAAGATTAATAAAAATAACAATTAAGATCAAAGTAAATAAATTAGACTTATTTCAATTAAAATAGTGAATTCATTAATAATTATAGTCCAATTAAGAATCTATAATTAGATTTATTGTGGCTTCATTATTTTTATCTTTTATCAGTTAAACATAAAATTTATTATAATACATAAATAAGTGTTGATTTTATAAACTTCAATTAAACTTAAATTCCTGTAATTATTATTAATAGTATAAGTATTTATGATATTCTGAATATTGTAATGTCTAAAATATATAAAAATTTGAATTGTAGTTGTTTAGAATGGTACGCAATTTATTTGATTTGAATGAGAAATTTGGAAGGTATAGTAATGGTAGGGTAGGCAGAATCAAGGTGAAAGTTTGTTTGACTTTCTGGTATAAAAGAAAAGAAGGCAGAAAGGAAGGATGTTTTGATTTGTATATTTGTTATTGTTTTTATTTTAGTTTTAAACATATTTGTTTTTACTTTATTTTATTTTATTTTAATTTACAGATTGTTGTTATTATTCTAATTCTTATTTTGAATTTATTTGTTTTTATTTATTTTCTGATTTATTTTGAATTCTCTTTGTTTTATTTAATTAGAATTTAATTTTCTGTTTATTTTTTTAAAATAAATAAAATTATATCTTGTTCTTCTTTTCTACTAATAACTTTTTTAAGAGGAAAGCAACATGGGAGAAGCACAAATATCACCTCCTAAGAAGAACTTGGAGATTATGACATGTACCCAGAGTCAAGACATTCTTTTAGTATTGCAATATCTACTATCGTCAAGGCTTTGGAAATATAACCCGATTTTCTCACTCTCATTAGTTTCTATCAATTTAGAGCAATTGATCATGAGGATCAATATTTACATTTGGACACCTTTTAAGAATTGGTGGGAATAATGGGTTTTCAATCAGTTATATTGAAATTGTTTATATGCGCTTGTTTCCTTTCTCATTGGCAGAAAAAGCTAAAGAATGTGATGTGATTCCACTAGCCATATAGAGAATGATTCTTGACATTCTTAGGAATCACCTTGAGCTGGACATTATAGAGGCACTTTTCTTAGAGTTGGATCATTGTTCTAAGACAAGAACTCACCAAAAACTAGTACCAAATCCCAAACTCATTTGGATGCTCCACATATTGTCAAATTGAACCAACAAAGAGAGGTAAAATTGAAAGGACCGAACAGAATTGAATAAGCAAACATATGAACCGAACAAAATGAATTTAGAAGGCAAAGAACAAAACATAGGTGCTGGAAAATTAAGAACAGCTGAACCAAAAACAAGACAACAAGCTTAGAACAAAGAATTAACAAAGAAGAAAGGAAGGAGAGAAGAAATGCTCATGAAGATGGAAGGAGGATGGATGATCTCGCCACTAGTGTGGAATGCTCCTAGATGAGAGTGATGCCGCCACTTGAGGACTCCATTGATCCATCAAGATAAGACTAGAGAAGAAGGCTCAAAGCTCTCCAAAGTTCACTCAAAATTTGAGTAGAGTTTTCTTAGATTAATTCCAATCTGAATTTTACAAAGAGAGCACCTCTATTTATAGCCTAAGGTGCTGAAAAGTAAGCTACACAAATTCAAAAACTCCCTCCTAAAAAGCTTCTAGAATTTGCGCCTAAAACAAAGCATGAGGAAGGTGTGATCCCTTCTCTCACTTTGGCACCTCCTTATTTACTCCTACACCTATCTACTAATACACCCCCCCTCCTAAAGCTCCTAACTAAAGCCTAAAAGATGCTAAAACAAAAGAGGTTTCTAATGTTTCCCTCTAAGCACCTTCAACTAAAGAAATTACAAAAAGAGAAAATAAATGTCCTCTAGCTCCCAAAGCTTTGAACATGCTTCTTGTAATCCTTTGAGGTGGACTTTGACCTCCATGGGCGTCCTCCATTTGTGCCTCCACCTCTTCTTGATCTTGTTGATTGGCCTCCATGTCCTCTTGAGCTTGATCTCCATCAGAATGACTCAAATCACTTCCAAATTAGAGTCTCACTAGCTGGGAGGATGTAGAGAAAAAAATTCTGCAAAGATCTTTTCCAATCTCTCGCTACATTAAAGCAAAGTCTGAAATCTCTATGTTCAGACAAGGAGCAGAGGAATATTTCTTTGAGTCATGGTAAAGATTCAAGATAATGTTGAGAAAATGTCCAAATCATGGGTTTAAAGATATTGCTCAACTGAGCATATTCCTTAATGGTTTCAGATCTGATATGAAGATGCTCTTAGATGTCGCAGCTGGTGGCACAATGATGACTCTTGATGCAAAACAAGTAACGAGGCATCAACTAATTCTCAAGCCCAATATGATGAACGAAGTATTCAGAAGAAAGTGTGGCTCAAAGATGCATTCTTTGCTCAAAAAAAAATTTTGACATAGCAGATTGAGCAGCTAAACACATAGATGACTAATTTGCCCGCCAAATTACATGTTGTTCACTCATCTCAAAGTCAAAATCAAGAACTAAGATGTGGATTGTGTGGAGGTGATCATTCCAATGGGCATTGTGCTTATCAGAATACTTCATCTAGAGAAAAAGTTTTTGACATGGAAGATCAAAAGATATTTTTTAACAACACCAACTACTAGATCCTTCGTTCCATGAGAGAATGAGCAAAATGGAAGATATTACAGAAAAGTCTACACAAACAGTATTGACTATGCAAAAGAATGTTGAGAATTTGGAAGCACAAATTGGGGAAATTACACAAGAGTTGAGGGAACTCAAGGATAAATGTAAGTCAATCACTACTAGAAGTGAAATAGTTATAGGAAGGGGGATCGGTGATAATCTACAAAGTGAGGAAAGAGACATAGAGAGTAAAGAAAAGAGAAAAAGTGAGGAAAGAATAAACAAAGAGAAGAGAGAGAAAAAAATGAGAAGGTACCGGAAGAAAAGAAACTTAAATTCCTGTAATTATTATTAATAGTATAAATATTTATGATATTTTTTATGAGAAAAACTCACGCGGAAGCAACACACACAATCATGAATCAACTGCAAAAAAAATAAACAACACAAGATTTAACGGGGTTCAGTCACCAACTACAACCTACATTCACACGGGCAACTATTAGGTTTTCATTCTATCATGTTGCACACCAATTACAAGTACAATGATATCTTTAAATAGAGATTATAAAAGGGACACAATGATTAAGCTCACTCACTAAACATGGTGTATAGTCAACCCAACCCAATTGGTCCTGACTTTATACTCAATAATCTCCCACTTGGAGCCACGTTGCACATCAATTACAAGTACAATGATCTCTTTAAATAGAGATTATAAAAGGGACACAATGATTAAGCTCACTCACTAAACATGGTGTCTAGTCAGCCCAACCCAATTGGTCCTGGCTTTATACCCAATAATCTCCCACTTGAAGCCACGGAACAATGTTCATTTGCGCTTCAACTGTGTACAATGATTAAACTCACTCAGTAAACATGGTGTCTAGCCAGTCCAACCCAATTGGTCTTGACTTCATACCCAACAATTTTGAATATTGTAATGTCTAAAATATATAAAAAAAAAGTTGAATTTGTAGTTGTTTAGAATGGTACGCAATTTATTTGATTTGTATGAGAAATTTGGAAGGGTATGGTAATGGTAGGGTAGGGAGAATGAAGGTGAAAGTTTGTTTGACTTTCTGGTATAAAAGAAAAGAAGGCAGAAAAAAGGTGTTGATGAAAGGAAAGAGAAGTGAAAGGGGTTCATGAAAGGTAAGCTTCTTTTGTTCTTGTTATGCATTCATTGTTCCTCCTTCTCTTATATATAAGCTGAATCAGTCTTTTCACTTTCATATTAAGATTTTTTGAATTACTTCTCTATTATGCTCCTTAGTTCTTCTCATCTTCACCTTTATGCTGAGTTTCAAGAATGGGTTTTTGAGGTCCATATTTTCTCCATTTTTGTAAGATTTATCCCTTTCTTTCTTTTTTTGGAAGATAAATTGTTAACAACAACTTTTTTTGTTTCATGATTTCTTCTTCTCCTCTCTTTTGTCTTTTCTTTTCTTTTGGGGAGTATGATTTCTTCTTCTCCTCTCTTTTGTCTTTTCTTTTCTTTTGGGGAGTATGGAGATTGATGTATCAGTTTGCACCTTTTTTTATACTTTGAATTAAATTAAGCTCCCGATTATTTATTTATTTTTCTTTATTTTCTATGTATATATAAAACTAGAGTCTTAATAAAAAAATAATTTCATTAATTTTTTTCTTTAGTAACTATTGTGTGTTTATTCAAAAAAATAATTAGTATTAATATATTATTAATCTTTCATTTTTTATTTTTTTTAAATTTAAAGATTTTTTTAGTGAGTATCTCAAGACGGTATATTAATAAGAGTTAAATATGTTTTTCCCTTTTATTGAAATTAGTTGTTATCCTAATCAAAACTTCAAATTTATTGATTAATTGTAATAAGAAAACTATTGGAGTAGATCTTTATATTTTTTTTACGTAATAAATAAATTTTTATTATAAATTATATTATTATATTATTATAATACTATAATATTCTAATATTGTAACAGATGAGTAAATTATAAAATATTTTAATATCTTAATTTACACTTAAAAATATATTTTTGTCATATAAAAAATCTAAAGTATAGACTAAAACAAAAATAAAGTTAACGTAAAAGTATAAATTATTGAATTATGTCAAATATTAATTAAATTTAAGGACTAAATACATATTAAATTATTAAATTATGTCAAATATTAATTAAATTTAAATAAAACTAATGAAAATAAAAAATTTACAATAAAAATATATCTTTTTTAATGTTCTAAAAATGAAATAGGAAAATATTTATCATACTGCACTGTTTAACCGAAGAAAAATCGTGCTTTCTTTTATTGTCTAGATTACGTTCAGGAATAAGTTTCATAACTTTTAAGAAATTAAAAATATATTTAAGTCTAAATTATAAAAAGATAATCAAAGAATAAAATAATGTTCTATAATTTGGAATATAAATAAGACATTTCTTCATTTATTTTGGTGTGGATATGTGCACATGTTTAGAATTCAAAAACAAGAATGTAATATATTTATATTCTACAGTAAGAATTTCTTACTCTGCAAATTGGAGAGAATTTTAACATGGAAGAACTGTTAGACAAGTAACTTATTTCATAAAAAATACATTGTTTAGTTGAAATAAGCACAAAAGGAGAAAGCCATTTTTTGGCTAACCATTTCTTTCTATTTTTTATTTTTATTTCAACTAAAATTGGTATTAATTGTTCTTAAATCTATTATATACATTAGTTGTTCATTCATTCATTCATTTATAATGATAAAATAAAATAAATATATAACTTTGCTGAAGAAGACCATGTCCTCTGTTCTGAATTTGGAATTTTCTTTAACAATCTTCTGTTCTGTATTGTGATATTTATTAATACTAGGATAAAGGATTAATTAATTCGCGGAAGAAGATCAGATTATGTTTTTTCAAAATTCATGATGATTAATTACAAATGGATCAAACTTCAAGAACTATGAATACATTTTCACCTATATAGAATACATGAGAATAAAAATTTAAATAAAATATACACAAATTACAAGGAAATGAAACATTTGTCTTTTTCATATTTAATAAGAGTTGCAGACTTAGCAGATAAGCATTGTTACTGTTAAATTTTTCTTATTATAAAAAAATATAACATTAACAAGGACAACAGGTTTGCAATAATTGACTTGAAAGTTGAAACTGAAGATGGGAGAAGCATCAGAAAGGTAGAACCTTAGAATTCTTGCTGTTTTTCAACTTTCAATCTTCAGTTTTATTGTTGAACTCAAAGTCTTACATTTTTGTGAATTCCTTTTAACCTTTGTGGGTTTGAATTGATCAGGTATGCAGTTGTGACAGGTGCAAATAAAGGAATTGGATTAGAGATAGTGAAGCAGTTAGCCTCAGCTGGGATCAAGGTGGTGCTCACAGCAAGAAATGAGGAGAGGGGTCTGCATGCAATGGAAACAATAAAAGCCTCAGCTCTATCTCACCTTGTAATGTTTCATCACCTCGATGTGGCTGATGCAACCACTGTAGCCTCTCTGGCTGATTTTATCAAATCTAAATTTGGGAAACTTGATATTCTGGTAAAATTCATCTTTGATTCTCCTCTCTCCCCCTTTTCTTTTTCCAAGTTTGGTTGTAAATGAAGTTCTGTCACAGCAATCTTACAAGTGCAGAAATGTTTTCGCTTAGTTTTCTTTTTGTATGATTCTGAATGTTATTTTTTACTTTTTTCTTATTTCCCTTTGCATGTGGGTGTAATCATTGTTGGAATGTTAGTGCTGGTTCTGCATGTTAAGAATGAGAAATATTTTTGGTATAATCTGTCTTCTTTATGTATCAGGTTATGCTCTTCTGTATCATTAGCATTTGGTATTAAGTAAGATTCAGTTTCGAGTTACCAACTTGAAAGATTTCTTTCATATTTAGTTATCGAGTAATGTTAGAGATCACACATACACACTAGAGATTAAGAACATTTCATATATAAGTGACTGCAAACTTCATTTTCATCTTATAAACTGATTTTATATGATTGAGTTAGGTTTAAAGTTCACAGTAATTCTAAATTTTCTTGATTGCTTTAAAGGGAATCTCATGACCTGTGATTTTGGATGTTTGCATATTTCATTAAGGAAAATTGTACAATGCAGGTTAACAATGCAGGGATTGGTGGAGCAGTAATCAAAGACATTGATATATTTCCTTCAGTTCTCCTCAACCGTGGGGTGAGTATCTAGGCCTTCTCAAATGCTAGTTAATAGACGAATTGCCCAGAAAGATTTTATACTATTCAAGCTCTCTGAATTACAATATCCTTTCTATTAAATAGCTTATCCTTAACTTGATAACAAAGTGAAAACTTTTATCAATTCTGATTAGAGCTCAGGCATTTCATCTTATCTTGATAATATTCAGAATGTTGGAATTTGCCCTTTTTGCAATGTTAAAGTGACAGTACATGAGAAATGTAGTTGTTAGAAAGGTTGTGATTGGTTTATTTTGGATGAAGGAACACTATTGGGAGTTTTGAAAGACTTTCTTGATAGAGTGTTGTCTATTCTGCAGATTGTATCGGAAGAAGATGGAACAAAGGCAATGACTCAAACATACGAGTTAGCTGAAGAATGCTTGCAAATAAATTACTATGGAACTAAAATAACTGTAGAAGCACTTATGCCCCTCCTCCAATTATCTGATTCACCAACAATTGTGAATGTATCATCCACTATGGGACAGTTAGAGGTAGGCAATAACTTCTTTTGCCAATAAATACTGAATGGTTTTGCATAAAATCTGACTGGAAAGTCTAAAGAAAGATTAAACTTGAAATTCTTGTTTTAGGTAGCTGACTGACTGAAAGGTGTACCTACTCTTCTAGACTTAAGATACTAATAAATTCTAGATTGATCTTTCTGTATAATAGCCAATTCATATGTTAACCTTGAGTTTAAACAAAAATAGTATAACATCTTCCAAGTTTCAATCATTCTTCAAAAGGGTCTTGTAATTTATAATTAGCATAGGTGCATGCATAGATATGTATCTTTGTGCATCTCTTTTACAACTTAAAAAAAAATGAACAAAGTAATACACTAAAAGATGATAGCAAATGTTGTTTACAGTAGAAGGAACAAGCCTGGTTATAACAAGTGGATCTCCACTCTAGTCTGAAATCATATGATTGCTAACACCAGCTCTAGTTAGCATTCTATAAGATATTCAACCAAAATCTTCAGTTTATTCAAAATTTTGCTATAATAGATATTAGTTTATTATTGCATCTCCTTTCCTTTAATTTTGTTGAGGTTTTATTGCTTAATGATGTGAAATTCAGAGTTTCCCTAAAGAATCATGGGCAAGAGGAGTGTTGAGTGATGGTGATAACCTGACAGAAGAGAAAGTGGATGAAATAGTGAAGAAGTTTCTAAGAGATTTCAAAGAAGGTTCATTAGAAAGTGAAGGGTGGCCTAGGTATCCAGGTGCCTATATTGTGTCAAAAGCTGCTATGAATGGATATACAAGAATCCTTGCTAAGAAACATCCTTCATTCTGCATCAATAGTGTTTGCCCTGGTTACGTGAAGACAGACATAACATCCAACACTGGCCTCCTCACAGTTGAAGAAGGTGCTGCTAGTCCTGTCAAGCTTGCACTGCTTCCCAATGGAACTCCATCTGGCTTCTTCTATTACAGAACTCATGTGGCTTCCTTTTGATTTCTGATAATGCAATTTTAAGGTTTGAGGGCAAAACCATTCGTTTTGATTCTCTATTGCTGAACCTATTTCAAGCACATTATATCATGTTGTATTTGCGTAATGGCATTATCATGTTGTCAGTTACTTGTATTGAGCCTATTTAATCTATGTTTTTTTTGTATTAGTCAGCATGTGCCATCAATTAAAAAATAGCATAAAATTAAAAAAATATGGGAACTAGATCAAACCTATGCAAAAACAAAAAAACTCCCAAAAGTAGCCTAAACAAACTACATTGAGAGTTTAAACAAAACAAAGACAGACAAGAAAAAAAACAAAAGAACCTTCTTTAATGAGTAGCTCCCAAAAAGACAACAAAGAGGAGTGATTGAATCTCAAAAATTTAATCAGATGGACCCTCCCTCTTTGCATTCAATTCATATGATATTGTTACACGTCACTATCATTAATTTTTACTATCACTAATTTTTCTTGGGTTGACTTGTTTTGAATGTGGTTTCATTAACTTTCATCTCAACTTTAGAAGAACGTCATGGTCTACTGGAGGTTTGAACTAATTCATCGAATTGCTTCTTCCTGCACCTCCATATGTTCTTGTGGCACCTCTTTAACTTTTATAATTCCAAAAATACTCTTTTGTAAATAAGTTAAATGTTTGAAGTTATGGTTATGGAAGTGTGTTGGTTATGTATTTCGGATTGTGTAATCCGGTGAATCTCTAGGTGGGATAACTTCCAAATTGGACAATCTAAAACTCATAACCAAATTCGAAAAATATTCTGGATTAGACAATCCGTGAAACAAAAGTATATTATACACAATATATTCAAAAATAATTTTTCAACAAAATATATTCTAAATTACATAAACCGGAAGTTAATACCGGATTTGGAAGTAGTTTCCGCTTTATGTAATCTAGAATTTTATTTTTTTTGGAAACTTACTTCTGGATTGTCCAAATCCGTTCAACAATTTCAGATTACAAAATGACTTAATCTAAAATGCTTACAAAATAAAATAAAAAACAAAACAAGAAAGGACATAATGACAAATCAATGGACGAAAACAATAAAATATAATTCAAGAACTAATGTTTTCACCACAAAATCACAAACGAACTGTCAAGACCTTCTAAAATTCATAAAGAAAATCTTGAACAAACTCAATTGAGTTATGGGATGCTTGGACTGCTGTGTAAAAAAAAATAGAAAGAATAAAGAAAGTGAAAAATTGTCTAGAATTTTAGGGTTTTATTTTTGTACTGAAGGAAAAAAAAATCTTATTTTCATATTTATTATGGGATGCAGGATGCAATAAGAACATGTAAAAATACAAGAAAATGTAAGAACATGTAATTCATCCTGGTGTATATTTTCAGTCTTTATCCATATTTTTTCAGCTTGGAGAATTTTAATTCATATTTCTCGGATGAAAACTTTCTTAGTGGTTTTATAGGATTTGAAGAAATTAAAAGAGAGAAATACATGTCAATTTTTATTCTATTAAATTGACATCAAATGCATTAGTCCGAGAAAGTTATGAAGAGAAAAAAATATTAATATTAGGTCCCATGTTGCAATACTTCCAAGAAAAAGAATAATAGCATGGATAATATAATGAAAAGAAAAATGCTCGGTGGATAACTTATTGTAATTTTGTAATAAAAAATAATTACTATTAAAAATAATATTGGAAATTTTGTTCAAAAATAGTAAAAGAATAAAATTTTCAAATGATAAAAATATGTATGTAAATTTTGTATGATAAAATAAGTGTATATAAATAATATTACTTTATTTGAAAGGAACTCAATTGTGCAATTAGAAGAAATTTTGTAAAATAAAATAAGTGTATATAAATAATATTACTTTATTTGAAAGGAACTCAATGGTGCAATTATGAGAGGGAGTTGAAGACCTTTACGCAATTATTCTTAGATATTATAATAATGTGGGCAAGTTTATAATTTAAGTGTGACCAAATAGTTATTTTCTTAAATATTATATTTTTTATTTGCTTAATAAGTTTTAAGTCTTTAATTATGATTTATCTTCATTTCAAGTATGTAAAAAATTATTTTTTAAATTGTGCATTTAATAAATTATAACATTTTGGTTTAAGTATTTTAAAATATATTTATTTCTATTTCGTCTCTACGATTATTTTCTTAGTTGATCCTCCATACATTTTGTAGATTTCACTTTTATTCCATCAACTTATATTTTTATCATATTAATTAATATATTTTCCATTACATGGTAACAAATTTTGTTAGTGTAAATAATAGAAAAAAACCTTAATGAAATCACTCCTTAACCGTGCATGTTTCAATCTAATAAATATATAGTAGAACTGACCCATGTAACATAAAAACTAAATGTTCAATTTATTAAATAGCTAAAGTGAAAAAAAGTATATTAAATATTAGAAAAATGAAAAATGAAAAACTTAAAACTTATTTAAGTGCTTTTTATTTAACTTTGATTTGATTTACGGGAAAAAGATAAAGGAGAAGAAAGAAATGTGGTAAAGAGAAAAGCTAACGAAAGATATTGAAAAAGACTGTTGGGTCCATGAACATTAAATCCGCACATGCTTAGGTAGAAAGAGAGAAAAGGTGGCTGCTTCTTCCTGCACCCCATATTTTCTTGTGGCACCATAAATTTTGTATTTTTAAAAATATCTTTCAATTAAAAAATTTTAAAAGTTTAAAGTGTTCTGCACCAAATAACATAATTTAGAATTTTTTAAAGGATTAGAATTAACCTTCGGATTATGTAATTTAAAATGTATTTTTTAAAAATTACTTTGAATTACATCATCCATAATCTTGAATCCAGAAAATATTTTTAAATTATGTAATTTCAATTTTTTGAAAAACATATTTTGAATTACATATTGAAGTTAATCCTATGAGAAAAACTTCTAGAATGTATAATTTGAAATGTGTTTTTTCAAAAAAAAAATTAAATTATATAATTTGAAATGTTCTCAAAACGCAAAAAATAATTAATGCAATGAAATCGGTGCAAGAGAAGAGAAGAGTGAAATACATCTTAAAAACTAACATTTTCCACACACTACTACAAATGCATGTTCTCATATATACAATCACCAAAAAAATCTTTAACCGATGACAAATGCATTCTGAAAGTAGCTTGGGGTGCATCGTGAGAGAAGGAGTAGGATGAAAAATCTAGGTGAAATTTTATGATTTATTTATTTTTTAAATGAAGAAAAATAATGTAATTAAACAATTATTATGGGTTGTCACGACAACCTATGAGATTGCATGAAGAAACAAAGTTAATCAAAATGAGAAAAAGCCTCATTTATGGTCTCATAACATATTAAACCAACTTAAATCAAGAATAAAACAAACATAAAAACAATAAATATAAAATTTTATTAAACAAACATATTTATATATAAATTTTTTCTCTATTATCATCTTTTTCTTCACTCAGTTTCACTTCAATCAAATAAATCTTTTGTACTTTATTTTTTTTCATTTATTTTTTTCGCAAATTTCTCCTTTCTCATTCAAACAAGGAAGGTGAATTTCTTATTGTAACATCTCAAATAATATCTACTAAACTAAATATATATATATATATATATATTTATAAATATTATTATGGATTTTTTTGGATTCTAAAAGAAAGTATTTGCAAATAATGATATAAAGATATCATAAAACTTCTATGACTATCTAGAACTACTAGACATACACCATCATTTACTTTCATGCCAAATATGATCATAATAGATAACAAACTACATAAAATGGTAAGCTAACAAGAAATAACGCTAGTTGTAGCATATGCATATGTGTGTATTTACATTAATTAATTATGATTCTCAACCCAACTAAATTATACCAATAAATTACATAAACTCATAATTATAAGTAATGTTAATATACAAATCTCGACTTTATGAAATCAGGTAACCAAATACTAATTATTGTTTTTGAAAAAAACTGTAATAAATATGCCCATTAAACAATAATACGTGACTTATTCTAAATCCTTTTATTATACCAACCTTAACTATGAGGATGATTTTCTGCATGAAATCTTTATAAATGATACTTAAATAATCTTTTTTAGTTTCTTACTACTTAATATCTTAATATACTTAATTCAAAATATCACTGAAGCTATAATATCTTATTCTCACCACTATAAGTGTCTTTTCTTATTCACTCAAGACACTGCATATCCCAATTCATACTTATTCTCATTCGTTGTATGCATTCATTTCCTTACATAAATCAAATTATCATTTAGACAATTTGTCAATCACATCAATCTCGTTCATCTCTTTTCAATTTCATCATTACATACACCTAAATATAGTAATATCGTACCCACCTTATGTTTAAACAATATGTATTTACATGTAAAAACTTATTGCTTAATCGATACACCTTTGTTTGAGTGACCTATATCTTTATCAAACACAGAAATTATATTGTCCCTTCCTAACTCAAGTTACAAACTTTCCACTCATGTGACCTCACATATCACTTAACACAAAGAAAATTTTAAATGAACAATGAAAATTTTAAGAGAAACATAATGAACATTGACTCTCAAGTTGTAAATTCATGCTTGAGTGATAATTTATATCATTTAAGTGTTTATCATAATTGAATGTATCTCCTTGGAGAAGAAATATCTTTCCTTTACTTGAACGTCTAAATAAGTATTTGAACATTTAAATACTTATGATTTAATGAATTTTTTTTGAAAATATTAAATAATACAGCATAGGTCAAAAGTGAGATCTTCTAGAAAACTTTAAAATCCAAAATTGCGTTATAATGTGGGAAGAACAACATTTTTATTTATGAGATTGTAAACTGCAGCAAGTAACAATGATTGATGAAATCACGAAGAGGAAATGTTCTGGAAACTAGACTTGGTTTTCTGCATCTTGAGTGGTCAATAGTTTCCCACATGCATACCACCAAAGTCAACGCAAAGTTCCTTTAACAATTCTAACTACCATTTTCTCACGCTCTCTCTTTCATTGCCATTCATCTTCTTTTCTCTGCATTTTTTAGCCATTTTGCAATAAAGAAATTTAGATGGTTTACGTCTGTGATCTTTTGATTTTGAATAAACTGATTTTGAACTTTGCAACATACCTTCGTGCATGTTATATAATAGAATTGGAATTTTTAGCTTTTGACCTTCTTATTATAACTATTTCATGCTTTGTCATTGTATCTAGAACAATGAAAATTTCACGTGGACAATCTAGAACAATTTGTAATACTCATTAAGAAATCATGAAAACACTACTGAAATTTCAACTAATATATGGTGAGCATGAAGGGAAACGTTTGAATTTTTAATCGAGAAATTATTCTAACATATTGTACTTTCGTTGTTCATTTTCCAAAACTTTAAGCTATATATTTGACAAAATTAATTAAGAAAATACTTAAAATAAAAATGATAAGCTAGTTTAATTAATATTTTTTGGTAAAACTAATGATGGGAAATCATATAAAAAACACATTTTTTATTGTATTTTGTTTTTGTAAAACGATATATGTTTAGGTAAGTTAGAGTTTTAGTTATTGATATATTATTAAAGGGTGAAATAAACGAGGAATTTATTAAAGAATTATGAGTAAGAGAAGAAAAATAAAAATAAAAAGTATTCCGCATATAAACTTTCAGAACAAAAGCTAAAGTGAAAATTAGGGTATATTTTTAATTTAAATCGTTCTTTTTCAAATCAACCATTCCTTGAATTAAATTATATCCAAGATGAAAATGGAAAATATAGCACGTATATATATTTATTAAAAATAGTGTCTAATATTATAAATATTTATTTTTTAAATTTTTAACAAAATCATTTTATTGTAAATACCTTTTTGGTTACAACTAACAGCTGAAATTTAGCTAATACCCCTCTAACATGCATTTATCAGAAAATTTCAAAAGCACTTAAAAGTCAAAAATTGGATTTTTTTTTCGGAGATCTAGAAGAACAGAGAAAAAAAATATTAGAGAAGAAGAAGAAATGGGAAACTAATTAATTAATTTATTGAAATTAAAGGGTTTGTTTGGATTGGATTACGAGAGCGGTGACGGTGTTGATTTCTGGAAGGTAGTACTTTGCTGTAGGCGGGTCCACCAGTTTATCCATGAGCTCTACCAAGTCAACGAGAAAGAAAGTGCATTTGCCTCGACAAAAGTTTTGTTTTCCACGTTAAACCCTAATTTAGTACTATATAATTGCCTCATTCTAGAAGTGTTGGATTCAATTTTTTTAAATTATTAAAAGAAAATATTAAATTAATTTTTAAATATTGATGTTTGTAATGTTGTTAGAATAGTTTATATTAATATTGATGTAATTTTTTTAAAATAAATATTATAAAACTATTTTAATAATTTTATTGAATAAATATTATAAAATTATTTTAATAACTTTATTAAATAAATATTTGAGTTGATGACATTAATATGGTGCCTTTAATGTTGGACATTAATAGGATTGACTAACCCGACCGACCCTAATGCAATACAAATCCTTTTAAAAAATTAAAAACATAAATTTATTTTTTATTCTTTTAATAAATAAATATGTATATTATATCATATTAACATAAGTTTAATCGATTCGAATCTATTTAATGTTAGACATTACTAAAGTTAAAGTTGACTAAACCAATTCTACAATATCATTAACTATTTTTAACTTTTTTTTAATAAATAAAATTATTTATATTAGTATCATATATTAGTGACGGTTAAGTTAATATTAACTAAAATAAATATTAAAATATATTTAAGGTTAATATAACTGACACTAAATTTATTTATTTTTATTATTTATATTTATTTAAGTTAGTATGTTGATGTTAATTTATATATATATATATATATATTTATTTCATACTTTTATTTCATTCATCCACATTCATCTCTTTTATTCACATTAATTTTAAATTTTTTAATTTATAAAAAAATTTCATGTTAGACATCACTATGTTACTTGACATCTCAGTTAGGCTGACACCTCAAGTAAATATTATTAAAAAAAAATACAAAAATATGGGGGATTAGACCAAAATCCATATGTTAACAAAAATGATACATAGGTAGACTATACCTATTAATAAAGAATTCTAAGAACATACTAGATGGAAGTCTATTATATCAATGAAAAAATTATCTATGAATAAATTCTAAATTAACCAACTTATCAATACACATTCATCTTTTTCATTCATATTCATCTCTTTCATTTACATTAATATCTTTCAACCACACATAACTCATTTATCCATATACTCGTTCATTTACAATATTCTTCACATATATACCCATTTACAACATTCATATTTATCTTTAACACTCATTTTCTTAATAAACTATATTTTTTTTCTATTTTTCTATTTATATTTTATTTTGTTAAAGATGAGGTATTTTATAATAAATTTTTGTTTGAAATTATTGTCACTAATGTTGTACAAACTGACTTAATTTAAATTAATATTTAAAATTAATATTATTTAGTGTTGACTAAACTAACACTAAATTAAATAAATATTAAAAAAAATATACTAATTGTTTTAATTAAAAAATTAATTTAAAAACTAGTGATAAATTAATATTTACTTATATAACACTAGTTTAAATTAGTCTTAAAAAATAATATTAATCAATTAATATTAATGGTTTTAGAGTCTCATTCATGTTTAACACAAATTCAAATTTACTAGTTGATTAGCGTCTTTATTGTTTATGTCCTTTTTGACCGATACTAAATATATATTTTCTTGTAATAAAAAGTCGTGTCTCAAATTTAATTTTATTATTAATAAATTAAAGTTCAATAAAATGAAAAATTCTGGTAAGTTTTATTCTCTTACAGATTTTGTCTTTCAATAAATTTTTTTATTAGTCGTTTTTTTAAATTTTAAGATAACAATTTTTTTTCAATAAATAGAGAGAAAATTGTAATAGTTATCAAATGTAACTTATTCAAAATTACATTAAAAATCAAATGATAAATATATTTTTAGTTTAGCCAAACATAACTTTAAAAGACTATTATGTAGGAACAAATGGATTATTAACTAGATTCTTAGTAAAGTTTAGTTACAGAAAATGTTAAATATAATATAACACATTTTTCTATTTTTGATAATAATTATTTGAAAAACTCTAGAAATAAAGATTTGTAACATAATTATAGTATAAAATTTCACCACGACAATAACAATTCATTAATATTCATTAATCTTTTATGATATTCAAACCCTGTGCCCACTCTATTAAATTTGAGATAATTAATGAGCTTTAAGTCAAACTTAAATGGAACGACTCGTTAGAATTCAGGGAAAAAAATTAAAAGAATAAAAAATTTGAAAATAAGATGTCATTTGATCGAATAAAATAGAAATGCATAAATTTAAAATCTGTAAAATCATAAAATATGTATAGTAATTCAAAATTTTGATTCAGGATTTTAATTTTAAAAAATTAAAAGTAAATGAAAAAAGATCATTGAAAGTATAAATAGTTATTTTAAACATTAAATCAACCACACTTTACTATTAAATTTCAAAATAAGACAAGACAATGCTTAGTCTTAAAGATTATCAGAAGAACTATAAAAAAAATAATGCCTTGCCTTAAAAACAAAGAATTATTCAACTAAGACAAGAAATTATCATTCTCTCTTTTTGACCAACTTTCACAAATGGGTTGAGAAATTGCATGCAGATTTTATTAGTTGGAACAACCTTTGAAAGTGTTGCACCATAATTAATGCACTAGTAATGAAGGTTTTTTTTTAATTTTTTATGTTTGACTAATTTTATAACAAAATTATTAAGATTATTATGTAGTAAATAGGATTTTAGCCATTAATTGCATAGGGATTTAGTATTTTTAAAATATTTGAACCTTTCAATTGTACCATAACCCTAAAGTTGTAATTGTGTTTTTCTTTGACCAGATGTGCGTAATTAGAAAAACACTACCTTTTAAGTTGATTTGGTGCATATACATTAAGAATCATAATTACATGTTGGTGGGGGAAAAAGATTTGAAAATCCCTAAAATTAGGGTAACTTTATTGCATAGTATATGATAAGTTTTCATTTTAAAGTAATGATTTTTTTTTTCAAGTAACTTTAAAAATCAATGTTGAAAGGAAAGAACTTCTCAATAATGAAAATAATAATAAAAACAAGATGGTAATAATAATAAGAGTTTATTTTATAAAGACAAATATAACATAATAAATTAAAACTAGTTGTGAAAACATGAATATATTATCATAAATAATTATGACATACTATTTTATCTAGAAAAGTAATATAAAAGTTTTGTTGAATACTAAGAAGAGATCCTGTTTAATAAGAATTGCATTGTGAACATTACCAAAAAAATTTTATTCCAGTTTCGGAGCTTAATTTTCAACCTTTTTAACTTATGTTGTAAAATGAACATAGGATAACCAATAACCTTATTAGCCCAAGAATCGTGAATAAGCTTCAAACATGAAGTTTTCTGAAGCCACATAGAAAAGAAACGAAAATTGCTAACTTTCCTCAAAGAATTACTAACAGGAATAGGGAAATTATTAGAACAATTTTTAACAAGAACTTGATAAGTACAAGAATCTCATTCATCCAGACACACTCCATTACATAAAGCCCTATCCAGCCTTCTATGAATTCTATGCAACCCTCTCATTCCATTACACAAAGTATAACAAGATTCAGTAAAAGACATACAAGAAATGTCATTAGTATTAATCTAATTAAGGAATTCATTACAAGAAATCTGATTAGGAGTCACCCTCCTTTACAGTCATCTGTCGATAGCACAACATTAAAATCTCTCAGAATACACCAAGGCCCTGTGAAGAAACTAAGATCCATCCACAAAATTTGTCTAGTCAAGTATGTGTTAGCACCATAAACACCTGCAAAGCTAAAACATTTATCATGCAAAAGAAAATTTACAAAAAATAAAATTGATCATTGACCAAGAAATTTTCGACATGATTAGGAATCGACAAACACCAAAGCTTAGCAGCTTTATTAACAATAGGAGACGTAGTCACCAAATGCATATTAAAAAATTTGAAAAGGACATTGAAAGCATCAGTGTACGACATCATAGGTTCAACAAGAAAAACTATGAGGGGTTTATGTAGTTTAAGAAAACTAATAAACATCTCCACAGTTTTGTGGTTTCTCATTCCTCTTACATTCCATAGAAATGAAGAGACCTTCATTGCGACGTTGTAGAGAGAACTGCCTTAGCAGTTTTTTTGGATTTACCAGTATCATTAGGTGGTCTCCCTGGTTTTCTTTTAGTGCAAACTATTTCCTCCCCAGTATCACTACCATCCTTCTCCATCTCATTAGAATCAGCCCAAAATTTTGAAACAATATCTATAGTTTTCAAACCATCAAAAAAGGAAAAGTGATTTTGCAAGACCAACTATAGTGCTTTAACATGCCCAAAAGACTTAGCCTTCCAATGGGAGGTTATGAGGCGACGAAGATGGTACAATCACAATAGCAAAGACTTCCACATGATGACCATCAATTGGAGTCTTAATTGGTGCTTTAGAATCTGTAGGTGATTTAGCCCTCCGAGGAGAGGTAGGACGCAACGGAGATGGTACGGTCAAGGAGTAGAGACCTCCACATGATAATCATCAATAGGGTTGTAACTGAATGTGACTCTGAGTCCCTGGTTTGCATAACAGTAGGTGAATTCCTTAACATCCCCGATTCTAGGAAATCCAAAGTAGGAGTGGACAACCTCGGCCTGGGTATGGACTTATCATGATCCGAGACATCCTCGAGAGGAGGCATATCTGCAAAATCATCCTCCTCTCCACCTGGTTTATAAGAAACATTTTGTTTTTAAATAATATTACTATGTATTGTTAAAATCATAAACTGAAATATTATGAAATATTTGATTTTTTGTGTGTAAAAAAGGTATGAAATGTTTTTTTTTTTTAAATTACTAAATTATGATATTATATTTTTTATAATATTATTTTATATGTATTTTAATTATTACTATTGCTTTTAACCAATTCAATCATAATTTAACCATTGTCTCACCTGTAAATCTTAAACCCTAAACCTTAAATCTTAAACTGGTTATTTGACCTATTCAATGAAATGTTCGATTTTTAAAACATATACAAAATAAATTAAAAAATCCTTCATATTTGATTTATAAAATATAATAATGAGTATTATTCCTATATGGTGAAATATTTCATATCATATATTATACAATTATTCAAAACACAGGGTATTTACAAGAAAATATAAATTATATCCATGTTCAAAGATTTCCAAAATCAATTTTTAAACCTTAATTTTTTTTTTTATAAAAGCTCTCATCTTAGGCATTACTATGAAAGTTGACATTTTAGTTAGGCTGACACCTTAAGTAACAATAATCATCTGCCACAACATGAAAAAAAAAATTATTAAAAAAAAGAAAAAAGAAAATAAAGTAAATATGATGGAACTAGACCAAAACTCATATATTAACAAAATTTATAAACCTTTAAATTGATTCTAAATTGTCATATGTACTTGCAACTTCATATAACAACTTCGCATAGTCTCGTAATAAATACATTTATAACAATCAACGCATAAAGATAAAATTATATCCATATTTTTAGTCTTCATAAAAATTAACATTCACAAATGTATGAGGTATTAAAATACCTTCAAGAAGATTCATGTTGAAAATAAGACCCACCACAAATTAATACCTAACTCTTACTAACATTTATTGATAAAAAAAAGTTTATTACGTCTAATCCATAAAGTATAATGTAAAAAATCCTTTTAGTTTCTTACCACCTAGTATTTTATCGTTTATTTAACTTAGTGGTTTAATTATGATATCTCTTATTAGTAACAAATTTCAATACTCAACATTACCATCACAACATCATCCTCCTATATAACCATCCACTTTCAACCTAAGTCACATAATTTACACTCCAAATTTATATATATTATGTAATCATACAAAAACATAATTTCACTTGAACTTTCAATATTCTTCGAATTCTTTATGTATAAGTATAATATAACTATGTATTGTTTTTGTTAACATATGGATTTTGATCTTGTAACCCATATCTTTAATAATACTTTTTTTTGTAATGACAAATTATTGTTGTTATTTGAAGTGTTAATATAGTTGAGATGTCAAGTTTAACATGTATAAAAAAAACTTTCAAACCACTTTTAAGTGTCCAAACACTATAACTCAGAGTATCCGCGACCAAACTTTCAAAGAAAAAATAATTATTATAACTTTTTTTTAGTAATAATTTTTTCTTTCTTTGAGTGATTAATTCTTAAAAGGGGAAGAATTATCTCAATAAAACTTTTGCTTAAATCACCAAATTTGCTTCAACAATGAAACTCATCGCTTTAAAATGGATGTTCGTAATTCTATTACAATATTAAATGGGATCGTCATAATAACTTACATTTTGCTTGACAGTATTCAAATTAAACAAAAATAAAATTTAATTAAATGAAAAAATTATTTTATAAGACATTTTTTTAAATATCCAAATTTATAAGAGAATTAAAATTTAATTAAAAAAATTAAAATCAAAGTTAATTTTTTCCCCTTTTAACATATTCTGAATTCAGGGTCAAGAAAACTCTAAATATAATTTGAATTTCAAAATCTTACCATTTTGTAGTTCTCTTTTCTCTCTGCTGTTTTTCTGTACTAACAAACACAGAGTAAATAATAATTATCAGAGGACTCAAAGTCAATCTTGAATAAAGTCGTTTGTGGTGTGCATTTACTGTTTTGTTAGGTAAACCCCTCAAGCGATTTTGCAGATTTGATCTGTGTCCATTTTCTCCATCACTTCTTCTGCTGTCTATAATACTCAGTTTTTCAACTTTTTCTAGATGAGCGAATTGTGGTATGATACTTTAAAAGAATCCAGAAGAGATAAATAAGCATTATCAAATTTTCCTGTTTGGCAAACATCCAGAAGAGATGGATAACCATTTATGATATAGACAATATCACATCACTGAAAAAAGGTCAAAGTAATATTTAACACAGATACTAAAATATGTTCCAACCCACATGACTATATAATACGGCACTCACTTTTTTTATTTCATATTTAGAAAATTGAGCTTACATTATTGTATAGCCGTCTTCCACTTTAAATATTATCCTCCTCTTTCTGCATCCGATTCATTCAGATTCAACAACCATGGTTGTGGCAGATGCAAAAGAAAGGTACTACTTTCTCTCTTTATCAAATCATGGGTCCAACATGCTAGTTGCATACCCTTTTCCTTCTAGTGTATTTAGTTTCTACTTGGTGATTAACATTTTAAGGATTTGTTTGTTGTGTTTGTGTTTTTTTTTTCAGATATGCTGTTGTGACAGGTGCAAACAAAGGGATAGGATTAGAGACTGTAAAAGGGCTTGCCTCAAATGGAATCAAGGTGGTGCTCACAGCCAGGGATGTGAAGAGGGGTTATCAAGCAGTTGAGGAATTAAAAAAAGAATTTGGCTTTTCTGGCCTTGTGGTGTTTCACCAGCTTGATGTCACTGATCCTGCAAGTGTTGCATCTTTGGTTGAGTTTGTGAAGACCCAGTTTGGAAGACTTGATATATTGGTAAGATTTTGATCTTATGCTTGATATTCTGAGCTATGCTTTTACTTTTTTACTACTTTCTCCTTTTTGAGTGTAAAGTGAGTTTGTTAAACTTTTAATGACAATGCATGGAATCTTGCATTGTGCCCCCACTTGGTTGGTTCAATTGAAAAATATGATTCACAAGCACCATTTGTCTGGTGATTCTGATACAGAACACTAAAGATGAACAGTGTTTGTCCGAGATTTTTCCTTTATCTGTTCTTATATTAATGTCCAATTCTCCATCTTTTTCCCTAATTAGTCTTCCTATGACTGAACTACATATTTATAATAAGAATGGTGCTCACAGTTCTACAAGCTTACAACATATTTTGATTGATCTGGAAAATCAATGAATTTGTATTGGTGAAAACAGCCTGATCTGGCTGACACCAACCTGATTCAGAGTTTTCTTAGACTTATAATATAAAAAACTTTCCATGACTTATATCGGTGATGTTGAAAAATCTGAATGACTTCACCATAGCAATAACCTGTATATTTTTTCTTAAGATAGATGAAGGATCACTAAACAATTTTCAAATTCATGTGCAGGTGAACAATGCAGGAATCAATGGGTTCAATACAGATGGCATGGTCAGTGATCAGTTTTCTTTACACTGTGTGAGGGTATTGCTCTCTCTAGATTAAAGGCTTCTAAAAGTCATTTGGCTTCTTTTAATCCAATGCAGGTGCCATCAAAAATTAACTGGAAGGAGCTACCTCAAACTTGTGAGATGGCTAAAAATTGCCTAAGAACAAACTACTATGGTGCTAAGGAAACAACTGAGGCATTTCTTCCCCTTCTTCAGTTATCCAATTTACCAATGATTGTTAATGTTTCCTCTGAAGCAGGACTTTTAAAGGTACAAAAATAGCATAATTTTGAATTATTTTAAATAAGATTTTTACACAGTTTAGTAATCAGAAATCATACTAATTTGAAATCTGATGTTATAATACCTATGGTGTATTTCAGTACATATCAAATGGATGGGCTAGGAGGGTGCTTGATGACACTGAAAATCTCAGTGAAGAGCTAATAGATGAGGTGCTGAAGGAGTACATGAAAGACTTAAAAGAAGGTTCATTAGAAAACAAAGGGTGGCCAACCTACCTGTCTGCATATATGGTCTCAAAAGCAGCCATGAATTCATACACAAGGCTTCTGGCCTATAGACACCAAAAATTGTGCATCAATTGTGTCTGTCCTGGTTTTGTTAAAACAGACATTAACAAAAACACTGGCATCTTATCTGTTGAAAATGGTGCTGCTAGTGTTGTGAGATTAGCACTCTTGCCTAATGGTTCCCCTTCTGGCCACTTCTTTACTCGACAAGAAGTGTCAAGCTTTTGAAAGATTTAAGGTCATGATTGGATATTTTTTCATAAATACTTGTAAAGAAAAAGATAAAACAAGTTTCTATATATGAGTTGATTTGAAGTAACTTTTATATTAGTTTATGTAAAAGTTAACTTTAACCTATGAAAGAAACTTCATTATTTTACTTTTCTTTCTTATTTTCTTCTTTTACAAGTATTTATGAAGGATTTATCTAAACAGGACCTATTGCTTACAACTTGCAGATTGCAGATTGCAGATTGGATGAGAGAAAAAAATGATGTGGCTTGGATGAAAGTTTTACCCTTCTGGTCTTTTTTGTGACATAATGGCATGTGGGGAATGCTTCTAAGTTACTTGGCTCTTTTATCTTCTCACATTGTTGGCTCTTGAAATGGTCAAATTTGAAGTTGCAATGATTTTTGGACTGTATCATATAGCAGGACATGAAACTTTCGGCTGTGAAAATTATCAACATTGGGTCATCATGGTGTTTGGCCCTGTCGTCTTCTTCTTAGTCGTGATCAGAGTGCTGTTTGACTTCAAACTTTCAACACACGTGCAATGCTAAAGCACTGCTGATAGCAAAGCAGCGATGATGGATGTCAGGATTTCAGAAAAAGGCAACAATTGTAACAGGACATGCCATTATTTGTGTAGCTTTACCAAATTTACCTCTTTTTGTTCTGTAACATAATATTATTAATATCAACGTAACGTCGTTGGATCTTATCAACCAGTAATGCATGTTCAAATATGAATTTACTAACTTCAATTTTGTAAAGAATTTGCAAAAATAAATAAACTTTTCCTTCTTTAGAATTTGGTTTCTAGAAAAAAAATGTTAAAGTGTGTGCAAACACGATGTTATGTTATTCTAATGGAGGAAGAAAAAAATTCACGTCCAATACAAAGTTGACACGTAACCCAAGACATGCATGGTCCACTATCGTGGTTGTGGATGTGGTGTCCCTGTTTGGTTGTGTTTGTCGATGAGACACGTGGTCTAAATGAAAACTATATAATATATTTAATATTATCTAGTTCTCTCCCCGTGGAAGGCATGAGATTTAATTTTAAAATATAATATATTTACTATATACAACTAATTTCAAAATAATGAAACTTTTTGAAATAATACAAATAAAATGTAATATATATATATATATATATATATATTTATACTGTCATAATAATAGTTGTGACAAAATCTTTTCAAATACGTATTATAGTAATCTTGTTATTTGAAGAAATCTTTGTTTATTTATTTAATATATTTGTTTCTGATATTATCATTTTTTAGACTCATAATTAAAAATAAATAAAGTAACATGATTTTATAACTTTGAGAACCTTGACATGAAGACATTTGTGTTTGAGACAGATTTAATATATGTAAAAAAATAAATACTATATAAGATTTATAATATCATTTAATATTACACATAATTATTTTAATTTTCAATAAAACTAAACACACAAATTGTAAATTGAGTAATAATAATAACAATAATAATTAAAAAATATTATATAATAAAATATTAAATATTAATGTAAAATATTTAAAAACAAATTTATTGTTTTTTAAAATCAAATATTGAAACAGATTTCTAACACTTGAGATTGAGTGAACACAGATTTGACTTTTTGGTAACTTGGTAGTGGGTGAAACTTTTCAATTTTTAATCAAATAAAACACATAATTTGTAAAAGAGCAATACTGATAATAATTTACAAAATATAATATAATAAAATATTCAATAATGTAAAAAGGTAATTGATGTAAAATATTTAAAAATAAATATATTGCTTAAACCCTAAACAAATATCAGCAATTAAAAGTAAGTGAACAAATTTCACCTTGTGGTAACTTAGTAATTTATCATTTAACATTACATATATAACATTTTAGTTTCCAATAAAATCAAGTATATAATTTATAAATGAGTAAAATAATTGAAAAAAATACTATAAAAAAACTAAATAATATAAAAAAATAATTGTTGTAAATAATTTTTGTTACTTAAGGTATTAACATAGTTGAGATATCAAGTTGCATAATAATGCCTAACATAAAAATTTTTATTTAAAAAAAATAATTATAATTAAATATTTTTTTAAAATTATTATCTTTTAAATTCAAATATTGAGACAGACGTCTATAAATAAAAGAATGAATAAATTTAAAATTTTTGTAACTCAATAAATTATTATTTAACACTTCATAATTTTCCTCAAATTTTAATAAAATTAAGCAAACATTCTGTAAATAAATAAATAATAATTAAAAAATATGATACAATAAAACAAATAAATATTATAAAAGGATAATTGATGAAAATATTTAAAATTAATCCTAACCTAGCATGCTAGATACCACTTTTACTTTCTCTAGTTGCATTTCACAATAACATGCAACTTTCTTTTTCAAGAAGAGAATTATTCCTGTTTGGCACTGCAATTAACGGGAATGCGTGAAGTAAATAAATATTATTTATATATCTAATTGCTTCTATACTTTAAATGAGATTTATATACTTTAAATATAAATGAATGTTTGTGATAAATTTATATACTTTAAATAAAATTTATATATCTAATTAAACACTTTTTGCAGACTCAATTTTCCACTGTCTAGCTTTCATTAACATATGATTTCTATCAGTTTTTTTAGTAGTTTTTTTTTTACGAAAATGTTAAGAAAAAAAGGTACATGAAATAAAAATAGTAACATATTCTTTCTTATTAGATAGGAGAAATGGAAAATATTCATTATAGAATTCTAAAGAATAATTTTTTCCTACCGAATTGGCATCTTGGCATCAAATAAGTGAAAAAAAAATATCCCTTTATACAATTTATTTTAATATTTTAAAATTAAATAATTTTTATAACAAAAAATAGAAAATAAGAGAATGATTTATCTTAATAAAAATAGTGGAGTAACTTTTATTAAGCATATTTATTTTTATCAAAATTAAGATGTGCGTGATACAATTTTTTTAAAAATAAACATATTAAAATCATTTAATTTATATTTTATCTGAATAGATATAAAAGAAAGTGAAATTAGGATAAACATCTCTCCTAAATCAAACTTACTTATTTAAATATATATTAAATAAATAATAAATGCATAAATATAAAAATGTTAAAGTACTATCAAATATTGAAATTAATGTATAATTAAAAATATAAACTTAACATTAAAAAGTTAATAATTAACCTTTATAAAAAAAATTAAATTAAGTTATTCTAATATTCAACCAATAAATTTATTAACTTTAAAATAGTTAAATATATTAAAGGCTACATAAGATTCATTTGTAATTCACAGTTCATTTTACCTTTTAATTTACAAATCATTTTGAGATATATTGTTTATATATAGACTCATCTAATGATTTATACAACAATATTTTCTGTCTAAACGTTGTCAACAAATAATTTATTATATCTTATATTTTTCTCACTATTCTCTATTAGGTTTGTGCAAAGATTTATGATGCTAAACAACATTGTTTCTTATTAGTAGAAAACGTTACATTGCTTTGATATTATCAAATTTTGTACGATGAGTTTCATGTATGAGACAGCCATGATTCTTCTATTGTAATTAAATTAGAAAATATAAGCTCAATTGTCACTAACAAATGTTTTCAGGAGAAAGTTGGAGTAAGATTGATTGGCTAGAAAATAGAACAAACTTACTTATTTGATTAAGGTACAAAATGGAACAATTTTTCTTTTAAAATAGGTAGAGGATGAGCAAAAGAACATTAGGAAACTTATTTAAAGAAATATTGGTTTAAATGGATTTCATGATGGATGAATTAACTTAGGACTTGATACAAGAGTTAAGAGTTGTTGTTATTATCATAAGAGCATTTAGAAGGCAAATTTTCCCTAATTTTTTAACCTACACTTATATAGTTTTAAATTTCCAAAAATACTCTTTATTCAAAATGAAAATTTGAAATTAAAAATAATACATTTCAAAAAAATAGATCTAAAAAAAAGATTATTGTGTTCGATAAATAAATATCTAGAAAAAAAAAATTAAAATTCCATTCTAGAAAAAATATCCGTAATACAAAAATTCTTTATAAAAAAAATCTGGAAACATTTTAGAAAAGGGAATCTGAAATGAATTGTAGATGTACCCCATTTTATTTAAGGATAGTTTCGTCTTTTTATACTTAAATTGGATGCAATGATATGATACAAGAAGTAATTGCCGATTTAGAAACATAATGGACATTGAATCTATAAATTTTTCTTCCTGCACCTTCATAATTCTATAAATCTTAAAACTGACCTTCCTTTTTTATTTGAAATCGAAATTTGGGAGTGTGTTACGGATTCATCAATACAGAAGTGAATCATATTACTTCCCAGATGAGGGGGTGTTCTAGAAGTAAAATTTGCATAAATTGTTGATTTTCGGATTGTTGAATCTAAAAGCTTAATTTCTATAACGGATTGATGGATCCGGAATGATTTTTTTTCAATTATGGATTTCTAAATCCGGAATGCATATTTTGAATTATGGATTGGCGGATTCAGAATGGTTTTTTTAATTATGGATTTTTTGCATTTTTTTTATTTTGGATTAACACTGCCTTCATTTACTACTACTGGAAGCACCAATCCAGGAGATTACCATACGTGCCAATCCAAAATTTTACCAGAAGCGCCAATCCAAAAATTTACGGGATTTCATAATTCATAATACATTATATAGGGACGTTTTTGTCTTTGCACAACATTATGAGGTTGCAGGAAGAAAAATGTAGGGGTGCAGGAAGAAACTACCTAAGAAAGAGCACACGTTTTGGGCCGTTTGGGCCTTAACTTCTACCACTGGCCCTTAACTGGAGCGAAGCAAGGTCCATTTGTTGATAAAAAGAACATATTCATAAATACTATATGTTAAATAAAATTGTCTGTATTCCTAGTTCTAACAGTCTTATATTAAACACTACATTAACTAACGAATACTTTCCTTATTAACATAACATTGCTTTTACTCTCTTTAAACATAATAACTATATACATATATCTCTATATATTTAATTTTTTTGGTGGGAAAGAATTTTTATTATATATTTTAAACTATTATAAAACTTATATTTTTATTAAATAATTAACTGATTGAATCGAGGGCAGTCTAATCTAAGAAACATAAAATATCATTGATATTTTTGGAGACTCAGTTACATATAATTGAAACTTACAATTTTTTTGTTTGAATGTCAAATTTAACTTTTAACATGAATACCAATTTAGATGATAAAAAAATAGAGTTAATCATTTACAATGAAACTTGTTAACAGAAAAAAAGATTGGATCTGTGAACAGATTAAGCTTTGTTAACATTGTTACTAACTCGAAAAAACTCTATATATTTATAGATTAAAAATTTATTAATATTTAAAATAATAAATAATTAATTTAACTAACTATTAATTAATTTAGATTGTAAATTTAATAGCTAATTAGATATTGATTTAAAAATTAATTATAAATTTTTATTAATAATATAAAAATACCAATAATTTTTTAGTCTATAAAATAATATCTAATTTAGTCAATATAGAATTAATTATTTTTTTCTCTAACACTAGTTTCTATTTAATTATTATATTTAAATATTATTATTAAAATTATTAATTTAGTTTTATATGATAATTGAAGTTATTATTGTAATTTTTAAGTGTATTAACTAAATATTTATCTTAACCAACTTAAAAGATAAATCATAATAAAGAATTACAAAATATGAGTTTAAAATATACTACCAAACTTTCAATTTGACATAACATCAATTAAATATATTTTTTAACAAGGGAAATATATTTTATTTTTATACTCATCAAACCCACACTCCTCTATCCTTTAAATTTTATATTTCGGGAAGCTGAGAAGGGATGCCCTCCGCCGATGGTAGACAAAGTGAAAAGCAGAATTGCAGTTCACAGAAGAGAAGTTCAAAGAATTTCTTTACCGAAAGAAGGGAATTGATAGAAACGAATATGAATAAATAAGTTTTAACTAGTGTAATAAAGATACCAATTATCGTTACAAAAACTCCGTATGTTTTATTTGGTGGGTCTTCGAGATCCTTTCGATGACCTATGTTGTGTTGAAGAGATATCTATATGAAAAGACAGTTCTATTTCTATTCGATTAGTATTTTCTATTAGTATTCAATTCGTACATGATATTTTAATTTTAAAAGTAAATTAATTATTTTTAATAAAAATAATCACATATTTTTTATTTTGAAAATATTATATTTTTATATTAGTTTTATGATAGTTTTGTATTTATATAATTTAAAAGTACATAAATAATATTAGAATTTTAGATTATTTTATAATATCATATTTAAAATAATTTAAAAATTATACTGTACAATTTAAGAACGCAATTATTCAGGATTGATAACCTTTCTACGGTGAAAGGTTACAACATTCCTAAAATATTTCATATTAATACATTTTTTTATTGATAAAAAATTTGAATCCACATAAAAAAGTTTTTTTTATTAGTGAGAATATTTTTAAAATATTTCATATTAATTATTCTGATAAAAAAATAACACAAATTAAAAATCTTTCAATTTAAAAAGATGGCTTTTACATAGAGCTTAGCTGGAGGATGTTTTGAATATATCAACAATGTCCTACCCAAGTTTCATCTCTTATCTCTCAAAAACATATAATTATCCTATCCAAATTAATATATAATAAAAAATATTAATAATATAATTAATGATGTATAAAATAATTAGTTATATAACAAAATTTAGGTAACTTTTTATACTTTTTTTAATTAAACTTTTTATTTGATGATAATAATTTAAAGATTAAATGCAGTTCATGATATTTTAAATTGTATAAATTTACAAACATTATCTAATACATAAACATCTTTAATTTTGAGAGCCACTAATAAATATATGATTTTCTTCATAAATATTTTTCTCATATACTTACATTATTTTTCTTATCTTGCCTTTTTATCATTGTTGTTTACGAAGGTTTACCATATATTTTATGTTCAGTGCACAAGGTAAACGTGTAAAATTTAGAAAATTAAATTAAAAATAAAAAGAACTTAGTTGTATGGGAAACGATATTTAGGAATCATATATTTTAAAAAAAGGGATAAAAAATGAATAATTTACTATAAAATAAAAATGTAGTGTTTATGCCTAAAATTTTAGTTTCATAACAAATATGGCAATCACATAATTCATATATGTATATATTTTAATATCACGATATTTTAACAAAGAATAAACATGGTATAAAATATTTTTGATTGATTTAATTAGAACTTTTAATCCAAATTTGTAAAAACAATTAAAGTTATTAAAGATGTTATAATTGATATAATTTAGGTTGTTGTAATTTGATTTTTTTTAAATATTTAATATTTTCATAAAATGTATTTTTACTATATATTATTAAATTATTATAGAAAAAACATAATCATAAGATATGATGGATATTTTTAGAGAGTCGGTTACATTATTGAAACCTCTAGATTTGTCTGTCAAATTTAATCTTAAAAAGTAATTAATGAAATAATAATAAAAAGAGTTAATCAGTTACAAATGGAAGTTATTAACAGAAAAAAAAAGATTAGGATGAGTTAATAGAATAGGTTTTATTAACAGAAAACTCTATATATTTATTTGCATGCTTTCTTCTTCAACATCAAAAGTTATTTTCCATTGAAAGCTTATAGAATGGCTTCACCACTTTCCTTGCTGATCCTCTTCCTTGTGTTCATCTCTGCATCACATTCGAATGCATACCCTTTATCAACGCAGAACAGATGGATCATAGATGAAGCCACAGGACAACGTGCGAAGTTGGTGTGTGCCAATTGGGCTGGCCACCTCAAACCGATGATCCCTGAGGGTCTTGACAAACGGCCATTGAAGGAGCTGGTTGGTGAGCTTGTGAAGCACAACTTCAACTGCGTGCGTCTCACCTATGCAATCTACATGTGGACACGCTATAGCCATGAAAATGTGAGTGCCTCCTTTGCCTCTTTGGATGCACCAGAAGTGGTCCAAGGCATTTCCAAGAACAACCCTTCTGTGTTGTCCATGACACATGTTCAGGCCTTTCATGCAGTCGTTCATGAACTTGGGGTTCAGAATGTGAAAGTGCTGCTTGATAACCATGTGAGTGAGCCAATGTGGTGCTGTGATGATGATGATGAGAATGGCTTCTTCCATGATAGACATTTCAATCCTCAGGAATGGGTTCGTGGCCTTACTTTGGCAGCCAAACACTTCACTGGAAACCATGCTGTTGTGGCAATGAGTTTGAGGAATGAGCTGCATGGTCCTCGCCAGAACTTGCAGGATTGGTACAGGTACATGAGCCAAGGAGCAGTAGCTATTCACAAGACAAATCCAAATGTGCTTGTGCTTATCTCAGGTTTGAACTATGACACTGAGTTGCAGTTCTTGAAGAGTAAACCATTGAAGATAGACTTGGGTAAGAAAATGGTGTACGAGACACATTTGTACTCATGGTCTGGAATTGGGACACTGAAATTGAAAGAGATATGGACAAAGCAACCATTGAATAGGATATGTGCCAACAACATTAAAGGGATAGACTACAGAGTTGGATTCCTTACCACTGGCAAGAATGCAGCTCCTTTGATTTTTACTGAGTTTGGGTTTAACGAGGAAGGTTCTTCAGTGGAAGACAGCAGGTTCTTGACATGCCTTCAAACCTATCTTCTTGGAAAAGATTTGGACTGGGGATTGTGGGCTTTTCAGGGTAGCTACTATGTGAAGAAAGACCAGGTCCAAGTTGATGAGTCATTTGGTCTCATGGATGAAACTTGGCATCACCTTAGATATCCCAACCTCACTCACAAGTTCCAGCTTTTGCAAAGGAAGAATATAGGTAAGCTTTTTGAGTTAAACTCACTAATGAGTTCAGCTATTTTTTATCATGCACTCTTAGATTCATAACCAATACAAAATCACTCATGAGATGATTCTCTATTAACATAGTGATTAGAAAATTTCAAGAACTGTTATCTAATATCTAAGTTGTGTGTTCTTGATGCAGAACCTATCTCTAAGGCCCCCATTGTAAATATCATGTATCACCCTCTATCTGGTCGATGTGCTCAAGTGAATGAGAAGAATGAAGTTGAACTTGGAAGCTGTGAGACCAAAAACAGATGGGTTGGTGGAGAGAATGGGACTAAAATCATTTTACATGGCACTAAGAAGTGCTTAACAGCAGCTGGTGAAGGGCTTCCAGTTGTAGTTTCTGATTGTGAAAGGAAGAGCAGTTCTTGGAAATCTGTATCACTGTCTAAACTTCACTTGGCTACTATGAATCAACAGGAGGAACAACTTTGCTTGCAGAAGGATTCTAACTCATCCAGCATCGTGACTTCAAAGTGTATCTGCATAAAAGATGATTCTCTATGTCTTGATGATCCTCAAAGCCAGTGGTTCCAGCTTGTTGAGACCAATGTGTAGCTTAGCTTAACTGGCTTAAGAGTTTAAGATTACCATTGCAGAAACCTTTCTATTTTTTTTTATTTTTTTTATTTTGCCTAGTTCAATTGAACATTTACTAATATGTTTGGGTATAATATGTTTAGGTTAACTTAAATGTCAAATAAATTAATATTTAATTTTCTTTTGCTGGTTGAAGGTTATTTTACAATTTTTTTTTCTTCAAAATGATAAACTATTAAGAATAAATAACTCATTACTTCTAAAAAGAAAAATAAATAAATCATTATCTTTTAAAGGAGGATTTACAATCTCGAAGTAAAAAAGAAATCGAAAGATTGTATATCCAAATTTTATGTTGAGTATCCAAATTGTGAATACGAAAATATGACGAACATTCAAAATTAATTATTATTGACTCTTAATACCATGAAAGAAAAGACAAAAGGCAAACAAATGAAAGAAAAATTGTATTATTTGACTAATATAATAAAATTACAATAATAACGATAAATAATTTAAAGAATAATAAAATCTAAATTAATAATAAAAATACAAGAAAACAAGTCTATTTGTTTATATAGACTATCTAAACATCAAACCATGTCTAGTGTGTATCTTTGTTTTCTATATTTGTCCTTAAGATTTTCTATGTAAAGGACTATCACGGTTCTCTAGTGTCTTGGCTTTTTTTTTATCCTTTCTAAATATAAATTTGTTGTCCAAATCTCATAAAGTTGACATCTAACCATATGCTAGACAAAACTTGCGTCTAAGCCTCACGTTTGTCTAGATGGTTAGTTAGACTAATCCCAAACCCCTGTTCATCACCAACAAAGTCATAATCTGGATCTTTTAACTTCATAGGCTAGAGAATTCACTACATCTCCCTTTGATGGAGTTAGACTTTATTCAAATTGAACATGAATTGTTTTTTTTTACAGATCGATCGTTATACAAAAAAAACTTGACAAACAAATAAAAAACTTAACAAACAAAGTTGTCCTCAATAAGATTTGTCATTTATTTGTCATTAAAAGAGTACTCCATGTAATTCATGTATAAGAAATTCAATTATCCATCACATCATATTCATTGTAACCTTCCAAACTAATAATAACCGAAATCATCAACCATTAACACCACCGATTCCATTACAAAAACAAGTCATAATTCAAAACATGTACAGATTAGGACTCAATTGTCACCCTACTAAACTAATAATACACACATATAAATTAGTTTTATCTCTATCTCTCCCAAACTGAAATTTATACATAATTATATATTGTAAACTAGTTTTATACCTAATTAATGTCCAATCAACCCATAAAAACAACAAACTGTGTTATGTGAAACTATAAACATATATATTTATAGGATCAATTACAATAAATACTGAATACATCATTGTGACTAGTTTGTCCATGTCTTTTGGTAACTGAAGGACACAACAGTATGAACAAAAGAACAAAATTACACATTGCCAAACCTAGCTATTTGCTTGGCTAAACAAATTGACGAAGAACATTGCATAATGAGATTACTTTTTGGACACTGCATCCTTGGCAGACTGTAGAGTGGAAGTAACAGCAGCAGCAGCACCTGCAAGTATTCCACCACTGGTGTTATTGCTTGAATGGGGCTGGTGAGTTACCTCAACGCTCCTAGCTTCTTGATCTTGCCCTGCTGAAGATCGATAATCCACACTTTCCACCTTTTTTTCGATGCTGGCATTGATACCCTCATTCTGACACAACAATCCATATACAGATTCATTCATTTATCATTGCAACTGAAAAATACAGCAGAAAAAAAAAATACACTAACCTTAGATTGTTGATTCATGATAACCAAGTAAGTTAAAAAGTAAATGAGTTTTGGGTGATTTGTGATTGAGTTTAGGCTTTTAAGAGTGGAGAAAGGCAAATGACATCCATGTATGAGTTCCGACAACGGAGGAAAAGGGCTTAAATAACTACACACCCCTCATCTCACCACTTCACATGCCCTCCCATTCGATTATTTGGAAGAGGCTTCATGCAAAAATATTAATTCAGGAATTGATGGTCACAAAATAATGAAAATGTTGTTATTATCATTATTAGTTAAACATATAAAGTAATATGTTACTTTGTAAATCATAAATTAAAATACACCAATTTAATTTATAAGTGTGATCTAATCAATACAATTTTAAAATTATTTTATTTAAAAAAAATATTTCTCTATTTATTTATATTTTAACATGATTGTCAACCTATCAAAATATAAGAGAATATAGACAATTATTTTATGTTTGTTTTAAATTGTATAAAAATAACTAAAAAAATATAGTAGTGATTATATTTTTTTTAATTAATAAAAATGTAAGTTTATAAATTTATTCTTATATTTAAAAAAATTAAAAAATCAATTTAAATTATTTATTTATAAATTATAATTATTTTTAATTAAAATATTATTTAAATATTTATAATTATAAAATATTTGATAAAAACTTATTTTTATATTAAATAACATTATTATTTTTATCTTTACTTTTTTTAATTAATATAAATATTATATAAATTTATTTTTTTATTATTAAAAAATATATTTATTTTTATTGTTATTTATATTTATAATTTATTATATATATATTGTACATGTGTGGATGTCAGGGCCTGAGTAATGTTGATCTACATTGATACACAATTTGTTGTCGTGCTGGTAATCTTCTATTTCTTCAAAGCTCTTCCTCTCTCGCACGCGTTTCGCCGGTCGGCGGGAGTACCTGCTATTGCACTCCGACGCTCAAGTCAGTGCTCGTGATTAGTCTATTCTCTTAAGATATCAAAAACATACATTTCCTCCTTTCAGAAGTCCCTTTTATTGGTTGACTTGGGCCTCTTCCAACGTGGGCTGGATAGTTGGTTTCAAGGTTAGTGGTCTTTAGTCATGTATGGTAGTTTCCTGATATTACGGGAACGTGTTTCGACGTGCCTTTTACCTATTCAATGTTGAGTAGTAACTGCCTTTGCCACGTATTTATTGTTGGTATTATTTATTCATACCTTCGGTCGTCCGGGGTCCGACTGTTACACTTGCCCCCCAGGCTCAAGGGCATAAATTGCCGAAGAGTCGTATAGGATGGCTGAGAATTCCAAGACAATGCATGATAGCTGGCATGGCATCATTGAAAGCATGGCAGAGATGTGATGTTTGGCAGAGCTGCCATTTTGGGGTGTACTATTTCATCTGATGGCTTCAACGGTGGGGATTTCGTGTCGTTTCAAATACGGAGTCATATTGACCATTGGATCACGATAGATCTGACGGTGCTAGACGAGTGCTGGATAAACCTTTCTCTCACCTTGATGCCTATAAATAGAGCTTTGCCCTGAAGTTTGAAGGTTTACACTTTCTCTTCTCTTGCACGGATTATGCTGCTTGCTTTGAGTGCCGAGTCCATTACGAGTGCCAAGTTCGTCGTCGAGTTCGCTTCCCAGTTTCGTTTACCGTCAAGGTTTGTAATGCCATCCTCCATATAGTCTTCCCATAGTGTAGATTCGTCCTTGACTCGTATTGCATCTGGTAGTGCAAGTCAGTCGTCGGACGACCCAAGCTATGATTGGGTTGATCCATCCGTCCTTAACATTCCGACTAAGATTAAAACTGCTGATGATTTAGATAAGTTTTTCTCTGCAAATAAGGACTTTATAGAAATCGACTGTCTGACCGAGGCGTTAGCCGCGGACGTTTGCGGCATAACCAACCATGTGTGTCACGGTCGGGAAAATGCGCCACACGATTTCTTTTTGTATATAGTACATTCTTTTCCAACTTACACATAACTTTTCCATTTGATGATTTTACCATGGGAGTCCTTCGGATTCTCAATGTCACGCCCACGCAGTTGCATCCCAACTCGTGGGCAATTCTTCAAGCCTTCCGAATCCTATGCCAAATTTTTTCGCTTAAACCTGTAGTAAAATTGGCTTTAAAACGAACAAAAAGATTTCCCGAGGCGTGAGTGATCATTGTCCGTAAGGACTTATCTGCGGTGTATTGCGCAGGTCCCCCATGATACATCAAGAACTTCCCGGTAATTTTCGAGGATCAGAACTAGCAAGTTTCTCTTTAAAAGAGTAATACCCAAATAGAACCCATAAATATTATAATAATAAAATAATGAGGAGAGAGAAATTGAAAAGGGAAAATGGAGAAGGAAGAAGATGGTGAACGGAGGGTTTGAAGAAGATGAAAAGGTGAGTGTGTGAGTTGCGTTTTCTGGAGGAGGGGAACCCTTGTTTATATAGGGAAAAAGTAACAGCCCCAAACAACCATTACCCACGTTCCAACAGCCATTGGTGGCCCTATTCCAGGTTCCAACAACACAACTTCTTCAACCTCCGAAAATCTAGCAATGTGGAGGCACAAAACTTCCAAGTCGTGCGACACAATCCAAGGTGGGGAGGGCAACATTTGTTTTTCAAACTTGGAGTCATTCTCCACTTCACTCTACTTCTGAGACTTCCTCCAACAGAAACATCGAAAGATTAGGGTTTATGCTCATCTCTGTTTTTCAGTTTTTTATTTTGCAAAACTGATTATGTTTACAACAAAACCTACCCGAGGGTCATTCATGTATTACTATAATTCGCACCCCAGCACTCCTGTTAGTTGGTTGTCGTTGTCTAGCCGACCGGGGAATGTTCGCTTCGCTGCCTATACCACCTCATATAAAAATTTCAAAGAAAATTATTTTAAGATTTTTGTGGAACCTGACGGCCGAGAACTTTTCTACAATGTGGATGAGACGACTAAGTTTCCTTTCCATTGGACGGAGAAACCCAGCCGACTCGGTAGTTGGTTGTGGAAGTCGTTATCGCCCTTCGACAAGGAGATTATCCTAATTACTAACCAGTTGCCCTGTAGGCTGCCTACTCGAGAACTGACAGCCTTGTATGGGTCGTCTAAGAAGTGGGCAGACTTAAATGGTATGTGAGTTTACGCACTTTCGGTCGTTCTTTTATTAAGTTAATGTAGTTTAATTTTACATGCATTTTTCAGAGATCATTTTGAAGATGGACCCAGGCCTTAACAAGTTTATGAAGAGCTTGAAAAGGCAAGCGGACGGACGCAAGATCTCCACCGTTGTTGGAATTGCGCCTCCACCAATTGATAATGGGTCTCGTTCGTTCGGCGAGCTTAGGTACGAACCGAGACAAAGAAGTGAGTCGACCGATTAGCCATTGGATTTCTTTGAGTACGCTAGGACTTCACATTTCTGTGATAGCTTTACACTTCTCAGGATTTGCTTCTATGCCTCGATGGGTTAGCATTAACCCTAAGAATTTTCACCTTCTACACCGAACACACACTTTCCAGGGTTTAAAAGCATGCGATACTTGCGTAAGGCTTGGAAAACTTCCTTCAAATATGAAACATGTTGCTCGCACGAGTCAAATTTAACAACAATATCATCAACATATACCTCGACATTCTGTCCGATCATGTCATGGAAAACATAGTCCATCAAATGTTGATAAGTAGCTCTAGCATTTTTGAGGCCGAACGACATGACCTCAGAAAAAGTTGTCGGAGTCCGTTCTAAAAGTTGTTTTCTCTCTATCACGAGGGTGCATCTAGATTTGATTATACCCTGAGTATGCGTCAAGAAAACTTAGGATTTGATGGTCGACTGCTCTGTCGACCAGTCGGTCGATAGTAGGTAGAGGATACGAATCCTTTGGACATGCTATGTTAAGATCTGTGTAATCTACACACATTCTCCATTTACCGTTTGACTTTTTGACCATTACTACGTTAGCCAACCATGTTGTATAGCGGGCTTTCTGAATGAACCCGACCTGTACCAATTTATCAGTTTCTTCTCGGCGGCCTTACGCCTTTCTTCCCTTAACTTCCTTTTCTTCTGGGCGATCGGCCTAGCCTCCTTGTACACAGATAGGCGATGAGTGATAACATCGGGTTTTACCCCGGGCATATTTGCAGCAGTCCAAGCAAAAAGGTCAGCATTTTTCATTAATGCCTTACCGATCGCCTCTCGGTCGTCCTGTTTGAGGGATGTCCCCATGTGTGTTTTGTAGTCCTTATCGTGAAGGAGTATGGGTTAAAGGTCTTCTCCGGCTTCCATGCGAGGATCGTCCAACCGAGGATCGTCCAAATGAGGAGTGAAAACAATGGCCTTCAACCTGTTTATGGAGGGACGGCCGAGCAGAATATTGTAAAACGTGTTGGCATTAACCAGCAAGTACCGAATGTTGATAGTCTTGCTGAGATAATCATCACCGAAGGTGGTGAATAAGTCGATATATCCTCTCGTTTCTACTATTTCCCCCGAAAATACAACTATCTGCTCATTGTAAGGTTGTATCTCTGCCTCCGAAATTTGCATCTTCTTAAAGGTTTCCCAATATAGGATGTCGACCGAGCTCCCTTTGTCAACTAGGACTTTAGCGATTGCAAACTTATCTATCTCCACTGTAATGACCATGAGGTCGTCTTGAGCGGGGTCGATTGCGATAAATTGTTGTCAGTGAACGTGATTGGTGGTATGTGCGGTCGTCGATGTGTAGAAGCTGAATGGACGGACTGAATTGCCCTTAGATGTTTCTTCCTGGCTGAATTAGAGCATCGTCCATTCTGCGTTCAGGGCTTTCACTTCGAGGTCGTATCTGTCTGACTGGACTCTCACTTCGCTTCCTTCGACTCGTGCGACGATGGTCATCGCGGTTTTAGTCGTCCCTTTGTCCAAAGCGTTCCTTATCCCTGGAGTAATCAATGTCATGTTGGGGCGACCGTGGTGCAGACATGGTTTTTTTACAAATTTGCGGAGGTGGTCGGCTCGAACAAGCTCCTCTATTTTATCCCTTAGTGCCTAACAGCCCTCAGTCGTATGACCGTAATTGCGATGATATTGGCAACGCTTAGCTGTATCCGCATTGGGCGGTGTTTGTGTTTGTTTTAGCGTTGGGATCAATTCGGTTTGTAAGGCTTCGTCCAGAACTTTTTCCCTAGGTACCGTCAAAGGGGTATAATTATGGAAACGAGGACCTCTATTAGAACGATACCGATCTCGGTCGGTTGTCATCATGGAAGGACGAATGCCCTTGTTTCTCTTTGTGTTTTTGACCTGCGTCTTCCTGTGATAGTCAACATGTTCTTCTATTTGCATGAACTTAGTCGCTCTTGTTCTCAATTCATCCATATTATATGGTGGTCGTTTAATAAGACTTTCCGTGAACCGGCCGGGGAGAATGACCGAGACTAAATGGTGCATTGCTATATCTGGGTTTAGATTCCTGATTCCCATACACACCTTGCTGAACATGTCCATAAAAGCCCTCAATGTTTCCCCTTTTTCCTGTTTGACATTGAGAAGAGACATGGAGGACGTACAGTGAGGTCTACTTGTGGCATATTGAGTAGTAAATTTTACTTCCAAAACGTCGAAATTGGTTATAGAGTTTGTGGGAAGTTCAGTGAACCACCCTAGGGGTCCCTCTCTCAGTGAGGTGGGAAAACCTTGCACCATACTGTATGATCCACGGTGTATAGGGTCATTTGTGTTCTAAAAATATTTAAATGTTCGTCTGGATCGATGGATCCATCGTAAAGATTCATAGTCAAGCCCTTCCACTTATCGGGAAGAGGCGTAACAATGATATCATCTGTGAAGGAATGACCCCTTGGATTAACTACCTTGCCGGGAGAAGCATACTTAACGCTTTGATGGGTGTGGTGCGTGAGCGACGTGTGATGCACCACTTGAGTATGGGGAGTTGGTATTTTTGTTCCAGATCGATGTGTGGGTGGTGTTGGCGCGCGAGAGTGTCCCTCCCGTTCGGATTGCTCAAGCCGCTAAAGTAATCTTTTATTCTTCACCTTTAGTTGAGCCAGTTCCTCTGTCTGCCGTTGTCGCATTTCTTCTTGCTTACGCCTATCCTTCTCGTGACGCAATTGATCTGTAGCTCCTTTCTGAAGCAATTCTTGCGCATCTGAGCTTGGAGGGTTTGGAGCATCATCATCTGCTCTTCTGCCATGTTATCATTGTTGGTGTTGCTCACTGCCGATACCATTGTTGCTCGCTGAAATCCTTATGTTTGGGAAACTGAGATTACTCGTGTCCCACGTTGGGCGCCAATTGTACCTGTGTGGATGTCAAGGCCTGAGTAATGTTGATCCACGTTGATACATAATTTGTTGTCGTGCTGGTAATCTTCTATTTCTTCAAAGCTCTTCCTCTCTCGCGCGTTCCGCTGGTCGGCAGGGGTGCCTGCGATTGCACCCGACGCTCAAGTCAGTGCTCGTGATTAGTCTATTCTCTTAGGATATCAAAAACATACCTTCCCCCCTTTCAGAAGTCCCTTTTATAGGTTGATTTGGGCCTCTTCCAACATGGGCTGGATAGTTGGTTTCATGGTTAGTGGTCTTTAGGTCGTGTATGGTGGTTTCATGATATTACAGGAATGTGTTTCGACATGCCTTTGACCTCTTCAATGTTGAGTAGCCTTTGTCACGTATTTATTGTTGGTATTATTTATTCATACCTTCGGTCGTTTGGGGTCCGACTGGTACATATATAATATGATTAATTATGTTTTTTATAATAATTATATTTTTATAATTTTGATTATATTTTTATAGTTAAATTGTAATTCTATTTTAAATAAAAAGAATAATAATTTAATTTTAAAATAAAAAGTAAAAAATAAATTAAAATAAATAAATAAATATATATATATATATATATATATATATATATATATATATATATATATAACTTTCTTCGCAAAAAGAAAGTTTTGAATGAAAAAATATTCGATTTCCATGCTTTTTCTTTTTTATTATTTTGATTTCTACGGTTAACTTTACGTACAGTAAATATTTTCTTTTCTCCATCAGAAACAAACGAGCCTTAGTTGAAAACAGAATGCGTGATAGAATGTCATGTTCATTTTTCTCTTAAATATATATACAATTAATTTAAAGTATTTATTCAGCCATATTTTTATAAAAGCTTTTATGTTAATTTTTTTTATCATTTTCACTATACCACTTTAAAATTATTATAAACAACTTTTTGTTTATTTTAAAGTCTGTTTCTCTTATCTGCTTCTAATTCTTCGTGTGAATAATGTTTTAATGTCACAAGTTCCACAAGTTAAGAATATTAACGAACTAGTTCAACTTCTTATTAATGTTTTGATTTATTAGGTAGAATGGTTTTAAATTAATGTCACGTGTCAGTCACCTAGTGTGCCACATTCGTATATTTCGTTTTTTCTTTTGATAAACTTTTAATGATTTTCTTTTACATTTTTTGGAATTTCGTGGTGTTGCCACGTGTCAAAGTTTCTCTTGAATTATATATATATATATATATATTATTTATAGATTATAATTTTTTTTTTCTCAGGAAGAAATAAAACTAATTTAAAATATTTTATCATTATCATTTTTATTTATATTTAAACTTTTTTTTATTAACAAATATTATCGTGTATTATTTAAATTTATACGAATATTATAATATATTTAATTTGGTTTTATATGTATTTTGAACGTTAAAAATGTACACCTATACGTATATTATTTTAAACATTTAGTATTATTTAATTAGGCTTTTGATACAATTTTATATATTATTTCATAATTATTTTATTAATATTGATTCGGTCTTATGTTAACCATTACACTATACAAGTATTGATCGATCAATTTTTGAAACATTGGCTGTAATATTAGTTTTTTTTTTTATATAGAATAAGTACTTGATTTCATTAGCTAGATTAAAAATGTCTAAATTTAAAACTATTTAGCTTAATTATTCAATCTATAGCATATTATTAAAATAAACTACTATAGACACAAAAACTTAACTGCGTTTATGAATTGAAATTTTAAAATTTTAAGACTAAAATGTTTTAATAAATTATTTTGATTTCAATTTCTGTTTATATTTTTAATCAAACAACATATCCTATCACAAATCTTTTATACTTGAAAAGATAAATTATACTCGTGATTTTTTTAATAGATTATTTAAGATAAGTGTTGTTTATAATATTTGGAGATCTACGTATAAGATAGAAATGCAATCTACTACTCTATCATTAATCTGTAAGTTCTATCATTAATCTGTAAGTTCTATCATTAATCTGTAAGTTATTTATCTTGAAGTCGAAGTTGTTCCTATAAAATGAAGGATTATAATGAAAAGAAGCGCACAGTGAAAGAAACAAGGTTGAAAGACATGATGAATCAGCAGTTTCAAACTGATGAGAATTCTTTGATCATTCCATTTTCAAATTTGTCACCACCACCACCATGCCTTCAAACTAATCGTTACGAGAGATGGAGCGAAGAAGAACACAGGTAAGTACAATTTTTTTTACATTTAAATATTTAAAGGTTAAATATGTCTTTCGTTCTGTATTATAATGCGAAATTGGTTTTTGTTTCTAATCCAAACTTTAAAGTTCTTTGATACTTATAGTAAATATTTTTTTTTCACTCACTTATATACAATGAAATGTCTAGTCGATGTGGGATCTCCAACATACTCTCTCACGCCGAAAGTGATAGCTCGTGCGTGAGATAACATATTATGGGTGATCCGATAGCGGGTGGCCTGATAAGCCCACCAAATAATCGCTATGATAGACTTGAACCTGACTCTGATACCATATTAAGAAGTGAACTTTAAGCCTAACTCAACCCATAAAACCGACTTATAAGGTGAGGTTTGCATTCACTTATATACAATGAAATGTCTTCATCTCTAGTCGAACATGTATTATAATATGAAATTGATTTTGTGTTTCTAGTCCAAATTTTAGATCTCTTAGATATTTGTAATAAGGAAATATGTTATTATCTCTGTGTGTTTATGTAACAAACAAAAGCGTGAATTATATTATAGTATTATAATATCCACGTGAATCAACATGAAATATTTTAACATTTTAATTCATATTGAAATTTCGTTGATCATGTATAAATTTTTTTCCAAAGATTCATTTCAGTAGTTTCTTTACATAAGTATCCAGAAGATCTAAAATTTGAATTAGGAACGAAAATTAATTTGGTTTAAAATGAGAAAATATACATTTAACCCAATATTTAATTAAATCTTATATTTTTTTTTTTCCAAACAGATTGTTCCTGACTGGACTTAAGATGTACAAAAAGGGAGAATGGACGAATATTGCAAGAAATGTGGTCAAAAGCAGAACTCCATCACAAGTTGCAAGCCATGCACAGAAATACTACAAACATTTGGCCTTACCCAATAAAGGCAAAAGAAAAAGTATTTACGACATCAAATTATCCGAAAACCAGAATGTTGCAGTTCAGGAGCAAGTTCATGTGATTCCAGACCAAGTTCATGTGCAAAATGACGATGCTGTTTTTTCAAACCTTGGAGACTTGGAAGGTATATGTGAAAGATATGGTATAAATAATTTATAAGTTGTTTAGGTCAGTTTTTGGAAGAGAAAAAAGAAAAGAGTGATTATTTTTTTTTCAGCAATGAATAAATGAAATAAAATGAGACACTTGGATGGTGTCTCAATCTTATAAATGAATAAAATTTGGTTTCTATTTCATGATTTTCTTGTAGTGAACGACACATACTAATTACTTGTATTTTGTCGTGTTGTGTCATAATATTATAATCACTACAAGAAAATCATTAAATAGAAACAAATTTTTAGAGATCAAAATAATTAGTTGCAATAGTAACTAAATTAGAAATAATTTTAGAAACTAAAAAAAAAATTGATTTCTAAATTAATTTCTATTATTGTTAAATAGTTTCTAAATTGGTATCTAATTAGCAACCAAAGTTTTTTCTACCAAATTTAGAAACTAAATAATTGGTAGTTAAAAACTTTGGTTGCTAATTAGATACCAATTTAGAAACTATTTAACCATAATAGAAACTAATTTAGAAATCAATTTTTTTTTTTAGTTTCTAAAATGATTTCTAATTTAGTTATTATATAACTAATTACTTTAATTTCTAAAAATTGGTTTCTATTTAATGATTTTTTTTAGTGCAGTGGTTGTGATATAACATCTTACTATTAATCTTTTCAATTTTCTAGTCTTTCACTTACGTGTTTAATTTCCAACATAGTTAGAAAAATCTAAAAATAATGTTGTTTTCATATCAAATTCTCCAAACTTTAACAAATTAAAATAATTGGTTTTGTAAATTTAGTTATTATAATTATTGAGAATCTAAACTATTGTCCTAGTGAATTTCAATTTGAGAGTAACGGAAAGTTTTCTTATCTGTGTAAATTTGAAGGATGATATAATGTTGGTAACTATTAACACAAATATGGTATGCAGGTAATAGTCATATATATGTTAACATGTTGTAAATGTTTTGTGAATATCAAACTAAAAGATTCCATAAAATTTTAGGTTTGATTAAGTCACATAAACGAGTGGGACTTAGGGAATTAGTAATGGTTATTATAATATATTATAAGAAAATCAATAAACAGAAACTAATTTTAAAAATAAAAAATAATTAATTATGTTATTTTTGTTGATGGATATGTTATTTCATTTTAATAATACAACATTTGAGAATACGTCTTGTGCAGGTGCGTCAAATAGATGTGTGTTTGACCAAATAATATTCAGAAATAAAAATATAAATAAATAAAAGTACATCATTGGTTTCAAATATAATTAAATTAGAAGAAATTATTTAACAAGGCCCTAAAAAACACAAAGCTAGTTCATAAAAAATTGGCTGCATTGGATAGTGGTCCTTTCTGCCCTTTTCTGTGATCAATATGAAAGTGATATCTCGTCTTATTATTATAGCTTTTTCTGTTAAAAATATATTAAAACATAATTTTCAAAAAAATTGTACTAAAACTTTATTATATAATATCTAAAAGTCATTTGTTCCTAATAATTGGGGTCAATAATAGATATAAATATTTTTTTCTTAACTAACATATACATCTTAATAAGACAAAACTAATATAAGTCATCAACGATAATATTTTAGATATAGTAATTTTAATAATATGAAGGAACTTAAGGTTAACAATTAGGGTTAGAAAAAGTACATAGGTTACTCTTGTTAGTTACTTAGTTTCAAAACCTATAATTTCATTTTTAATTAAAAAATTATTATTTTATTATAATATCTAAACACTACTAAAAAAATTACTAAATAGAAATCAATTTTAAATAAAAAAAATAATTAGTTACTATAATGACTAAATTAGAAACCATTTTAGAGACTAAATTTTTTGTTTGTTTTTAAATTAATTTCTATTATTGATAAATAGTTTATAAATTGATATTTAATTAACTACCAATTATTTAGATTCTAAATTTGAAAGAAAAAAACTTTGTAGCTAATTAAATACCAATTTAGAAAGTATTTAACAATAATAAAAACTAATTTAGAAACCAAACATTTTTTTAATCTTTAAATTAGTTTTTAATTTAGTCAATATAACAACTAATTTTTTTTTCTAAAATTAGATTTTATTCAATGATTTTTTTTAGTAAAAAAATAATTGTAAAATGATTTTTTTAGTCTTATTTTATTCTTTTTATTCACACAATCAGTCATGATGGCTAATTATTAATTTTTATTCACAACTAAGTACTAAAAAAATTCCCAATTGTCAGTTTAATTTATTGCATTTGTCTATTTCAAATATTTGACTATCTAACGACCCAATTGTTTTTTATGCACAGAATATAAATAATTTATTTCACTATTAGTGCATGTATATTCCCTTCATAATTTTAAGAAAAAAACTATATCCACAAATGAAGCATAGTTTCACCAAAAAATAATTCATATGCTATGATGATCTGATTACAAAACGGACCAAAACCATCATACATAGACACCAGGAATCATCATCATGGGAGAAGCAGCAAAAAGGTACAGAAAAAAAAAATGATACTCACAAATTTTGTTGTGTTTCTGCATGCTTTTAAAGTTATTCTATCACATCTATTAAGGTAGCTAAAGAAGTTATGAAGCTAGAATTTGTCAAGAATCATTATTGTGAAAAAGGTAGCATAACATGCATGGATAGAAAATCACAGCTAAAAATCTATAGATAAAAAACTCAGAAAACATTTTAAGAAAATCATTAGTACTTAACTCTGTTGTGAAATTCTATTGTAACCATGCACAGACCAAAACATGAATCTAATGTAAACAAAAATTGTGTAAATTTTCATAAGATAATCATCAACAATTGTGTAAAGGATGCATGTTTGTGAGTATGTTACTTAACTTTCTCATTTTTTACTTAATATGAAACTTTGAAATTGTAATACTGACTTAGATGTATATAGGTATGCAGTAGTGACAGGAGCTAACAAGGGGATAGGCTATGGAATATGCAAGAAACTGGCTTTGAATGGAGTTGTGGTGGTGCTAACAGCTAGAAATGAGAAAAGGGGTTTAGAAGCAGTGGAAAGATTGAAAGAGTTTGGCCTCTCAGACTTTGTGGTTTTTCATCAACTTGATGTCACAGACCCTTCCAGTGTTACTTCCTTAGCAGATTTCATCAAAACCAGATTTGGAAAACTTGATATATTGGTCACTATCTTCTTCCCTCCTTTTCAAAACCAGATTTGGAAAACTTGATATATTGATCCTTGCATGTGATGCGTTTGACATAATAATTGGTGTTGCAGGTGAACAACGCAGGTGTTCCTGGGGGAAAAGTAAATGGAGAGAATTATCTTAGAAGGGTAAGGTTCCATGATATATATATGTATGTATATATTAATGGTGCTCTATGTATAATGGTATAACTTTATTTGTGCTTGTAGAAAAAGGGTGAAATATTGGATTGGAATCTAATAGTGTATCAAAATTATGAGTTAGCCAAAGAATGTGTTGAAACAGACTTCTTTGGTGCAGAAAGAGTAACTGAAGCTCTTCTTCCTCTGCTCCAACTCTCCACTTCACCAAGGATTGTCAATATTTCTGGTCAAATAGGACTACTGAAGGTAAATTTAAACAAACATGTATGCCTTTTCCAACATGTTCTTCTTTGTTTTGTTTGGAAATCACCAACCAGTCAGTTCACTGCATAAAAACTTGTGTAGTCTAGAATATCCCTTACTATTTTGTCAAAACAATATCTCTCAACTCAACACTTTAATACAAAAAAAGTACTTTAGTTTTCTCAACTGATATTTGGAAGAAAAAGAGAAGAACATTTGTCTGAAAGATTAAATTATCTTTCTTAGAAAGACAACTACATCTAGTTAATTGATTATATATATATATATATTATGATAATTTATGCACTTCTTTCTTCCAACTTGATTCACACATTATGTGAAAAAAAATTGCATTTGGGAAGTTTTGAAAAGCCAGGAACCCAAAAGTCTGAAAAGGAAAAGACTGGTATCAGTTTTTACTGTTGAATTAGACTTGGAATTGAATTAAATAACGAGATGGTAACACAGTATTTCATTGATTCTGGTTGGATTTGTCAAGTTTATCATGCCATCCTATATATTTATTCTTACAAACATCAAATTTTGAAATATTCAGTTTTTAATGTGAAGGAAGAATTAAATGAGTATAGTTTGATATTTTTGGTTTTTCTTGTTTGATTTGGATTTGGTTTACTAGTAAGTGCTGTGTAGTTTTGTTCACATTATAGCATCCATTAATCTCTGCCAAAACAATAAAAGAAGCAAGGTCTTATACTTCTCTTCCTCTGGTTTCAGCACATACCAAATGAGTGGGCAAGAGAAGTTTTTGGTGACATTGAGAATCTCACAAATGAGAAACTTTATGAGGTACTTAGAGAGTTTCTCAAAGATTACAAAGAAGGATCATTAGAATCCAAAAATTGGCCACCTGTGGTTTCTGGTGTCACCATGGCAAAAGCAGGTATAAATGCCTACACAAGGATGCTAGCTAAGAAGTTCCCTCATTTTTGCATAAATTGTATATGCCCTGGCTCTGTCAAAACTGATATAAACCACAACAACGGTTTGTTAAGTATTGATGAAGGTGCTGAAAATCCTGTTAGGCTAGCATTGTTGCCTGATCATGGTCCTTCTGGCCTCTTTTTCTCAATAGATCAAGTGATTCCCTTTTGATCTATAATGTTTTTCACATTCTCATCATCTCAAATAATAATTTGTATATGTAATATGTGTGTAAAAATACATTATGCTAGAAGAACTGAATTTTTAAATTTAATATAACTTTTTAAAATTGGATTTACATCCATTTATATATTATAAAATATGAATTGATTTGGTTTTACTTAATTTTTATTTTTTAAATAATTAGTTACCTCTTGTTTTTTTAATTATTGTTTTTGTTATAATATGTTTAACTTGATATGCATGTAATATTTTTTAGGAAACCCCATCTTGGAACCATCTTGGAAGGGATTTATAATAGAAGTATACTTATTTCGAATAATGCAATTTAAATTCTCAATTTTATAATTTGGGATTTTACTCTCCAAAATACATAATTCCATTAACAGATGAACTATTTCAAAATCATATAATATTTCAAATAAATTTCATGAACAGGTTGGGTTCTTCAATAAATCTATTAGCACAAAATTTCTAAATTCTCTCCAAATCAATCATTCATCAATATTAGTAGAAAATTTAATTTGATAAGTAATTAATAAGAATGAATCAATTTAGAATAATTTAACATAATTACTAGATTTACCCAATTCGAGTTTTGAAGAAAAAAATTCCTAATCTGTAAATGATTTAAATTGTTTCAAAAGTTAATATATAATTAATCCAGTGACTATACTAAGTAAATTTTTAATTCACACACAATTATTTTGGTTATATTCATAACCATTAGTTCAAAATCCATCCTTGATTTGAGAGACAATGTTCTTACACATTTAGATTTAATTCATAGAATTCTTTGTTAAATCTTTGATTTTGATTCAAAATTATTAAAATAAAAGTTAGACTAGTTTAAATAAATAAAAAATGAGTTTGAGATGTAATACTAAAAAAATACATCTAACTATTTCAATACAAGTTTTATATGTTTCTATAAAAACTTAGAGTTTTTCCAAACATTCTTAATGCATGATTTGTACTTATAGAAATAAAAATATTTACAATTCATAACTCAAAACAAAACTCTAAAGCCTTTCAGACTCTCATGTATTTGTATGATCATCTGCTCGTGTACGTAGTACAATCATCGCAGTTCAAACACAACAAGAAAAAACAAGGATAAGCTAGTGAAACTAAAATTTTATAATATACACAATTTAATAAAAAAAGGCAAACCAAATTACATGGATCAATTTCTCAATCACAATCATTGGATTTCGTTTCAATTCATAGTACTTTTCATTTCAATCACACTAACTACACATGAATCCATCGTCTTTCAGGAGACTCATTAAGTATGTCTCAACCAGAGACTAACATTTAATCCATACATCAAGGATCAAGATAAGTTCAAACATCCGATACCGAGTGTCTATAGCGGGACTCGGTGTGTATTAACTCCCTCATCAGCTTCTCACCACATGATATCTTAGTCTATATGATTTAGATCATCAGTAAAGTTAGAGGATCTCTGTTAAACATAGGCTTTTCATACTTAAGGTACCATCAACCAATAACTCATACATTATTCCAAATGTATGACATCAATTTTCATCATTCATATATAATACATGTCATTCAATCACAAAACGATTAAAAATTCATAACATTCAAGAACCTTTCCAACATCAAAAACAATATTTAACTTCCAAACTATCAAAATCTAATATTTATACATGTTCACACAACATAAAATCAAACAATTTTATCAAATAACATCCTTGCAAAAGAAATTGAAACTTGGGACCATGTCCCCTCCACATTCAGATATTCTAGCCCAGGATATTATTGAAAGTTAAAGTTAGTTTCCCTTACCTGAAATTTCTTATTTTGATAGAAATTCTACCTCAAACAGGGGAACCACTCCAAAATTTAGGAACCTAGAGAAAATTATCCAAACATTACCAAAATTTAGTATGAGCTTAATCAAGTTGAGAGAAACACTTTTCTTAACTGAACCCACAAAGATTGATGACTAAATCATAGAGAAAAATAGAGAATAAAAGATCTTTAGAGTAAAAATGAACTTACTCTTGAAAAATGTGCCCTGACTCCTACAACATGGTGTGATCAAATTTTTGAATAGATGAGGTATGAGAGAGAAATTGGAGAGAGAAATTGAAGAGAGAAGGGAGAGGGAAAGAGAATGGAGAGATAAAGCATAAGGGGGGGTTTGTTACGGGGGTTACAATTATCGCCAACAACAAAAAAATTTTGTCCTAAAAAATTAGCTTACCAAGAAAATTAGGATATGATTATCTTATCTTCTCTTTTATTCCTCGTGTGGAATCACAACATGTGAGATTTCACAACACTTTGACTATATCGATGTTTTTACCATGAAGTTACTTTATTTGAGAACCCATTTTTTTTAACTGATTTCATCTCAAAAGACAAATCTCTTATTTAACCAAATCAAATACTAGAATATGATTGTGACCATGTATGTATATATATATATATATATATATATATATATATATATATATATATATATATATATATATATATCCTTAGTTACGATACACAAAAATATTGTGAATGTTGGTTAAAGGAGAAAGGTAAGAAATTTCATATGCAAGGTAAATAACCATCTCAAAACATATATAAAAAAAGTACACTCTACTTTTAGCATTAAGATAGAAAATCATCTTGATTTAGTTATGAGTGTGCACCCTCACCACTTTATCAAGATTTTTTAAATTCATAATATTTTCATCTTTATTCATAACAACCAGTTTGACTCAAACACAAAAAAGATTTCAAACAACAACTTTGTTAAACATCCTATTAGAAACTTTTAACTAAGTCTTGAAGCTAGACTTAAACAAAAATCTACATGCAGGAAAAACACAATAAACCCACTATCCTCAAGTCATCCAGGATGAATCGCTCTGATACCATTTAATGTAACACCCCAAAAATACATCTAACTATTATATAAAAGTTCTACATGTTTCTATACAAGTTTATAGTTTTTCAAAACATTCCTAATGCATGATTAATACTTATAGAAATACAAATATTTACAATTCATAACTCAAAACAAAACTCTAAAGCCTCATAGGCTCTCCTACACCTGTATGATCATCTGCTTGTGTACATAGTACAATCATTGTAGTTCAAACACAACAAGAAAAGGCAAGGATAAGCTAGTGAAACTAAAATTTTATAATATACACAATTTAATCAAAAGAGCAAACCAAATTACATGGATCAATTTCTCAATCACAATCATTAGATTTCGTTTCAATCCATATTACTTTTCATTTCAATCACAATGAGTACACATTAATCCATCGTCTTTCGGAAGACTCATTAAGTATGCTCTTACTAGAGACTAACATCTAATCCATACATCAAGGATCAGGATAAGTTCAAACATCCAATACCGAGTGTCTATAGTGGGACTCGATGTGTATGAACCCCCTCATCAGCTTCTCACCACATGATATCTTAGTCTATATGGTATAGATCATCAGTAAAGTTAGAGGATCTCTGTTAAACATAGACTTTTCATACTTAATACACCATCAAACAATAACTCATACATTATCCCAAATGTATGACATCAATTTCATACAATTTTCATCGTTCATATATGATACATATCATTCAACCACATAACATTTAAAAATTCATAACATTCAAGAACCTTTCCAACATCAAAAATAATATTTAACTTCCAAATTATCAAAATCTAATATTTATACAAGTTCACACAACATAAAATCAAACAATTTTATCAAATAACATCCCTACAAGAGAAATTGAAACTTGGGACCTCGTCCCCTCCACATTCAGATCTTCTAGCCTAGGGTAATATTGAAAGTTAAAGTTAGCTTCCCTTACCTGAAATTCCTTATTCTGATGGAAATTTTACCTCAAACAGGGAAACCACTCCAAAATTTAGGAACCGGGAGCAAATTATCCAAACATTACCAAATTTTAGTATGAGCTTAATCAAGTTGAGAGAAACACTTTTCTCAACTGACCCCACTAAGATTAATGACTAAATCATAGAGAAAAATAGAGAATAAGGGATCTTTAGAGTAAAAATGAACTTACTCTATTTGAAAATTTGATCGGGTAGAAATGTACCTTGACTTCTCAACTACAACATGGCGTGATCAGGTTTTTTGAATAGATGAGGTATGAGAGAAATTGAAGAGAGAGAAAACAAAAGGTGGGAGGGAGGGTTGTTACGAAGTTACATGAGAAGCCTTATTGTCTGAAGATTATAAACTTATATTTTCTGGATAACAAAATTAAATAAAAATGTTTATTCAGTTTAATAGTAATTTGTAGAGTTGTAGGATGTATTAGACTTTTTGAACTTCTAACAATGAACTAATTATTGTTATTATTATTATTATTAATTTTATTATTATCATAATTATAATTATAATAATAATTATTATCATTATTATTACTATTTTATTTTTATTATTATTTTAATTATTATTACTTTTATGATCAACATAATAATAATAATAATTAACATTAATTATTATTGTGACCATTATCAACGAATTTGATTGACAAATAAGACTCTTAAACTCATAACAATGATTTATATTTTTAGCATCTAATGTATCAAAGGATATTACCGACAGATAAACGTTGTCAATTGTTGACTGGTAAGACCCTTTAACCCATAATAATGATTTATGTTGTTGACCCTCAATGTACCGACATATATTATCAACTAATATTATCGACGGATAAGACTCTTAAATCCATACCATTAATTTTTGTTTTCGGGACTCGATTTACCGACGGATAGACACCTACTGGCGATTATCAATGAATTGTACCGACGAATAACACCCTTAAGCTAGTAACAATGATTTTTGTTTTTGACGCTCATTTTACTGACTAATGAACATTTTCTAGTAATTATTGACGAACAAATTGTATCTACGAATAAGACCCTTAAACCCATACCAATAATTTCTGTTTGTGGGGCTCAATTTACTAACAGATAAACACCTCCTGAAGATTACCGATGGATTGTACTTATGTATTAAACCCTTAAACTCATAACAATAATTTTCTTTTTTGGTACTTGATGAATCTTTACGATAAATATACCAACTCAGTTGTAATAAATTGTCTTAAAAAGACAAATGTCGAACCCATAATGAACAATTATTTAAAATCCTAATCGCAATATTCACTAAGTATAAGAATATGTACAATAATTGAATTCTTTTGATATAAGTTTGCGTGAAAATTAAACTAAAACAAAATAAATTCGTAAAACAATTCAATCGATAAAATCGGGATTGAAAAAATAATCTATTTCACTCATATGTATTTTGGGTAAATAAAAACATACAATATTCTAACCTAATTGGTATTGATGCAACATATAAAAGTCATTCATATTAATTCATCAATTATTAAGATTATTAAGATTATCTCTTAAACATTGATGTCTCATATCTTTAGAAAACATTCTTATCATTAAGAAAAGAAGATGTTGTATAGCAATTGATACATTCAAATCTATTCCTAGCATAAAAGCATATCAAGTATTCTCATTTAGGTCAGATTCTTTGAAGTACTTCCCAGTTAAATCCAATAATCATGTTCATGAATAAAAAATCAAGCTTTAAGTATAAAATACAATATCTAATAATCAAGTTTATGAATACAAATTTAAGTTTTAAGCACAAAATACAAGATTCAATAATCATGTTCATGAATAAAAATTCAAGCTTTAAGTACAAAATGACAATACCAATATCAAAGAGGAACATAAATTCATATATAATTACCACCAAAGTACATTAGAGTTTGAATAGACTACTCTCAATCTGATAGAAAAGAATTAGTCACTCATGGTGGCTATTACATGCACCAAAGCCAAAGAAAGAAATCGGGAAAGGTTATCCTGTCTCTTTTAGGGTTTCTTTCCTTCCCCACTAGGTCACACTTTTCTCTCCACCCTTACGCTCTTATTTAACCTAATTGTACTTGGATTAAGTAACATCTCTATTCATAATATATCTATTTGTTTCATCTCTTCTTAAATTCATGAAAATAACACAAAATTGGAAATTAATAGTTCTATTAATCTCATCAGTCCAAAATATATTATTAAATTTTAATTTAAATATAATTAAGATAGATGTGTGTTTGGTTGTTACAAAAACCGTCCTCTTTCATAGATAGATTATTAATTGGACTATTAAATTTCAATAAAAAGCATAATTCGAAGCAATAATATTTTTTGCTGATGGATATGTTATTTCATTTTATTAATACAACATTTGAGAAGTAAATGGTTATGCTACGTCTTGTGCAGGTGCGTCAAATAGATGTGTGTTTGACCAAATAATATTTAGAAATAAAAATAAAAATAAATAAAAGTACATCATTGATTGATTTCAAATATAATTAAATTAGAAGAAATTATTTAACAAGGCCCTAAAACACAGAAAGCTAGTTCATAAAAATTTGACAGCATTGGATAGTGGTCCTTACTCATGCCCTTTTCTGTGATCAATATGAAAGTGATACCTTGTCTTATTATTATAGCTTTTTCTGTTAAAAAAATATATTAAAACATAATTTTCAAAACAATTATACTAAATGTTGATTATATAATATCTAAAAGTCATTTGACCCTAATAATTGAGGTAAATAATAGATATAATTTTTTTTTAACTAAGGTATACATCTTATTAAGACAAAACTAATAACTCATCAAGTAGTGGATAGTATTTTAGATATAATAATTTTAATAGTATGATGAAACTTAAGGTGAACCATTAGGGTTAGAAAAGGACATAAGGTTTTTTAGTTATTTAGTTTTAAAAGTTTTCACAATTTTTTATCTGTACTTTGACACCACTTTCATTTTAGTTTGAAATCCAAAAAAATTATTATTTTATTATAATATAATATTTTATTTCAATTTTTTTTTCTTCTTTTTATTCGAATAAGAGCCATGATTAATTATTAATTTTTATTCACAACTAAGTATTAAAACAATTTTCATTTATAATCTAAAATAATTTGATAACTAAAATTTTTATATATAATTAAATATCAATTTAAAAATTATTTATCAATAATAAAAATTAATTTAAATATTAATATTTTTTTAATTTTCAAAATAGTATTTAATATAATAATTAATTATTTTTTATCTTTAAAATTGATTTTTATTTAATGATTTTTTAGTAGTGTTTATTTTCACTCTTCCTTATGTAGATAGATACACATTTGCATACTAATTTCTTTTTATCCTTTTATGTTTTGATTTATCTCTAAAAAAATATTCTTTTATTAAAATAAATTCATTTTTTTTTCTGATTTTCTTCAAATTCTTCCTTCTTCTCTTTATATAAGTTGTTCTTTTTACATGAACTAGAATGATATAATATAAATTTATAATAATTTAAAAAAAATATAAATACATATATTTATGATAAAATTAACAAATTCAGATATAGAGACAAATAAAATTATGTCAAACAATAAATAAATAAATCAAATTTCTTTTACTTTTAGAATAATTTTAGATGTCTCAAAACACTAAATCAAATAGCATAATAAAAATATTCACACACAAGCATTATGTTTCAGTAATGTTAAATAACTATGAATTCGTGCTAGAGAAAGTTAAGGCTAGACTAAGCAGGTGGAAAGACAGGTGCTTGACAATGGCAGGGAGAATTTGTTTGATTAAATCTGTTCTTTCTTCGATTATGTTATTCTTCATGTCATTATTGAAATTGTCTTCTGGGGCGGCAAAAAAGTTGGTCAGAATCTAAAGAAATTTTCTTTGGGGATGGGGTGCAGAAGGAAAGAAGATTGCATGGGCTTCTTGGAATTTGGTTTGTAAGCCTCACGAGTTTGGGGGTTTAGGAATTATTGACCTAAAGTTGTTTAACTTGGCTTTGCTAGGAAAGTGGATTTGGAGGTTGGGTTCGGATAAGGGTGGTCTTTGGAAGGAGGTTCTCGTTTCTAAATACGGCGGGTGGAGAAGTCTGGGAGAGGATGGAAAAAGCAAGAGGAGCTCTCTTTGGTGGAATGATCTGAAAGAGGTGTGGGCTTCGGAGGGTTGGGGGAGAAGTTTTGAGGAGGGGTTCAAGTGGAAAGTCGAAGATGGAAAGGATGTTTCTTTTTGGAAGGATAGTTGGTTGGGAGGTGTTGCGCTGTTGAATGCATTTTCGAGGTTGTTCTCTATCTGTATGACCAAGGATGCAAAGGTGGCAAAGCTTGGGTATTGGGATAATGGCATTTGGGTTTGGCAGCTAGCTTGGAGAAGACACTTTTTTGACTAGGAGAAGCCTTCGGTGGACCAGATGAGTCAGTTTCTGCTCGAGGCTAGGTTAGTCAAGGGAGAGGCTGATAGATGGATTTGGAAGGACGGGGGCTTTCAAACTTACTCAATTAATTCTGCTTACAATCTCGTTAGGAAGGATAAAGAGGAGGATTCTTCTTCGGTTTGTTGTAAGTTGTGGAGGTGCAAAGCAGTACCCTTTACCGTTCTTACAGCTTGGAGGGTGTTGGAAAACAAGCTTGCTACTAGGGGTAATTTGAAAAGAAGAGGGATGTCGGTAGAAAGTTCGATGCGTTGTCTGTGCGGGAATGAGGAAGAGTCTTACAAACATTTGTTCTTCGATTGCAGTTTCGCTCGACGAGTGTGGAGTTTATGCTTTAAATGACTTGGAGTATCATTTGTATCTCATATAGACCCGAAGTCAAACTTTGATCAATTCGGGATGACCATGTCTTCAGATTTGGTTAATTTACTATGGAGCACAATTTGGGTTGGGGTGGTGAGTGAAATTTAGAACCACGGGAATTTTATCATATTCAAAAGGGGAGTGACTGATGTGTCTGAAGTTTTCGCTTTGATGCAAGTAAAGGTTTGGTCTTGGGTTTCTGCAAAAATTCGCTTAGCTTCGTTTTCTTATTCTGATTGGTGTCTGGAACCTGTGGAAAGTTTGAGGTCGGTCTCTTGAAGATGTTTTCTAGGTATAGAAAGGGATGGGAGTTCTAGTTATTAGTTGGCATTAGGATGAAGCTAGCTTTTGAGTATTTTGGATGAAGTTGGCGTTTGAGTACCATGTATAAGGGTTGAACCACCCACTTATAAAGTGGTTCCTATTAATTTATTTTTTTATTGTTGATCAAATTAAAAAAAAAATGAAATCGTGGTAGAGTGAGTTTAATTAATTTCAGAAACTCCATCATATAATTTTTCTAATTTTTTGTTAATACATAAAATAATTTTAAGTTATAAGAGTTTCGTATTAAAGTGGCCTCTCGATGTTATATATATTTGTCTCCACTTACTTTTAATTTAGGTACTACTTTTACGTGTTCTGTTGCTAAACATTTTTGTATTATAAATTAAAATTATATTTTTACCCAATAAGTTTTTAGAGATAAAATTTATTTGCTAATTTTTAGGATGATTACGCTAAACGATTTCTTGCGTTTAGGAAACAATTAATATTTTATCGTCCCACTGTTCCAATTCAATTAATATTTTATCGTCCCACTATTCCAATTCAAATTTATGGATCCATTAATGACTCCAAGGATCACTCTACTAGTTAATAAAAAAATAAAATTGAATTAATAATTTAAATTTAACATATATTTTTCGTGTATAAATATTAAAAAAAAATATTTGTTAATTTATTTTATAAATTTGATTTTTATACTACCAGAAGTATTAAACTAAATTATCAGAATACAAATTACTATTTTTTTAGATTTAATTAACTTCTTTTGTTAATCTAACTTTTTTTAATGAAGTTTAAAATATCTTTTATTCTTTAGGAATACTAAAGTATGAAGAATGAGTCACTGGAAAGCAAAATTAGGTACGTGAAATCGATCAAATCTGATCCACATCGGACCGCGTAAAGGGAAAACTAATAAAGATAAGTGTTGGAATTCACAACTTCGAAAGTTTAGAAAAACTGAATAGAGAAAATCTATTTTCAATTAAAAATATTTTTTATTATTTATAATCTTTTACATAGTGACTAAAAAAACAAACCCTATCTCTCCAATAAGACCTATTATTTATGGTAAGTCTTCCAAACCTCCTAGTGAATCGCGTAAACAACATCGTGTTTCGTAATAGTAAAAACAGCTCAAATTGTAACAGTAAAAATGGATAGTTATATTCTAGAAGTCTTCGTTAGGATCAAGATTGAGGGGTTCTTCTAGAGGTTGATTCTTACCTAATGACTTGGTCATTCAAGAACACATGATCGTTCATATGATGTTTAATAACCAATCATTATAATCTCGAATGGTACAGGTTGTGAATCTTGCTATAATCTCATTACTAGTGGGTTGTTATTCCTCAAATATCAACAAATATAATTAAGATTGAACGAGATTTTCTTGGGACTCATTCATGATAAATATTGGGTCTTCCTGAAAATGATTCACACTAATCACTGTGTTTTTTAATGGTCGATTTACTTAATTTAACAATCATCCATTTACAATGGAGGCATAACCCGTAGAACGAAATCATAGTTTTCCATATAAGTTGTCTAAGGATTATCTCAATCATGTCATATCACTCTATCTCAATCATATCATATTACTCGGTCTAGTCGTCCAAGACAAGAGATAATACAATTTCAAATAAATTCCAGGAGTAAGATGTTAAGTTCTTCAATAAATCTCTTAGAACAAAATTTATAAATTTTTTCCAAATCCTTTTGATTAATCATTGATCCATATTAATAGAAACTTTAATTTGATAAGCAATTAACCATAATGAATCAATTTAGAGTCAATTAACAGTACTAGATTTACCCAATTTGATTTTTGAAAAAAATAACCCTAATATGTAAATGATTTAAATTAATTGTTTCAAAAGTTCACCTGTAAGTAAATCTTCAATTAACACACATTATATCCATAATAATTATTTAAAACTCATTCTATTTTGGGAAACAATGTTCTGATGCGTTTATTCATCTATAATCAATTCAGTGATTATAGTAATTACTATTTAACTGATTATAGTAAGTAAACCTTCAATTACCACACATTATATTTAGAATCATTAATTCATTCTCGCTTTGGAAAACAATGTTCTTACATATTTAGATTTAATTTACAGAAATCCTTATTAAACCTTTTATTTTGATTCAAAATTAATCAATTTAAAGTTAGATGCGTTTAAAGAAATAAAAAATGAGTTTGAAAAGTCTTATATGATTGAATCATAATTTTTATTAATTTTTTTTTATCAACAATAAACAATGAATAAATGTGAATCACCTGAGGGGTGATCAAACTCTTATACATAAACAGAACCTTTAACCTTTCTTAGTAGACAAACATCCAAATAAACCTAACATAATACACCTATCTGAATCTAGAGAAAATCACTTAAAGTTTGCTCAAGCCTACACCTAAAAAAGAGTACATCATAAAATCATCTCCATACAAACCAAATAGTCAAGACACCAATCAGACAAAGAAAAAAAATGCAGAATGTGACTTAAATGTCATACACGTCTACACCTTTAATTGAACCAAAGCAAAAACTTACACTATCCACTAAACTCCCTTTAAAAACATAATTTTTATTAATAGATTATTTTATTAGACGGACTCATAATTAATATTTATTCCTTTTAACAATTATTTGTACAACTGGAAGATGTAGTAGGAAGTCCGAGTGTTTAACAGGACGTTAGATAATCTAGAGTCTAACATATTATTAGACGACTCACTAAATCTAAAAAATATTATAATATTTTTTTTTTGGCGTCCAATGTATAGAATAATATTACGGACGCATGTCATGCTACCAGTGACCCTTTAACCCATAATAATGATTTCTGTTTTAGGAATTTAATGTATGAACGAATATTATCGATATATGCAGATCTGTTAGTAATTACAGATAAATTGTACTGACGAATAAGACCCTTAAATCCATAACAGTGATTTTTGTTTTTGACTCTCAATAACAGATAAACATAAATATTATAAAATTGATAATTATTATTATCCGTATAACATTTTCCATCAATAATGATATTTTACTGATACATACGTATCTATCGATAATTATATACGTATATGTTTGTCTCACAATTTTTTGTTTATCAAACAACAACAACAACCCGAAGATGAAATTGCACATAATCCTCCATAAACTTAGAAACCCTTACCTAAACAACCAAAACTGTAATTAGAAGATAAACCAACTAAGTTACCAATTCTCTCGTTTGATAACGTATGAAACTCTAAAAAACACAAAGCAAAGTCATAAAAGTTTGGCAGCAATAGATAGTGGTGCATAAGATGAAAGTGATACCTCGTCTTATTATTGTAGCATTTTTTGATAATTTTATACTAAAAGTCATTGTATTCAAAAAAATTATACTAAAAGTTTATTATATAATATCTACAAGTCATTTGACCCTAATAATTGAGGTTAATGATAGATATAAATATTTTTTTTATTAACTAACCTATACATCTCATTAAGACTAAACTAATAAGTTGATATAGTGATGTTAATAATATGATGGAACTTGAGGTGAACCATTAGGGTTAGAAAAAGGACATGTCACTCTTGTTAATTACTTACTTTAAAAAACTTTCACACTTTTTATTTGCATAATAAATCTTAACAACAGTTACATTCACTTCACACCTTTAAAATAAAATTATTATTTTATTATAATATAATATTTTATTTAAAAAATTGTAAAATAATTATTTTTTTAATAGAGTGTTAAAATAAAAATTAATCTTTTTATTTAAGGAGTGAGTCATGACTAATTATTAATTTTTAGAATAATGTGTGTTTGACATTTTTTTCCTCTTCCGTTCCTTTATAACCTCTTTTAATAATAAAATATTATATTAAATTAATAAAAATAAAATAAATAAAATTATAAAATAAAATAATAATATTATTAATTGTGAAATCAGAATATCAGTGTCATTGTCATAATTTTTATTCACTAAGTACTAAAACAATTCTCAATTGTGAGTTTAATTTACTGCATTTGACTATGTCAAATATGTGATTTTCTAATGACCTAATTGTTTTTTATGTACAAAATATAAATAATTTATTTCACTATTAGTGTACGTATCTTACCTTCATAATTTTAAGAAAAAAACTTTATCCAAACTGGAAGCATAGCTATGAAAACTTTTATAAAAAGAAAAGAAAGCATAGTTTCACCAAAAATTAATTCAGAGGCTATGAAGATAAAACAGACCAAAACCATTTCATACATATACAAGGAATCATCATCACGAGAGAACCAACAAAAAATACTATAAAAAAAACCATAAATAGTAATTGATTTACTAAATGATCAAAATCAATCACTGTTTTAATTAGTGACAAGTTTAGTGATTAACTAAAATTGGTTGTTAATATCTTAGTCATTAATGCATGACTAATTTAGTGACTGAAAACTGTGATTGATTTAATTATATAAATTGTGATTGAAATTTGTGACCAAAATTGTAATTGATTCTAAAATATTTTTTTCATCACCATTTTGAATATTTTTTAAACAAATATAAATTTGATAATTGTTTTGTACAATACAATTTCATCATAATAACACCTAATTTTACATAAATATATTTTTAAATACTAACATCAAAAAATATTGATACTGTTAAAGATTAAGCAATACAAGCATACAAAAAGGTTTGTAGTGTTGTTATATAACTAAGATTCAATGCAAATAATACAATTTTAAAAACATAAAATCTAAGTACGGTAAGGAGAATTAAGGAGAATAAAGTTTCAATTCATAAAGGAGGTTGAAAGTTAATTTTTTCCATCAACAAATGCAACATTTTTGTTATTTTGCTGAATTTTTGTCTCATTATTCAACATTCTATCACGGTCACCCCTTTAAGTTTCAGCAGCAAATAACTCTTTTTTCCTGGTTGAATCTCCTTTTATGACTTGTATAGACGAAGATGTAGAATCGTGATAGGATTTTCCAGTTTCTTTGGTTGACTCAGATCCAAACCCATAAACCTTACCTTTGTTAATTCTAGCAACTTTACACCAAAGAGTAATTCATCAGGTGGAGACACTCTTACATCAGATATTGATTGGGATGCTTGCTTTTCCCATGCACAAGTATATTTTGCCTATGAACATCAGAGTCCTGTTAACCAAACAAAACAATTATGTTGCATTAATAGAACGGATTTTTTAAATAAGTAAATTTTGAAGATGTAATGACTTGATAAATCTTTAATTGATACAAGAGAACAACAAAAAAAAACTTTGGAATTTTCTGCCAAAACCTTGTTTGTTTTATTGTTTTGGCAGAGATTAATGGATGCTAGCTAAGAAGTTCCTCATTTTTGCATAAATTGTATATGCTCGGACTCTGTCAAGACTGATATAAACCATAACCAAGACTTGTTAAGCATTGATGAAGGTGTCGAAAATCCTGTTAGGCTAGCATTGTTGTCTGATCATGGTCCTCCTGACCTCTTTTTATCAATGGATCAAGAGATTTCCTTTTGATCTATATATAATATTTTTCACATTGTCATCATCTCAAATATAATTTGTATGTCTGTAATGCATTATGATAGTTTAAGATAAAGTTTACAATCAGTTATATACTATGAATTAGTCTTATTAGTCGAATATTATTTGAAAATAATTAATAACCTCTTATTTTGTAATATTATAGGTTTTTCTTATAATATGTTTAACTTGATACCCATATAATTTTTTTAGGCTCAAATATACTGTCTTTTTATTAGATTTAATTTTGTCTCTTTTTAATTTTAATTTAATATTTCATTTTTTAAAAGTTAATTAATCAAAATACTTTCTATAGTGGGGTAAAACTTTTCCTTTTTGTTGAGCATAAGAATGATGTATAACTGCTACAAAGGTTTCTCCATATAAAGTGGAATTTTTGTTTAGCATGGTTTTGGTGAATTCTACATACCCTTTTTCTGAAATATAGCCTAGTTTGTTCTTTCACATGTGGTTGTGGAAACAGTATAACATGATTCAGATTTCTGAAGCTTTTTGTGAACCGTTGAAAGGAATAATGGAAACCCGATCTTGGAAGGGACTTATAATAGAAGTATACTTATTTCGAATAATGCAATTTAAATTCTCAATTTTATAATTTTGGATTTTACTCTCCAAAACACATAATCCTCCGCAATGTACACCATTGACACCGATATTTGGAGAAGGGAGTAGCCCCTCAAACAGAAAGAGAAGGTATATTCATTTTTTTTCCCTTTTTTTAGAATTAATATATTTACAACCTTTATAAGATGTCCAACATGAATTTTTTTTTATTGTATTCATATTTAATATTTTTTTTATTGATTAAGATATTATTATTACATTATAAATGGATTGTTAACTAGTTATATATTTTAAAGAAATTGAAAACAAAATCATTTTTTAGTATATTTTTTTCTTTCAAATTATGGAAATGCTAAAAGAAAGTCATGAGTGTAGAAAAAAATAAAATCTTGTGTGGATGAACTCTTCCATAAGTGATGACTCCTTTTGATTTAGAATTAACGTGTTTTTTTATTTATAAAACTATGTAATATATCATTATAAAGCTTTAACATTTTTACTAAGTTCACACATTAAAGTTTCATCAATCATGTAATCGTATGAAAATTCTATAAAAAGAAGAAAAAAAATATAAAGAGGAAGAAAGAGTTAAATCGAAACTCGTGTAAAGAATAAATAGGATCCAAAGAGCTTATAAAACCTATATTAATCTAAACTAACAAGACTTGTTGGAAAAATCTTCAATACATTTATTATTACTACTTAAAAAAACAACGATTCTAGAACCGTTGTTATAAAACCACATTAACAACACATGTAAAAACTATCATTCTATCAAATAAATGAAAAATTAAAAAAAAAAACACTTATCATGACGATTTCACACTGGAATCATTGTTATAAGTGCTTCTGATGGGTTTTTAAAGACGATTTCCACTTAAACCGTCGTTATAAATAAATAATTTTTAAAAAAAAGTTTTATTATTATATACTTACTCTAATCCTGCATACAATATCAGATTTCCAGAACTATAATGCATGTAATATCATAATTTAAATATGAAATTCTGCATACAATCTACAAAAAAGTTCTATAAATATACGAAAAAGTTCTATGTCATTCTAATAATTCATATATCCTAAAGTGTTATACATTGTTACCTTAAGGTACATGTTCTTTGCATTTTCACTTTCCCTCCGACTCAACATATTATTACAGAATAAACACTGAAATAATAAGATTAAAATGTTGGAACACATAACATTATGTAATGTAATGTATGAGTAATAAATTTGTGAATGTAATATAATCATAATAGTTTGATAAATCTCTAATTTATACTAGAAAACATCATGCAACATTTTAGAATTTTCTGACAAGTGAAATTATGAGAACTAAAACCGTAAAATACCTTAAAAAGACCTAAATAATACTTAAAAATAAAAAAATAATAGTAAATAGTTGATTTTGGAATTTTGGTCGACCCCAATCCCCTACGGAAATTGGCCACGTGATTTTTTACCTCGTTTCGAGCAACTTTCATTTGTTACGCCCACGTGATTTGTTACCTCGTTTCAAGCAACTTTCATTTTTTACGCGTCTCCATCTGACTTCTCTGTCAAAAGTTATGACCGTTTGAAGTTTCATCATGCAAATTTTTGCTAATTCAAAATCTATCACTCTTCTCTTCAATGATAGGACTCCTCCATCAAATATTCACTAAATGAAGTTCCCACAAATCCTAAAGTACTAGATACATGCAAATATTTATTATAAAGTTAATTTTTTTTTCAAGATAGTAACTTTTCTATAGTGATTTAGGGTTTAGGTGTTGTTGGCATGCGAAGGTGTAGCCGGCGTGAAGGGTTGGCGGCAGAGGCAGCTCGCGCGCGAAGGAGAGATGCGACAACCACCAGTGACGTTGGACGCCGCAAAGGGGAGGAGAGAAGAAGATGCTGACAACGCAAGGGTTAGGGAGCTTGGATGGTTAGTGCGGGGGGTGTGGGGTGGAAGCTTAAAGGGTTTATAGGGAGAGAGGAGAGCTAAAGGCACGGTGACAACGGCAATGGATTCGCAAGCACCACTCAATGAAGAAGAAGAGTGCGCGCGAGAGAGAAAAAGAGTGAGTTTGAGCGTGGGCTGGGGGGTTTTGATATAAGGTTCAGTTTTATAATGACGGTTCAATAGAGTAACCGTCATTATTTGTGCCCAGATTCATTTTTAATGACAGTTATAGCGATAACTGTTGTTATATCTCATCGAAAATTCAAAAAAATTACAGAAATGTCACCACGCTTTTTGCTACGACGTTTTTTTTAATGTTGTTATTCTTAGTCGTTTTTTAGCCTTTTTGTACTAGTATATCCTTTTTAAGGATATAAAACACTTTAAAATCAAGAACTTTGTAGGTGTTAAAAAGTCTTCTGTTAGTGAGCTTTCAGTTTCCAAGGAGAGCATGAAAAACCAAAGAAAAGTCACATTCAGACACATTTATAGTTTTTCATTTTAAAGGTCTCTATTGCAATGATAACAACCATAAACTCAATGTAAATAGAGAACTTGATGCCTAAATAGAGAGTAAAACCTCCAACAAACTTTCATTTATTACCTCTAAAGATACCACCACTTATAGCATTACTGAGGTAACCTCTAGTAGCACCGTCAATATTAACCTCTAATCAACTAACACCAAGAATAGACCAATCTACTTGTTTTACTCTAGTACCTTTTGAAATTTTTAGTTTGAACATTGAAAAACTTCAAAATGAAAATATGAGTTATATCATTATGCATATAGATTTAAAAGAATATTTTATCAACTATCTGAATATTTCATTGAAAAAAAATGAATCATCAACTAAAAAAGGATAGGTTTTTAAATTTCATATGATTTCTAAATTTCCAAAATTATCCAAATAATAAAGATAAAAAGTTTGTTAACTCCTTAACAAGTGTACTAAATCTTACAGTAGTAAAATTGGAAACTCCAAATATTGTTTTCCAAAAAATTTATGTATGCCTAAGTAAATATGAATTCTTACTATTTTGAACTAATAATTTAAAGGCATCGATTAATATGAATTTAGACAGTGAAAAAAAATTCTAATTTTAAAGTATTCAATGCTATTAAATTTAAAATTATATTACTTAATCAGGATAAAAATTTAGTGGGGTTGAATTTCATGAACTCAACTCAATGCATGTTTTCTTATCAATATATCTTTAACATAACTCCAACATTCACACAATAAGTTCATTATTCCTAATTCCTTAAAGATGAGTTATAAACCTTATTGCAAAAAATATTAATCCTTTAGTTCTTTTTACACAAGATTTGCATGAAGAATAAATGTTTAGAATGACTAAGAGATATAAAATTATTTTCCAATGTTTAGAAACAACACAAGGCATAATCAAACCTTGCAACGTAAAACATTTAGAAAGAACACAAGAGTCATATGACATATTTATATTGAAAAGAAAAACTAATATAGAAGAAATTAATTACATCCAACCCCAATGAAAATGGGAGTTGGCTACTCCTAAACATTTGGAGTACAAAAAATGACAAAGAGAATGACAAGTTTGAAGTGGGAAGTCCTTATGCAAATTTTCCTCGCACAACAACTCTTCCAAGCACACTTGTTCATTCTCCCTCCAAAAGTTTTTTCCACATGTTCAATTTTCACTTTTTAAACCAATTACAAAAAGTGAACTCACAGTGAGAAACAACTTTTTAAACAATATGAAACCTTTGTATCTTATCCAATGAATGCTTTGTTGGCCTAACGAGTCATGGTCGTTGGGAGAGAAGGTTTATAAACGAGTTCATCTTCTCTTGCTTCAACCTTTCTATCTCCAAAAAAATTGTTTAAACCATAAATTTCAGCATCAAATGAACAAGTTCATGACATAAATATAAATTAAGAGGTTTAATTCGTATGATAAAACAACTTATTATCATAATTATGAAAACCTATTGTCACAAAGGATATGACTAGCTCTTTCAAATAGAATTGACAGACAAAATTTAATGAGACCCAAAGATTCTTAGCAAAAACACCCTCAAAGCAAAGATTAATCAAACTTTGTTCATGAAGATTGTAAAAACTGCAACTAGATACATAAGCTAATGCCTTTTATATAATTTTTTTTTATCAAGTAATAAGTAATTATGTAACAACTTTCACAAAACTAAAGATTTAGGGTTTAATTAGTAGAATGATATATTATATCAAATAATAATTCCACAAGAATAAGAAACATAATTGGTATGAATAATGGAATGATTAGTGCACTACAAAGAAGTTGTGCCAAAGACACACAACTTCAGCTCATAATGTGGTTCATGTGAAAATTGTGTCACAATGACACAATTTTAGCACAAAGGTAATAGATCTGAAGTCATTAGGACAAGGGACGACTTTGAATGAATTTTTAATTAAGGTTTAATTAAATTTGTGCTATGGTGATACAACCTCAATGTAGAATCAATATGCTAAAGTCATGCCACCATGCACAACTTTAGTTGTATGAAATATGCATTGAAGTCGCGCATGCAAAGGACAACTTTAGTCTTGCAGATTTTTTTCTAAAAAAAATATAATAATTAATTGAATTATTAAAAATATAAAAAAATGACAAGTTTTATAAAGTTTTGTATGAAAGAACTTCAAATGGTCATAAATTATAGAGATTTAGGATTAAGATGTATTAAAAATAAAAGTTGTTGGAAATGAGGTAAATAATACAATGACCAATGCCTAAAAGAATTTGGAGATACCAAATTTTCAAAAAAATCAACCATCTATTAAGAATTTTATTCTTTTAGTATTTTGGACGCATTTTTGTATATTTTAGACTTTTAATTATGTTTGGTTTAGGCTTTTAACACCATTTTTTAATTAAAAAAAAATAATAAATCTTTCACAATTTTATAAAAAATTTCAATTTAATAATTTAATTAATTATTGCATTTTTATAAAAACAAAACAAACTTTTGTTTTTCAAAAAAATTATGCAAAGTTAAAGTTTTGCACTAAAGATCCAATCAAAGTCGTCCTTGACCCGATCACCTTTATATCTATTAATTTTGCACTAAAGACGTGTCACCATGACACGATTGTTTAAGCTCAAGTTGCATGTCCCTATCATGACTTCATATTGGAGTCGTTCCAGCAAGACACAACTTCCCAAGTCATAATAAAAAAAAGTTTAAGTAATATACATCCCAAATTACATTACGTCCAAAAATCTACTATGTCATTTTTTATCAATAAAAAATAAATAAATTAATTATAAGGGAACACTTCAGGAGTGCCCCAACCCTTATACAACTGCCACCAACATTTCCATCTCTCCATCTAACTAACAACCTCATAATCAGTACAATAAAAACAAAACCACACTGCTTCCTACAAAAAAAAAAAAACTTATCCAAAGACAAAGAGCTCCATAATTATGCAGTAAGAAGCACAAAAAAAAGAGGACTAGAAAATTTTCTCCCTTCTAATTGGTATCTGTTTGCTTGGTTCTTAATGACCCTTGTAACAACAACACTAATGCCCCTGATACTGCCAAAAACAGCTTTCCTAGAACCCCATTCTGCCTCCAAAATCATATACATTTGCATTGTTGGGTATGAAGCCAGGACCAATTAGGTTGGGCTGACTAGGCACCATGTTTAGTGGTGGGCTTAATAATTGTGTCCCTTCTATAATCTCTATTTAAAGAGATCATTGTTCTTGTAATTGGTGTGCAACAGGACATAATGAAAACCTAATAGTTGCCCATGTGGATGTAGGTTGCAGTTGGCAACCGAACCACGTTAAATCTTGTGTCGTTTATTTTTCTGCAGTTGATTCTTGATTGTGTGTGTTGCTTCCACGTGTGTTTTTTCCCATCGAGTGGTATCAAGAGCTTTGGTTCGTTTACACACTAGAGATCCGATCAGCAGAAATTAATCAACGAGACATGAAAATTGCAGCTGCAGCGGCGTCCCAATGCTAGTGTTTCACAAGGGTTGCAGTAGCGTCCCAAAGTTAGGGTTTCGCAGAGGCGGCAACAACGTCACAAAGCTAGGGTTTCGCAGGGGCTGTAGCGGCATCACAAAGTTAGGGTTTCACAGTGGCCTAGGATTCACGACAACCAAGACCTGCGACTCGCAGTAGGCGGTGCGACGTGCAGTGGTGTGGGTCGCAACAAGAGTGGTGGCGGCTCACGACGTTGTGCAGGTGGCTTGCTCGGAGTAGGATCGTGTCCAGGCAGTGTGGTGGAGTGCGCTAGTAAGGCGACAGATCGTGTTTCACGGCGAAAAGGTGCAGGTGCTTGCGGTGAGCGAGACGACACGAAGGTGCAGTGCGATGACAGTGATGGAAGACGCAAGGTGGCGCGTGCATTTTTCTACTGATGCAGTAGTGTCGGTGCGGTGCTAGGCGCAAGGTGTGATTGTTTTTTGCTGCGGCACGGAGTTATGACAGTTCAGTTACTGAGCACATCAATATTCGATCTTAGCCTGACTTACGTCAGTGGGCATTAAGTTCGATGATGAAGTTCAAGCTTTACTACTGCTATTGTCTTTGTTTGACAGTTGGTCCGGAACGGTTACCGCAATTACCAGTTCAACGGGATCCAATGGATTCACTTTTGAGAAGATTCGTGATCTCATTCTTGGTGAGGATGTCTGAAGAAAGAGTTATGGGGAGTTATCTAGTGAATCGCTATATGTCATCGGAGGTAAGAATAATATCAGAGATAGTGGGAGCAAGAACAAAAGAAGGAGTCAGTCAAAGACTCGGGATTGCTCAAGTGTAACATGTTGGAACTGTGCAAGGAGGTGGGGCATTTCAGGAATCAATGACAAATGATAAACAAGTCAACATTGTAGAAGATTCCCCGGACGAGGACCTTTTAGTCTGTTGCGCGGATAGCAGTATGGATTCCTGGGTCATGGATTCTAAAGCATTGCAGAATCTAGTTATTGTAGACTTTGGAAAGGTAAGACTAGCAGAAAACAAAACTCTTGATGTTACGGGCATGTGTGACATAGTGTTGAAGACACCAGTTGGTTTCTGGGCTTTGAAGGATGTCAGAGTTGTTCCAAGCGTGATGAAAAGTTTGATTTCTGTTAGGCAGTTGGACGAACAGGGACATAAGTGAAGTTCGAAAATCAGTAGTGGAAGGTCGTTAAGGGAAATCTTGTCATGGCCTGCGGAAGAAAGAGAGATTCGTTGTATATAGTCAGATTAACATGTCTAAGGGAGTGACCATCCCAGTTCAGAAGATAAACAAAGTCCGGTTCACAGAATCTCGTGGGCAGAAGAGGGTTGTCTTTACAAGAGAGAAACCCAGAGCCACGGGTCAGATTCAGGATGAACGAGCATGGAAAGGTTCAGGTAGACCAGTCAGAGGTACTTATGATAGTGGGAGCACGGGTCGTGCTTCAGTTGAGGTTCCTAGACGACAGTGGGTTAGGAAAACCAGTATTCCAGTGGTTGAAAATTCTCCAGAAAATTTCTTGTTGAATATGGAGAGTGTTTATTCTCAGGTTGTTCCAGGATCCGATAGTTCCTATAAGTGGGAGTCGATATGAATAGAGAACGGGTCAGTGACTGACGTGTTGAAACTCAGGGGAGTTTTCACGAAGTCTTCAAAATGATTAAGGATGTTGGTGGCAACTAGAGGTGGAACATTGAGTTCCGTCGACAGATTACAGAAGTACATGTACACAGTTGAAGCGCAGGTGAACATTGTTCCGTGACTTCAAGTGGGAGATTGTTGGGTATGAAGTCAAGACCAATTGGGTTGGGCTGACAAGACACCATGTACACAGTTGAAGCATAGATAAACATTGTTCCGTGGCTTCAAGTGGGAGATTGTTGGGTATGAATCCAGGATCAATTGGGTTGGGCTGACTAGACACCATGTTTAGTGGGTGGGCTTAATCATTGTGTCCCTTTTATAATCTCTATTTAAAGAGATCATTGTACTTGTAATTGGTGTGCATCAGGACATAATGAAAACCTAATAGTTGCCCGTGTGGATGTAAGTTGTAGTTGGCGACCGAACCACATTAAATCTTATGTCGTTTATTTTTCCGCAGTTGATTCTTGATTGTGTGTGTTGCTTCCACGTGCGTTTTTTCCCATCGTGCATGACCTTGTGGAATCAACCAATGTCATTAGTTCCACTTTATGAATTATATTAGTTTTTTATTGATATGAATAAATTCAATTTTCAAGCATAAATAATTTATTCTATTTTCAATAACAAACCAATATATTAGTAATTAGAAATTAAACGAAATTATAATTTTTATTTTATTGTATCATTTCTCATTGTTCTTGGGTTTTAACACTTTAACAAAATATTCATATATGTAACTATCAGTATATCATTATACATTTTAAAGATCTTGTGATAAGTGATATATATATATATATATATATATATATATATATATATATATATATATAAAATGAATGGGTGAAGCATTTGCCCTATAAAAGAGTCTTGGAGTTGATAATCTGCTTCATATACCACACTCTCTGCAAGCAAATAAACAAAAGCTCTCTACTACATACCAGGGACATCATCAACATGGGAGAGGAAGCAAAAAGGTAAGTAGAAATTAAATGATACTCATAAAGCTTTTGTATTCTTTTAAAAATCATCATCCATTAGGGAGGCTAAAATATTGTGGAACCTAGAATTTGTTATACATATATATGAGTTTGGATCTGTAAAAGCAAATGAAAAGGGTTGCACATATGAATCAGAAAATATAGCTCTTAAGATTCACAAATAAAACTTAAGTAGACACATAATATGCAGAAAAACTTCATTGTTACACAAACCTAAATATTATGAACTTAACAAGGATTCTATGCATTTTTTTTCACAAGAAAGTAGTGTTTATCATAGACATAAGCTACAGATCTATTTACTTGACTTGGATATACAGGTATGCAGTGGTGACAGGAGCTAACAAGGGAATTGGTTTTGGGATATGCAAGAAACTGACTTTGAATGGAGTTGTGGTGGTGCTAACAGCTAGAAATGAGAAAAGGGGTTTGGAAGCAGTGGAAAAATTGAAAGAGTTTGGTCTCTCAGACCTTCTGGTTTTTCATCAACTTGATGTCACTGATCCTCCTAGTGTTGCTGCTTTGGCACAATTCATCAAAACTAGATTTGGAAGACTTGACATCTTGGTACCAATTTATGTGTCACTATTTCAACTTGTTCAGATTAATTGCAGTTTTGGCATCATTGGTTTTCTCAGATTCTCAATGAAGAAAGAACCAGAATATTTTCATGATAGGTTTCATTTTTTTCATCTATTTGGGTGCAGGTGAACAATGCAGGTGTTCCTGGTGGATTAGTAAATGGAGAGAATGTTCTTAGAAAGGTAAGGTTAATTCCTTTTGTCTTTCATGACAACCATAATATTTGTGATTACATTGGTTATATTTGTGTGCTATTTTTCCTAATAAAGATTTCTACGACAATAACTTAATCATAGATATTTTTTTTCTCAGCAAACTTAATCATAGATAAATTACATGACATTTTCTGATTGTTTTTTTGCAAAATATTATAATTATATTTCTTTGTTTTTATTGTTATAATAGTCGCAATTGATAATGTTTTTAAAATACACAAAAAAATTTGTATGAAATTTAAAAAAAGCTATATGTAATTAGAAAAACAAAATATAATTTCATCTAATATAAAACCTATTGGTTCATAAGAAATTAACATGTAAAGGTTGACCCAAATAAAAAGTTTTAATACAAAGTCATTTGTAAGAGTGATTTAGATTTTTCTTTTCTTTTTTTATTAGTGTTTTTACTCCCTAATTTACATGTATTCGATTAAATATAAGTGATTTATTTAGGTCATTCAGTCTTTGTTTGATTTTTGCGTATGAACTTTGTTTTTCTTAATTATTTTGAAAGGCAAGTAGGTGGTTTTCGATTTTTTGAGCCCTATTTTCTAGTATATATATTATAGTTGAAAGTTAGTGACAAATCTTTGAGGAGGTGTTGTCTGTATGCTTTTGTACATTGATTTAATTATCCTTAAAAAGATTTTTTATTTTTTTATTGCTGATAAAAAAAAGATCTAGTTTATTATTTTAGGTAGATGTGAAACTAAAATAGTTGAATTTTGAAAAATTTAAATTAGAAATCTCACCTTAACTATAAATAAAAATATTTTATATTATATAAGTGGGTCCAAATCTACCAATCTTATAAAATTGAGTTCAAATCAAGTTTACTCAATTTCTTATTAATGTGATAAAAAAATTTAAAACCTTGCTCACTAACTCTTCTTCTCAATATGATAAAAAATAATTAAAACCTTGATGTTATAGGTCATATACAATTTATCGTAATCATGAAACATTTTTTTAGAAGCTGAGTTGACAATTGCAATGTTTAATTACAACTTCATCACATGGTGTAGTCCATGATTTGAAACACTACATGTGAATGAAGCATTTGTTTTAGTACTCAATGCATAAGAATTGTATATTTGCCATGTGCATGCATCGAGATTGAGATTGCTACAAGGTACAAAAAGGAGAATAGAAAGATGAAGTACAAGATATCCATTTTTGTATTGTTATGATGAAGTAGAAAGCAAAGAGTGGGTATATTTTAATGGGTGCATGCCTAAAATTGTTGATAAAAATAACTATTAATTAATAGGTATTGGTCAACGGTATTTGGTAGTGCTTCTTTGTGTTATATTTAGAGTGATTAGAAACATATATTTTATTAGTATATATTTTAGTTAATGATTTTAAGAAATATAATAACCAAAATCTTTGCAAAAACATATTTAACCAACTTTTTCTGTAATTTTTTTAAATAAAATCATATAAAAACCCTAATTTTACTTAAACAAAATTTTAAAACATTCTTTTTACATCATGAAAGAGGAGATTAAATCCCTTTAGATGACAATGTAAAAAATCGAGTGGTTATCAATAATTACATTTTTTAAAATTTAGTTTATTATTTTCAATAAAATTTCTTTTTCAATCACTTTTTTTTTTTTTATCACAATTGAATATGAAACTTTTCTTTAAGAATTTGAGTTCTGTTTTTTCGAATAACAGGTTGCTTCTTTCTCGATATATCACTTCAAAATAAAATTTAATTTACTTTTTGAAGGAAAAAAAAATATCTATTTGTGTGCTTAATATTTTTTTTTTCAAATATAAGTTTCTCTAACCTTATTTGAGCTTTCGATTCTTAATTATTCAAAATTTATTTTAACTCTCTTTATAATTTTAAAAAAATAAATCCAATTGATAAAAATATATATAATAAATAAAACTTGATTGGAAAAGACTAAATATACTTAAAAACATATTGATGACATAAGCATAATAGTAAAAACACCGTACAATATTTGTGGAAGACACATTTAACTCAAAAATTATGTTTTAAGTAAATATAGGAAAAAATTATTTGCCGAACAAATTAAAAAGTTATATAAATTTATACTTAGAAGACACATAAATTTCTACATTAAATAAAAGATTACATTTTTGAAATATTTATTTTTATAATAATTATATTAACAATTATATTTAAAATAATTTATTATATCAGTAAATATCAAAACTAGTTCATATATATTTCCCTCTTTTTAACCTATCAAATATTTCTTTAAAAAATAAAATTACAATGAAACCAAATTCAAATTTTAAAACTAACAATATTTTTAGCTTGATGTTCAATTTCAGTAACTCTTCAAAGGAATAGTTGGTTTAAATTATTGATTAAATTCTATATAAGTTTATATATTCTAATGGTGTGTTTTTTTGTTTGTTGTTGTAGAAAAGGGGCGAAATATCAGATTGGAATTTAATAGTTCCACAAAATTATGAGTTAGCTGAAGAATGTGTTGAAATAAACTTTTTTGGTGCAGAGAGAGTAACAGAAGCTCTTCTTCCTCTCCTTCAACGATCCACTTCACCTAGAATTGTCAATGTCTCCTCTAGAAGAGGGATATTGAGGGTAAAATTATTTCATTATTTATAGTTAAATTTTGTTTTATTATAAGTATTATAAATCATACTCCTCATAATAAGTATAAAATATCGTTTATTAGAAAAAATATTTAATAATATTATGTTTACATTGTTTAACATATGTATTAAATGATGTTTATTATGTATATGATTTTATGTGTATGACAGATACATTAGAACCTTCTACTAATTAAAAGTTTTTTTTTTCAATTTTATTCTTGTGTATTATTGACTCAAACCTCACACTTAACACTTATTATTTGGTCGTTATTCATGTTGAGTGTTCTTAATTTGCAAAGGATCCAATTATAAATTTAAACTTATTTTTCTTTTGTTGTTTCAGAATATACCAAATGATTGGGCAAGAGAAGTATTGAGTGACATTGAAAACCTTACAAACAAAAAAATCCATGTGGTGTTGAGGGAGTTTCTGAAAGATTACAAGGTAGGATCATTGGAATCCAAGAACTGGCCACCTGTTCTTTCTGGATACACTATGTCAAAAACAGCCTTAAATTCCTACACAAGAATGTTGGCTAAGAAGTTTCCTCGTTTTCGCATAAACTGTTTGTGCCCTGACTTTGTCAAGACTGATCTAAACCAGAATGTAGGGTTTTTAACCATTGACGAAGGTGCTGAGTGTCCTGCCAGACTAGCTTTGTTACCAGATAATGGTCCTTCTGGTCTCTTTTTCTTAAAGAATGAACTACTTTCCTTTTTCTAAATCGCATTTAAATTTCACATTACTATATTGAATTTTATGTATTTCTAGTATGATCAGACTTTTTGTATCTATTATCTGAAGCAATATTTGTAGACATATTCAAACTATTTGGTTGTTTAATTTGACATGCAATTCAACAACTTCTGAAAAATAAGCATTGAACAAAGTCTACTAAAGAGTACCACATGGTTCAAGATCAAATAAAATCCAGTAAACATGATATAAATCAAATGATATATCTCTTGAGTGAGACAAAAATGCTTGAGCAATATTTTCTTAAGAAAGAGGTTTGTCTCAAACTCTCTCCTTGCTCAAATATTCATTTAAGGGACATGTTCATCACTTTATCAACTTCATGGTCACTTTAACAATTGTACTTCTTATAGATAGTGAATTGGTGCAACATTCTTCTCGCTCAAACACTCAATTATCGCTCGAGAAACATACTCATTCCTGAAGCAATTTATTGATCACTTAAACGAGAAGATCATGCACCAAATACCCATTCTCATGTTTGTATGTTTTCTCAGCAAGATATATAGATCCCATGAAATAAAAGAATACCAACTACTAAATTAACCAAATCCACACTTCGTCATACATTGTATATACCAACACATCAACTTGCAATTGCTTTATACTTTATTCACTATATATATATATACACACACTAGTATAAAATATCAACACGACGACCCATACAAAGACGGTTAAACCAAAACCATGATTAAAAAAAGCGATAGCAAACTTGTAATTATGAAGTCATTTTAACAACGGTTATTGGGAGACTGTCTTTACAAGGCATTAATAATGATGTTCTAGGGAGAACCGTTGTTAATTTTAAGTTGCAGCGAGAATGAAGATCGTTCTAAAGAGAACTGTCGTTAATTTTGTGTTCACTCATTTCAAATCCCGCCACAACCAACACTCTATTTCCCCTTCACACTCATTTTCGGTTCACTCTTTCATTACTACCACATTGTCATCCCACTATTTCTTTCCTTTCCACTTCACTCCTCACCACTGCCACGGTCGCCACTCTTGAAGTTCTTCACCATGCTGGTCGACCTTGTGCCGCTCTCTTCACGCTGTCGCACTTGACTTCACTTCGCCTCGTGACTGCACTAATTATGATTCTGGGGATGTCCGACCTTCGGCAATTTAAATTTAGTTTTCAATGATTAGATTTTTTTACATATTGAACGCCATGATTCTAAGTTCAGAGATCTCCGACCTTCGGCAGTTTTGATCTAGTTTTTAAAGATTAGATATTATTTTTACATATTTAACGCACTGATTCTAAGTCTGGAGGCGTCAGACCTTCAGTAATTTTGATTTAGTTTTATAATGAATTAGATAGTACATTTGATTATATATTAAACGTGTTGATGTTGAGTCTGGAGGTGTCTGACCTTCGACAATTTTAATTTAAATTTTCTTAGTTTATCAGTTATATGGATCGAAGTTGGATTAATAAACCACAGATAAGTTATGCTTACAAAAGAGGGATGAAAGAATTCATACAATTTGCAGAACATAATGTCGTTGATAATATAATGGAGTAAGAATAAGGTGTCCTTATCTCAATTGTTGAATGGAAGGATATTGAGTATTTTTGAAATTAGAGAACATCTTTTGTGTGATGGATCTTTAAAAAAGGTATAATTACCTTATTCCTCCCTACATTTAGGGTCAATATTCAATTTAGTAAAATGATTTTAAAAAAAATAAATTTGGTCCCTATGTTTTTAAAATATATCCAAACTAGTATATGGACTCGTGCAATGCACGGGAATATTTATAATATTTATTATTTAAATAAAAATATTATAATAATAAATCTATATATCAAAATTAAGAATTATTTTAGAGTAAATTAAAATTACAAATCAAAATTACATCAAGTATTGAAGTATTAATAAAGAATTAAGAAAAATCAAATCGATCAATTATTCAATTATTAGTAAACAATTAAAAATACATAAAAAAACAAAAATAAAAAATTGACCCAGTGTATTATATTTATTGTCATAACAATGTATAAATATATTTAGATAGATGTTTTCTCAAATTTAAAAGGGAAGGCAGGTTTCCATAAATAGTAAAGTTTTGTCGTGAATAACTGTGCTTCAACATTTTCTTTTTGAAATTGGCAAGGGGTGTTTTGTAGCTGCAAAATATAAAGCATACAGAATCTTTTAGATACAATATCCATGAGGTAATCATATATTCATAATTTTATAAGTCATATATTCATGTAGTTGTCTTATAGATGTTAACCACATAGAAAATGGTAAACACATTGTTTCAAAAACAACAAGCCAGAACTTAAATGTATACACCTACATGTATGTATAATATGTATAATATTGTAAGTCACTGTATTCTGTTTTCATATTATTAAATAAAGACTTTTGACATAATAAATTGTAACATAATGCAATATCTCATTAATTATAGGAAATACTATTATAGAATAAATATGAACTTCATTACTTGTGGCCAAGTGTATTTAAGGCTCAATTGAGACAACAATAATTTCATGGGAAATGTAAATAAATTCGATAACAAAAGAAGTAAGATGTATTTTTAAATTCAAAGCTTTATAACAGAAAATATACCCTCTAAGAGAACAAAACATACTAAAAATAATACAAATGGACTACATAGTTGCTTTTCTTTAGGTGCTATAATATGAGGGTTGATCAATATTGTATTCAATGTCAACACATCTCATTTTGCATCTGATGTTAATTGCATCATTGCAAAAAATAATAAATAAAAGAGAAATGTCAATAAAAGAATGGACAATTAATAGAATTATGTAAATATTGAAAATGAATAAGAATGATTTTGTACCTGTCATAGTTTTAGTCTCAGTAGTTTAAAGAAATGTACTAAGTTAATAGTTATGAAACAAATAAGATAAAATAATATGATACAATAAATTTAATTAGCAAAAGTTCTATGAACTTTTGATGATTATGCTGCTTGTTTTTGTAAAAAAAAAAACCATATAATTTATAATTATATAATATATAAATCTGTGTCCCTGTGTCCCCGTGTCCCTGTGTCTCTGTGTCCTTGTGTCCCCGTGTCTCGTGTCCCCGTTGCTGGGTTTAATAGTGCCAAAGTTCAAGAGGGGGGGTGAATTGACCTTTTAAAACTCTCTCGCATAAACAGTGTTTAACACAGTTTACAGAAAATAAATCGATTTATGTGAAAATGAACAGATTTATTTCAGCACTGTTTTTGTTTGAAAAACGTTTATACAGCAAGGTTAATCACAAGATTATGCAGATAGATTTTCCAGATGCACACACACTGATATTAGAACGAAAACCAGTGAACCATAAAACAACAAACTTCAATTTCAAGCAAGTGATTAAGGTTCAATTGATAGCATGCCAATTAATTGAGTAACCTTTACAATCAACCTGTTCCAGTGGCTTTTAACAAACTATAAGTGTTCTTTTTGATATCAAACAGTTTTCCAGAAATTAAGAACAATGAATCACAGAACAACAAGTTTCAATTTTAAGCAATTGTTTAAGGTTCAATTAATAGTTTTGACAATTTCTTGAGCAACCTATCACAATCAATCTGTTCCAGTGGCTTTTCACAAATTTTATATGTTCTTTTCAGAATCAAACAACTTTTTCAGAAATTAAGAACAGTATGAACTGAGCCCAGAAAGAACAAATTTATTATTGATTGAACAGATTTATTTCTTTGCTGTTTTAACAATTATGCAGAAACTTAATTGCAGAGGTTGAGAGAGAATGAACACAGGGTAGTTATACTGGTTCACTCAATTGAGCTACATCCAGTCTTCACCTAAAACCAAGGTGAAATTCACTAAATCACAATACAAACAAACACAATTCCCACTGTTCTTGAAACCCACAAGAACTTAGGTACTCTTGCTAAAAAAACCTATTTAAGCTCACACACACACTCTTCAAGAAAACCTATCAAGAAGAGTGTTCAACCAAACTATTACAAGAAATGAGAAGTGAAACGACTACACCTGATTGAGGATACAAAGATCTGCCTTAAACCAGTAGGCAAGATTGCTAGAACAGTAGCAGCACCTCACACCAAGCTTTTGGAACCAAACCAAGAACAAGCACTTTGTGATTTTCGAAATCTTTGAAGAACAAATGCTAATCCTTTGTAAACTCTTAATTCTCTACTGTCAAAACTTGTTTTTGCAAATGTATGAACGATGTTTAAACTCAGAAACAATTTTCATTTTATAGAAACCAACTTATAACAGAATTTTGAAAAACAGTTAAAGTTGTTATAAAATGAACAAATTGAAAATAAAATGAACAGATTTATTTTCAAAAGCAGTTAGAGAATTTGTTAAGTGAGGAGTCTTAGTCAACCATTCTGGTGTTGAGATAAAACTGAAAAACGTTTAAGCTAGATATGGCACCGGAGACAAAAAGAATCTATTCATTTACAGATGAACAGATTTATTTTTCAAAATGAAAACAGAAAAGCTTAACTATTTGAAACACAGTCGTTTTGAAAGATAGAAGACTTAGTCAAAATACATGATGCACAAAATCTAATTTTCACAAGACTTAGCCAAGGAATCAGTGTAAAAATGAATCTGTTTATTTAGAAAAGAACATATTTATTTTTATGCAGTAAACGTGTTTTTTTGTAAAAACATGTGAAAAACAGTTTAAGAAAACTTATGCTTGTTCTTATCATATGGCCAGTGGTTATGAGATGAGTTACTCAGCAAAAAGCCCACTCTTAGACAACCTCTAAGCACTACCTAAGACACACTTAAAGCAAAGCAAAATACACATGAAATGTACATAGAAGTCTTCATCAAACACAATCTTGAAGGGGCAACAACCATCTTCAACAATCTCCCCCTGTTTGATGGAGACAAATCCCCACAGCTAACCTCATAACTTTGTTGCTTTAAGCACCTGCACTACACCAGATTTTAAACCAGAAAAAAACAACAACATTGCATAGTATGAGAAATGGTTTTAAGGTGCAGAATTAACTCCCTGTTCCAGCTAGCCTCACCTAGCATGGTGAGCTATTTTTCAGCAGCTATTTTTCTCCCCCTTTGGATTCATCAAATAGCATATAAGCATAGGGAAAACAAATATGAAACAGAAACCATAACCATAATTGTCTAGAAAATAAAACCATATTGTTCACCATTACAGACATTTGAAAGCTGATAAAGAAAGCATTAAAAACAGAAGGCTACTGATCCTTGTAGTACAATTCTGCCAGTTGTGCCTGAACCCCTTCAATCTGATCATCAAGGTGTTGAAACCTTGCATGAGTAGTCTCAAAGTATGCCCTTTGTTCTGCAGACATTACATCAAGACGATACAACACTTGCCTTTCAAACATAGACATTGGTTCTCCTCGGTATTCTGGAGCTTGATAGGCAACTATGGCATTTGGAGCAGCTTCCTCATGCACAGACTGGGTAGCAGGTGAGTCATCATCCATAGGCACAGCTTCATCCTCATCCTCATTGTGGAGGTTTGATGCCTCGTGTTCTGCTTGAGGGTCCTTCCCTTTGAGAACCACCCACTTGTCCTCAATTTTTTGAAAACCCATTTTGGTGAGAGTTGAAGTATCAATCTCACTTACAACCTTGATAGGGTCGTTTCTCTCATTTGTAACATCAATACCAAAGTAATCAATCAATTTGGAAACAATTATAGCATAGGGAAATCGGTAATCAGCCAACCTTTTTTATTTGAGCATGTGTTCATTGATAATGAAAACCCAGTTTACCTTAATCTGGTTCATGATGCAATATAGGAGAATTAGATCCTCTTCATGTAAGACAACATGGTTTGTCCCTCTTGGAATAAGTTGCCATGCTATGATGTAGGCAACTAGACGTGGAGTGAGGTTCAAATGCCCTGCATGGAACCTGTTTATACTCTCTGTAGGATTCCTCATGCAACTCTTATAATATTGCAGCTTGTTGAATTCTGAAATTCCACTGGTATTTCCCTTGCCTACTTTCAATCCAGCATATTTTATTCCAGCCACAGAGTTCCACACCTCACTTGTGATCTTCATCTTAATTCCTTTCACATAAGAGACAACATTCTTCCCATCCAATGTGAGGTTAGTATAAAACACCTTAACCAAGTCAGGATATACATTACCCGTTAATTCCAGCAGCCTTTTCAGTTTCTAGTGCTTCAACACAGCCCTTGTTTCTACTAGTTTTTCAAATTTCAGCCAGTTGAAATCCAACACCTTGGGTATGTTAATCTGCTTCCTGCTTGTCTCGTGAATGTAGGCATTGATGCCTTCTTCATTTCCAGCGAACCAACCTTCTAGTACACCTTGAGAGGTGGTTTGCTTTCCCTTGCTTTTCTGTTTTTGTCTTGAAGACGAAGCCATGGCTGAACCAGAAAATATCTCTTGTTTCTAATGGTGAGAATCAAAGAGATGCAGCCAATGTGGGTAGCAAATATTCACACAGATTTATAGCAGAATAAATGGATTGATATGGCAGTTATGAGTGGATATGCATGAAGATTTTATGCTCTGAATTTGTGCAGAGAATCTTTGAAAATATGCACCAAATATTTAGGGTCACGATGCATACACTCAAACTTTTATTGAGCACCCAAACCATCAAATCGGTTACATAACCATGACCAAAACCGTCAAAGGTACAGAGGTTAATGCCCACTAGGTCAGTCAAGCAGTCAAAGACAAGAATCTCTCTTTCCTAGTCATCAATGCATATCAGTAAAGAAAATAAACACATTCAATTACGAATAAACAGATTTAATTTTTCACTGCTAGGCACAATTGACATTTATAATACCCAATTCATTAAGCAGAAAATTAAACCTATCTTTGGCTAATGGTTTTGTGAACAAATCAGCAAGTTGTAAATCAGTACCAATGAACTTAATATCACATGTTCCATTAGATATGTGTTGATGAGAATCAAATAAAGGAGGCTTTTATTAATGGAGGAAGAGGACATCCACCCTCACATTTGAAGTTCTTCCTTCTAGTCTTCTCAAAATTAAAAGAAGAAATAAAATAAAGATGAGGCCCAAGCCCAAAGCCCAAGCCCAAGCCCAAGAAGGCCAAAGCCCAAAGAGCCCAAGTCCATCCCATGAGGGGCAAGGCCAAGCTTTGAAATACTCTTGTATAGTTTTAGGAGGTTTGGTTATTAAATAAAGGTGTGAAAATGTAAAATAAAGTCACATTGCCCATGTGACTTAGGATAGTGGTGTAGGTGTAGTTTTTGGGAGGTGTCATAGTAGAAAAAGGTCACACCTCCCATGTGACTTGTTTTTGGTGGGAATTTCAAATGAGTTTATTTGAAATTTCCCACCTATTTTTCAGCACCTTAGGCTATAAATAGAGGTGCTTCCTTTGTAAAATTCAGATTTGAATTTATCTAAAGAAACTATACTCAAAATTGGAGTGAGCATTTGGAGAGCTTTGAGCTTCTACTCTAGTCTTATCTTGAAGGACCATGGTTTCCTCAAGTGGCGGCTTCCACACTCATCTAGGAGCATCCATACTTCTAGTGGCGTGATCATCCAACCTATCTTCCATCTTCATGAGCATTCTCTTCTCCTTCCTTTCTTCTTCTTCAATTGTTCATGTTGCCTTGTGTTTTTGAGTTGTCTAGTTTTTCGGTTTTTCTATTTTCAGCACCTATATCCTGTTTTGTTTTTAATTCTGTTCGGTTCTTTTGTTTAGTAGCTTAATTCTGTTCGGTTAATCTAGTTTCTATTCCTTTGTTGATTCAATTTGACAATATTTGGTTCATCCAAATGAGTTTGGGATTTGGTACTTGTTATTGGTGAGTTCTTGATCTTAGAACCATGATCCAACTTCTAAGAAAGTGCCTCTACATTTTCCAGCTCAAGGTGATTCCTCAAAGTGTCAAGAATCTTGTTCTATGTGGCTATTGGAATCACATCATGTGGTATCATGAGTCTTAGGTTCATTCTTGTTTAATTGTTGAGTTGTGTGCACTTTTATTTCAAGAGCTCTTTAATTTCTTGCAATTTAAGTTTCTGTTTTAGAATTTTAATTGAGTTTTCTTGCTGTTTTTCTTTTGCTCCAAGTGTTTGTGGAAAGGTTTATGGCACTCATAATTCTTATGAGTATGGTTGCTCTTTTGGAATGGCATTATCCTTCCTAGAGTTTACCTTAAGCTTCCTTTCATTTGTTACAATTTGTGTTGTGTCTTTTAATTTTTGAATCATGTCAAGTTGTGTCTTAGTCATGTTATTCCATATATGTCATTACTTCTAGTAGTACTTTTTTTGTTTTGATTGTTTCTTGCTTTGGTGTCATATATTTTTTCTGAATTGATGTTGATCCTTTGTGCATTTTCTTTTTAGCATTGAGTTCATACTTGTATTCTAGACCTATACAAGTTCCAATACATCATTTTCTATTATGTCTTTGCTAGTTCATCATTCTGTTTTTTATTCCTATTAGGATTCCTCTGTTTCTGAAAAGAGTGCTTACTGTTTTTTCCTTATTGCAACTGATTTACGTACTGTAAAATTCTGAAATTCTGGATTTGAGATATTCAAAGTGTTAGAAAAGAATAGAAAAAAGAATCATTCAAAAATATGAAGTACACAAAAAATGATAAATAAAATAAAAAAGTGTACATTCCTGCCGAAAAAAATACGGTAATCTGGCAGTGATTTTAAAAAATTTATTTCTCTCAATTGGCTTACTGTTTTTAATTGATTCCAGTGCCATTTTTGATTTAACATCTTGAAGTTTCTGTGGTATAAATTTCATAATCCAGTTCGCTCTACAACGTTCCAGTTAAATCAGTGAATATCAAGCACAGTTTGCATAAATTTTTTTTTTTTTTTTTTTTTTTCCAGTAGCTAATATTTTTGTTTTCTTCATCTACTCTAGTGCTTTTCCTTAGGTATTCTTTTGTGTGCCTACTTTTCTCATTGAGTTCTTTATTTTCTTGATTGTCTTTCATTCTTATTCTTTGAGTTTGTCTTACATATAGTTTTCCTTTTGCAATTACCTTTCCTTGCTTATACCTTTTCTTGTTTGTCTTTATTGTTTCTTTGGTTTTGTGGTGGTTTGCTCTTAAGATTGGTGTGCTTGCTTTGACATATTTCATTTGAGGATTCCAAGGCCTCAAGATCAGATTGGTGCAAGAACATTATTTCTTTGAGAGTGATATCTTTTTCAGCCTTAAATTCACTTCGGCAGTTTCAATTGCAAAGCTCACTGTTTTTGCTAATTCTTAACTTGTTTGCTGTTTTTGTGTGTTTGCTGTTTTTTATTTGCAAAATGGCTGGCTATTCAAGTGGTGCATATTACAAGCAGCATTCTCCTTGCAAAGTTTCAGTCCTTGGTGAAGAAGAACATAGAAGAAGGTGGCATCACCATCATTCTCATGAAGAGAGCTATAACCGTGACCAAAGATATCACCAAGTGTTCAACATTGCTTGTAAAAAAGTCCCTAGTTTTAATGGTGATAGTGATCCTAATGTGTATTTAGAATGGGAGACTAAGGTTGACCATTATTTTCATGTGTATAAGGTCCAAGATGACCAAAAACTTAGATTAGTTTCTTTATCCTTTTTGGGCTATGCCAAAGAATGGTGGCATAAAATTGTAATGGACATTATGTATCGCAAGAAACCTCCCGTGGTTTCTTGGAATGCTTTGAAAGAGTGTATGCGCGCGAGGTTTGTTCCTCCTTGTAGGAAGGAACACTTGTTGAAGTTCCAAAGGCTTCCTCAAGGACATAGGATGGTAGAAGAATACTTTAAAGATTTTGAAACAACTTTGACTAAAATGAATATGCATGCTAATGAAGAGTCAAAGATTAAATGGTTTGTACGTGGTTTGAAAAGAGATATTAGAGATTTTATAGAATTAAAAGAATATTCTTCTTTAAAGAGCGTGTTTCGCAAAGCCATCAAGGTAGAATCATATCTTTTGAACAAAACTTTCAAAAATACTCATGATGATGATTTCTACAACTCTTCTAGGAAGGATGCAAACAAAATTTCTCCTTCCAATAGCCACATAGAACAAGATTCCAATAGCCACATAGAACAAGATTCTTGACACTTTGAGGAATCACCTTGAGCTGGAAAATGTAGAGGCACTTTCTTAGAAGTTGGATCATGGTTCTAAGATCAAGAACTCACCAATAACAAGTACCAAATCCCAAACTCATTTGGATGAACCAAATATTGTCAAATTGAATCAACAAAGGAATAGAAACTAGATTAACCGAACAGAATTAAGCTACTAAACAAAAGAACCGAACAGAATTAAAAACAAAACAGGATATAGGTGCTGAAAATAGAAAAACCGAAAAACTAGACAACTCAAAAACACAAGGCAACATGAAC